>NC_142494.1:8139297-8474177 GCF_965113065.1 Corylus avellana
TAATATATATCACCTATAATAATTTATGGGAAATGATAGGCGACCTTCTAGTGTTTTATTGGTATTCTTTCAACTATGATGTGGCTTTTAAAATCACTAATAAATTAAAAATCAATAATGATAATTTTAAATTCAACGATAATTTGTCCCCAATGGGTAGTTCAATCGGCTATGGACCACGAATTATGAAGCGGAGGTCACTAGTTCGAATCTCTCCTCCCCTTTCCCTTGCGGATATGTCAAACAAAAAAAAAATCAACGATAATTTTAAAAGCCACATCACAGTTGAGAGGACACTAAGAAAACACCAGAAGAATACCTAACATTTCTCATAATTTAATTAACTAAATTTTCTCCTTCAAAGGAGAACATTGTCCTATTGGTTAGTATCAAGTTAATGTATTTTAGTAAAATTGTCATTTTAATTTTTTAGACAATTTTATCTCTGTAAACTAAATTAAGAGGATATTATCTATTTCAAATAAATTGAAAATGATCAACTTTCTTTCTGGGATTGCCTTTTATTTGATGATATGATTAATCAATAATCATAAAAAATAAATAAATAAATAAAAAAGACATCAAAGGTTGATTTTTACTAAGACGTAGTATCAGTTATACAAGACAATCATATATCAATTTAGTAAATAACTTCACAACACGTTAACCTTATTAAATGGAATTATATTATCTAACCTTTCTCTTTATAGCTTTCTTTTTCTTTCTTAATATATTTTTAGCAACATTTTTTTTAGTTAAAAAAAAGGTTTTAATATAACATAAATATAAAAATTTTGAAAAGTATTTTAAATTTGAAGTTATATGTTGCTGTTTTTGTTAATACTTTTGTTACCAAGAATATAAAAATAGACTGCAATTTCGAGGCACAACAGTTAAGATCATAGTAAAATTCTCTTTTTTATTTATTTTTTAAAATTATCTTTTATCTTTTTGTGTACTTCCCAATGCATTACTATCAACTTTGGATTTACCTGATGCTTCAAGTAATCAACAATACAAGCAAATAATTAACACACAAAAAAAGAAAATTATCAAGAAGAAATAAATTTTTTTAATACTAAGAAGTTAGTAAAATGAGAGGTTACAACATATGGAGAGATTAATGTGATAGTTTCCCTTTGTTAAAGAGAAACAGAAGAAGAAACAAAAAAACAAAAACACATCTAGGCTTTGGCCAACACTAAATTCCTAAGTAATTTATTTACATAGAAGGATGAACTTCCACATAAATCCATCTCTCTCCAATTAAAAAACACTACTTTGCTTGCAATTATCACAAAATTGGTGCAATATCAAGCGTCCATTGGGGGAGCAAGGTTAAGATCAAGATTAAGATTAAGATGTTCCCTTCTCGGCTTGCAATCGACGATCGATGATGAGTCCGAGTCGCTCTGGACCCCACAGGAGTTGAACTCGGCCGGACCCGCGTCGAACCGGACCGGGTAGCTCTGACTCACATACCCAGGCATCCCAACCCCGTCAAAAAACAAAACCGGGCGCGCGTGAGGATATCCCGCCACCACGTACGCCTGCTGATTGAGAAACGGAAAACGACCCACAGGAGCAAAACCACTCTCAACACCACCGCCGGTTTCACGGGGGCGCGTGGTGTCACGCGCCGGCCCATCCGGGCTTGAGGACTCCACCGTGCTGCTCTGGCTCGGGCTCCGGTTAATGGGTGATTCCTCGTTCGGCAGAGGGAAGTTGGTCTTGGCCTTGGCGCCGCGGAATTCTCTGGCGGCAGTGTCGTAGGCACGCGCCGCCTCCTCGGCCGTGTCGAAGGTCCCGAGCCAGACGCGGCTCTTCTTGCCTGGGTCGCGGATTTCGGCGGCGTATCGGCCCCACGGCCTCTTCCTCACGCCCCTATAATGCACCTCCTTCTCATTGCCACAAGGCTTCGCAATCTTACTTCCCCTTTTAACGCCAAGTTTCTCCTTAAGAGCCATTTCTGCTTTTCCGGCGAGCCAAACAAAATAACGAAGTATCAGATTCAGACGATGAAGCAAGTGTGTGATTGAGAGGAAATGGAGGGGGGGTTGTATTTATAAGCGGCGTTGTCTGTGATTAAGATTTAATTAATTAATTAATTACGAGAGAGAAAAAAAAGGAGGAGAGGGGAGCAGTCAACGAGGGATTTGACTGAGAAAGAGGCGCCGCCCAAGCGCAAGAGAGTGGAAGTAGGGGGGGTGAGATTTATGATGATGTTGTCTGGGGATTACGTGGCACGCGGGAATTTCGGGGCAAGCGGCGAGTGGTTGCCGTGCCGGCTTTCATCCTAAACGAGCCGTAGTTACGGCTTGTATTGTGGCTGGTGCTCACGCTTTTAGATAAGAGCGTATAAAGCACTCGATCAAATTGGATGGAATCATGGAATATTTGTCAATAATTTCAACACTATAATTTTAGTTAGTTGTGCATGTATAGATGGAATATTATAAAATAATAATAAAAAGATTGTTTTTTAATCATCATATCAATATTGTAAAATAATTATTAAATTAAAATGTGATTTTTAGAAGAGTAATGCTAGAATGATAACCTTTTGTTTTTAAAATTTAATAATAATTATTTAAAATTTAATAATAATTTTAAAAATTAGGACAAAAAACTTCATTCTAGCATTAATTTTAATGAAATGAAAGCTCCAACCAAATTTTCTTTATTAAAAACATTGGGCTGAGATAAAATTAGTTTGTTAATACTTTTCAACACTATTTTTTTTTTAACAAAATGGTTAAGAAATTACACAAAATACTTCAAATTATTTTTACTTTTATATCCTAGTACAATTAAAAATATATATATATACGTAGTAGCGTGCATTATACGCTCCTTTATGAGATTTTGGCATTACGTACGACTATTTCCATGTATTTGTCTATCTTATCCGCCATACCGCCGTCTCTCTCTCTCACACATATTCCTTGGTGGCCTTTTGAATCGCGCTTTTGGACCAACAGGTGGAGAACGAAACCCACTAGCCACAGGACGCGTGTCATTGTCTTGCGGCCGACGCGTTCGTCCTGAACAGCCGTGTCGTGCGCACCATTTTTTTGTTTCGGTGCGATCACCTAATCCCCCTTTCTATCTCCGTCTTGAGTTTTGCTTTGTCTGTGCGCGTTTTTATGTCATGTTATCTCCCACGCGCGTGTGTAGTTCGTGAATCAACCCGTATGTGGTTTGAGCGGACAAGGAATAAGTTATAAGAGTGGGCTGTCCGGGGGATTGGAGAACGGGGAGAGTGAGCCCGGCAAGCGCGTGAGGGCAGTTGACAAAGTATGTTAACAGTAATCTTAGCAGAAATAGATGATAAGTTAAGATTCGTTCAAAAATAGTAATAATAAATAGACACCCAACAGATGTTGTTTATTCCATTTTTTTTTTGTTTATTCCATATTTGTTATTAGCAATGTGATTCTCATTTCCAAATTTTAAGACATTTCTAATATGGCAAAAAATAGATTGCTACAACTTTCCTAGAATGATCATCTCACAAGTCATTGCACATTCTCTTTTTATTTATTTATTTGTTTTTATCATTTGTTTTGATGCTGATTTTTACACAACTAAATTGGCGGAGAGCACCCTTCCCTTTTGTTTGTATTTGCTAAAAAAACAAAAAAAATGGCAGAGAGCACCCACAGTGAACAATTGAAGCTAATTATTTAGATATAACTGACCACTACGCGAGACTGAGGCCCATATCAACGTCTCATCTCTAGATTAGGCCCATATCAACGTCTCAAAAAATTCATTATCTAATTATTAATTCCTCGGTGCTCATTCCCATCTAATTCTCTCAAAGAATAAGACTAAGGAATCTAAGACTTTATCGCTTAAAACAATAAGAAGGTTAATTTTATATTTCCATAAATGAGTAACAACCAGAGTTTGTTAAAAGCACATAACATAGAATATCTCTCAGGTTTGGGGAGGAGGGATGGCCATTGGATGCCTCCCTCCTCCCCTCGCCCCCTCTGTATGGTGAGCTAGCCTATTTACTTATGGCCCTAGCTCCGTTGCCTCCTCCCTCCTCCTTCGGCTTATGCGGTTTACCTCTTTCTGTGTCACCCATTTTCCTTTTTGTCGTGTTCTCTGGTGTTTTTCCCTTCTCCCTTTGTTGTTGTACCCACATAGCCGTTCTCCACTGTGCCGGCTTTTTCCACCACCATCTGTCTCTGCCGCTCCTTGTCTAGGTCGGGCTTGGCTTTGGACTAGCTTGCCTTGGCTCGATCTCCCTTCCTTCATCTAACCCACCTTGACGCGTACCCCGCCTTCCTACTCTCCGGATCCATCAGTTTCCATCACACCTTTTGCACTAGATTCGTCGCTCCGGCTGTGGTTTGTTTATGTTCTATTTTTGTGCCTTTTTTCTTTCTTTTTTTTGCCTGTTGTTTGCCGTTTGCTTCTCATTGTGTTTGTATTTGTTTCTTGTTTTTTTTTGCTTGTTTGGCACACTTTGTGGGTGCTGCTCTTAGGGAATTCACTCAAACTCTCCCCCCAGTTTCTTTGAGTGCGTTGCCGATCTCCTCCGCACCTGCTTTGCCATCTACCGTCAACTGCCAAGTCTTTTCACGCGTCCCTCCGCGATGAGCTTCTAACACCACCCTCCATGTTGGTTTCCGGCCAGCACGCAATCGGCCTTTTTTCGGCTGCTGTCATCTGTTTTGTGTGCTTCTCTTGTTATTTTCCTTGTATTGTGGGCCTCCTTTTGTTGTATTTCTGTTTTCTATGTATTTGCATTTTACTTTCCTGTTTTATTTCCCTGTACGTTTTTTCTTTCCTGTTTTTTTGTTTGTAATAAGGCTCTGTCCTCCCTCTATGATCTGCCCGTTTTGCTTTTGGTCAAGACCTTTGGGTTGTGAATGTGAACGTTAATCCTGACTGTCGGGTCGTGGAGGATGAGTTTCGGCATGAGGTTTCTTGGCCGAGGAATAAGCGCTACCTATGCATTGGATGGTGTTTGTTTGGTGCAGATCTGATCTTAAACCTGATGAATAGTCATAGGTTAGCGGATGTTGTTGCCTTTGTTCGGCCTGATTGGTTGATCACTGTAACTTTAGCTTCGGCTATAATTTACTTCAGAGCTTTTTGCTCTGTTTGTAAGAGCTCTTGCTCACGACCTTTTATCAATGAATGAGTATGGAATGTTTTCCCTTAAAAAAAAAAAAAAAAACATAGAATATCTCTCAAAGAACATCCCATTGCATATAATTAAAAGATAAAACTTGGAATTTTGATGCTTGATTGATTATGAGCTACATTATTGTGCAAAAATGATCACAATTACGGTAAATAAGACGAGAACAATCACATACAAAATAACATCAAGATTTTAGTGGTTTCCTTAATGTGAAGTATGTTCACTGGCGGAGGCAATCACGAAGAAATTCATTACGAAAGATGGAGTGCAAAAAATATATTAGAGAGAAAATCACTCATAACCCAAAACTCTAATACACCAAAATCAAACTATTATACACTAGAGATTATTTCTCAAAAAAGAATACAAAAGACCGAAATACAAAGTCTTCTTTTGCCTGGACAAGATGACAGCTAATCTCTATTTTCTTATCTCTTTATTCTTATCTCTCTCTTGTTCTTTACAGCAGCCCGCTCTCTTTCTCTTTATGTGCACAACTCCTTAAGAAAACCCATATTCCCATTCATAAAGAGTTCTTGGGCGTGAGAATTTGATTTTTTTGTTGCGCTAATATCTTATTCGTAATCTTATTCCAAGCAATGGGCATACCAAGATGTTTGTCTACAATGGTTGCAAGGTGTGGTAGTGGAGGCAAGAAAGTAGACTTATACTGTTGTACATATCGTTTTGTTCTCTAATATTATGTGGAAATAAGAGAAAAAACGATTAGATGAAAAAAAGGAAGAAGATAAAAAAATAAAATTGGAATATTCCATAGGATCGAAAACTATCGTTAGCCTATAGGTATGGTACCATGAAAGAAAACATAAGACTATGAAAATTAAAGGAAAATAACAGAATAATAAAATAGAGAAAAAATTTTACAAGGTTCGGTCAATAACTTAAGATAAAGTCTCAAGGGCTACATTTTGTTCTTATTCATTTAATGAATTTACAGTACACAATGTCCCTATTTATAAGGAGGTGGAGAAAATACAAAATGGTAGGGGGATCAAATTAAATCTCATAATATATTCTAATATCCCCTCAAACTTAGGTGAATTATTTTGAAACCTTGAATTGGATTTTTTTTGGGAAAATTCACTTTACCCCCTGAAGTTTCAGGAATTTTTCAATTCAAATCCCAATTTTAATGTTTAAAAATTGGCAATGAGGGTAATTACATAATTTCATGGGTTTAATGAGAGTAAAATTGGAATAGAGAGCATCAAAATCCCACGTATGACGCACGTGGGATGATTTCAGCCCAATTAGACGGAAATTAGTAACGGAAGGTCTGAATTGAAAATTTTTGAAATATTAGGGGGGTACATTGCCAATTTTTAAATATTGGGGTTCGAATTGAAAATTTCCTAAAACTTTAGGGGGTAAAGTGAATTTAACCTTTTTTTTTTTTTTTTTAATTTTTAAATATGGTAGCAGATGGTGGCGAAGGCTAGAGATGGTGGCCGACGTTTGATGAGAGGTGAGCTTTTAACAACAATATGCCGAAAAACTTGGGCTAAACAAGATGCCAAAATAGGACTAGCTATGGGCCAAAATGATAGCCAACTATGAGTTAAAATGATCAAGCCAACTGTGGGCCTTTAATGGGCATAAGTTTTCAAACAATACCACAAAGGTCAGACTTGAGTCTTTAAACAATAAAACAAAGGCCAAAAGATGTGCCAAACAAGGGCCAAAAAATTGGGAACTTGGCTTTTTTTTGTTATTTTTATAAATATGTATGCAATTTAAAGGAGCATAGAATGAAGCTAATCGAAATACAGATAGATTAAATTTAAGATCAAGGACACCAATTTGGGCTTGGAGTCACTTTTGCAAAAGCTTATTTTAATCTTTGAGATTCTTCCGATTCCCCTTCATTTTTTATGGCCTCCAGGATTGGGAGTCTAACAAGGCTCGTCTCATGGGCAAACTAAGATGTTTTGTCTACGATGTTTGCAAGGCTTGGTGGTGAAGGCAAGAAGAAAATAGACTCATACATATACATATCGTTTTGTTCACAAATATCATGTGAAAATCATAGACAAAATGGTGAGACGAAATTGGAATCCATTAAATCGAAAGCTGCCGTAACCTTATAGCTCAGATACCATAAGAAATAAAAAAAAATATAAAAAAAAAAGGCTAACTAAGGAAATGAAAGGAAATAGCATAATAATATAATAGATACAAATAATTTTACTTGGTTCGATCAATAACTTACTCATACATGATAAATTCCCAAGAGCTATAATTTACTCTTATTTACTTGAAGAATTTACAATACACACGGTACGTACATATTTATAAGAGGTTGACAGAATACAAAATGTAGAGGATATCAAATTAAATCCCATAATATATTTTGAAAGTTTGAGTTTGAATTTTGTTTTTAGAAAAATATATTTTACGCTTAAGTTTCACCCATTTTTCAATCTTGCCACTCTGTTAACCAATTCCATTTTATTTGATGGAAAATGGCTCACCGCACGTACATTTTTGGTGCAAACATTCCAAAATTGCCCCATGTACACATGGCTAGCCACCCCCATCAAGCCAAAATGGGGTGCATGAAACAATTTGAGAACAAATAACTTTGATTAACTTAATCAAAACTAGGGTAGTCGTATATATTTATAGTTGAGTTACAAAGAGTTGGTATTGATCTACAATACATTTGAAATGTGAAGGTTTATCTGAACTAACAAAGGGTAAAGATAAATAATAGATTAGTCTTCTTATCCTTCTTCAAATCTTGAATTCTCTTCTACTGGTTTATCTGATATGTATGAGGGAGACATGCTTGATGATAACTGTGATGCAGAGGTGGAGTCTTTGCTGTCTGAAGGTGATGTGGAAGTCTTCTTTGAAGGTGGTTCACTAACAGTCCCCCGCAAGCAGAGGTGGGAAGGGGCAACCAGAAGCTTGGATTTGAGAAGTGAAAATTGTGTAGAAGAAAGCCCTTTCGAAAAAATGTCAGCCACCTGATCAAGTGTTGAAATATACTTTACTAATATATCACCATTGATTACCTTTTCTCTCACAAAGTGGTAGTCAATCTCTATATGTTTGGTTAGACTATGGTACACCGGATTAGATGCCAAGGCCAAAGCACTCACATTATCGCACCATAGAATAGGAATGTGGGGCAAGGGTATACCAACGTCTTTGAAAAGCATCCTTAACCAATAAAGTTCAGCTGTGGTGATTGCCGTTGCTCGATATTCAGCCTTTGTATTCGAGCGAGACATGACAGACTACTTCTTAGCGGACCAAAAGATCGGGCAATGTCCAAGAAAGACACAAAAACCAGATGTGGAACATCGATCATTGGGGCTACCAACCCAATCGCAGTCTCAAAAAGTCTGCAGTTGAAGGGGACCTTTGGAGTAGAAGAGACCATGACCAGGTGAAGCTTTCAAGTAATGAAGAACCCGCTTGGCAGCAGTCCAGTGGGTAGAGGATGGAGAATGCATGTGTTGGCAAAGTTGGTTCACTGAGAAGGCTATCTCGGGTCTGGTAAGTGTGCAATACTAGAGTGCACCAACCACATGGCGATATTCAGACGGATCCAGTAGCAGCTCTCCATCAAATTTAGAAAGTTTCGCACCAGATGAACATGGAGATTTAAAAGGCTTAGAACCAAGCATTCGGACCCTGTGTAGTAAGTGAGACATATACTTTGACTGGCAGAGGTGGAGTCCATCTAAAGAAAAGGTAGCCTGAACTCTTAAAAAGAAATGAAGAATGCCCAAATCCTTGAGAGGAAACTTCATCTATAAATTTTGAATAGAGAAGCAATGACTTGGTTGTGAGTACCCGTTATTATGATGTCATCTACATAAATAAGAATGAAAATTTTGATATCACTGTGCATAAATGTAAACAAGGAGCTATCAACCAAGGAAGCCACAAAGCGGAGATCAAGTAGGGCCTTGGAGAGACAAGTGAACCAAGCCCTCGGTGCTTGTTTGAGGCCATAGATAGCCTTGTGCAATCTACAAACAAATTCTAGATGATCTTTGTCTTGAAACCCTTGAGGTTATTCCATGAATACCTCTTCCATTAAAAAACCATGCAAAAATGCATTAGAGACATCCAATTGCCAAATTTCCCAATTTAGTTGAACAACCAATGCCAATACAATACGGATAGTAGACGGTTTTATGGCTGGGCTGAAAGTTTCCATGTAATCAATCCCATTCTTTTGATCAAAGCCCTTGGCTACCAAGCATGCTTTAAATCGTTCAATGGAGCCATCAGCATGTTGTTTGATCTTATAAATCCATTTGTTTCTGATTATGCTGTGATGTAATGGACGAGGACGTAAAGTCCAAGTGGCATTTGTCATAAGAGCATCAAATTCTTGATGCCATAGCAGCTCTCCAGTGAGGATCAGTAGCAGCCTTAGAATAGGAAGTGGGTTCAGAAACAGAGAGTGAAGTGTTAAGGGCAATTGGTGGATTCCTAGAGTTGTAGTAAAGTTGAAATTCATTAAAGGACTTTGGTTTCAAAGAGCCTGTACGAGACCTAGTAACCATTGGATGATATGGGGGAGATAAAAGGGATTCGATAATATTATGAGAGGAAAGAGTGGACTCAGTTGAGGAAGGACTGGACTCTATGGGAGAATGGACAACAATTTCTATCGGTTGGACAGCAGGTACAATAGACGAATTAGTAGAGATGTGAGGTAAAGTGGTGGAAGTTACCTAGTGGAATTCGAAGATGGAGCAATTGGCTGGACAGTAGGTACAATAGATGCAGCAGAGGAATGAGTAGGTGACCCGAAATTTTGTTGAGCAGTGGACAAAGGGGGTGGGAGAGGATAGCTTACCGGCAGTAGAAATGGCAAATCAGTAGAAGCATTTATCTTGGAAGGCAGTTGCACCTGGCCATGATCTTTGGCAGGAGAAGAACTCTCGTCAAACACAACATTTCAGGAAAGATAAACCTTATTAGTGAAGGGGTCAAGGCACCTATATCCAGCACGACTGTATCCTAAAAAGATGCAGGGTTTAGATCTAAACTCTAGTTTATGTGATGTGTTAGGTCAAAGTAAGGGGAAACACTTGCAGTCAAACACTCTAAGAGCCTTGTAATCTGGAGCAGTGTTGAATAATTTTTGAAAATGAGAGGTATGGTTAAAGACCATAGTAGGAAAGCGATTGATGATAAATCTAGAAGTAAGAAAAACCTCAACCCAGAATTTGATGGATATTCTTGAGTGGGCAAGTAAGGTTAAACTAGTTTCAAGTAGATGTCGAAGTTTTCTCTCAGCAAGTCCATTTTGTTGAGACGTGCATGGGCATGACTTGCGATGGAGAATACCATGTTTAGAAAGGAAATTATGAAAAGCGAAGAGAGTTATATTCACCTCTGCCATCAGATTGAAGGCTTTTGAGTTTGCAAGAAAACTAAGTTTCAACTAATGTTTTGTATTTGACGAAACAGTCATATGCCTCAGATTTAGTGTGGAGGGGATAAAACCATGTGTAGCGAGAAAAATCATCGACAAAGATTATGTAATATTTGCAACCACTTAAAGAGGTAATAGAAGAAGTCCATATGTCTATGTGTATCAACTCTAATGGAGCACTTGAAATATGACTAGATGAAGAAAATGGTTACAGTTTTGCTTTACCAACTTGACATGAATTACAAAAGAAAGGTTTATTCAAAGGAGCATCACTTAAAACAAGTAAGTGATGAATTTTTATTACATTAGAAATTGTTACAAATGAAGAGTGCCCTAATCTAGAGTGCCACACATAAGGTGTGGTTTTTAAACCTAGAAAAGCAGTAAAGCAACAATTGTGTTTGAAGAGAGTTTTCTGCAACCGCATGGGATACAAACCGTTTTCACTCCTGCCTTGCAGAAGAATTGCCATTGTTTGATTGTCCTTCACAAAGAAGTGTGATGCAGTTAGAATAAAGAAATAGTTATTGTCTTTGAAAAATTTCTGGACAGACAGTAAATTTGTAAAAGCAGCAGGGCAATGTAAGATGTCTTTGAGTTTAAAGGAAGAATTAAGAGAAGTTGAAGAGAGAAGTGTAGATGAACCCATATTTGTTATGATAAGAATAGCTCCATTCCCCACTGCTACAGAATCATGTCCTTGGAAAGGCTCTTGAATGAACAAGTTTTCGAGCTCATTGGTAATGTGGGCATTAGCCCTACTGTCAGCAAGCCATTGTTGATCCTTAAGTGACATGTTGGTCTGAGACACCATTACAGAAGGCTGTGTTGGAGGATGACGCCCTTGATAGGCATAGTCCATCCAGTGGAAGGAGTTCAACGCTTGATGGCTAGTTTTGCCACAGATTTGACAAGGGGGCGGCTGAGGATGCTGAACTGAGGGTCAGCAGTGTTGCCACCAAAACTCCTTTGTTGAATAGACCGCTAGTTGGGCATCGGAAGGATACCTGTGGATGTCTTGCTAGTGTTTGATCGAGGAGGAAACCTTTGAGGATACTGGGAAAACCTCTGAGGATACTAGGAGAACCTCTAAGGATACTGTGGTTTGGCCCTCTCATTACCTGATGAATAGCCAGATGGGTTGTTAGAGGCGTGGCCCTGTTTCTGACCATAGAGAGCGAATGAGCTATTGTCGAATGGAGTAGATTGGCGATCCAACATCATTTCAAGATTGAGGAGTTCAGCACGGAAATCAGCAAAGGACAGAGAAGTATTATGGGTGGCAATAGTTATAGTGGTAATAAAGGAGTTGAAGGAGGGGTTTAAACCTCTCATGATGTGGCATATTAAATCTTCATCATCAGCAAGTTTGCCTGTGGCTGCTAGTTGATCAGCACATGTTTTGGCAAAATTTAGATAAGTAGTGCACGTTTTGGAGCCCTGATGCAAGGTCTGCAGTTGACGCTTCAACTGAGAGATCCGTGACTTTGATTGAGATGCAAATTGAGTGGACAAGGCGAGCCAGACTTGCCTGATGTGTGCAGTCCATAAACCGTAGAAAAGACTGATTCAGAGAGATTAAGATTAATCCAACTCAAAATGAATTGGTCTTTCCTTACCCAAACAGAGTATTATGGTTTGGAGATAATCTTGCTGAGTTCATCAGTCAAGAATTCTGGTGGGCAAGTGTCAGATCCATCCACAATGCCCACGAGATCGGAAGTTTTCAAGATGGGAACCAATTGAGTCTCCCACTGCATGTAGGTGGTGTTGGTGAGCTTGATAAGTTGGGTGGGAGTTGGTAGGGTAGAAGGGAAGGCAACAAAAGAAGAAGAAGAAGAAGCCATTGGATACGTAAAAGGTGTTAGCCTAGAAAGGCTCTGATACCATGAAGCAATTTGAGAAGAAATAGCTTTGATTAACTTAATCAAAACTTGGGTATTCGTGTATATTTATAGATGAGTTACAAAGTGTTGATATTGATCTACAATACATTTGAAATGTGAAGGTTTATCTAAACTAACAAAAGATAAAGATAAATAATAGATTCCTTCTTCAAATCTTGAATTCTCTTCTACTAGTTTATCTGATATGTATGACGGAGACATCCTTAATGATAACTGTGATGCAGAGGTGGAGTCTTTACTGTCTGAAGGTGATGTGGAAGTCTTCTTTGAAGGTGGTTCACTAGCAGTGCAAAGGGTTTGGGGGTGATTTTGCCCACCACCATTTGGCCCCTTGGAGGTTGCTAAACCACTCTCATGGGCCGACAAGATGGGGTGGCTCACACCTATTCCGGCCAGATGAGGGTGGCCGAGCCACACCCAAATGGTTACAATACATTACAATCAAATCAAATCCTATAATATCTTCAAACTTGCCCTCAAAATCTGCCAAAGTATCCTAATGGAACACATCCAATCGATCCACTGGGGATGGGTTCTAGAAGGCTACCTGATGAACGAAATAAAATAAGAGAAATATCAAATATTCTAACAAAGGATAATTAGTCATGCTTCTATTATATATAAAGTAATTGTTGGATTCTCTCACCACTGTAAGGTTGCTCCCAATGCCATTTTAGATTAATTATTTAGTGAAATGAAATTTCTGACTTGCTGAAGAAGAATTGAAATTTGTTTTAGTAGTGGATGGTTGGCCATACTTTTTTTTTTTTTTTTTTAATGAAAATTGCTCTTGCCTAGTCTTATATATAATATAAAGTCATGCAAATTATGTAACTCTCACTCATGCCAATTTGGACGTTTAACTTCATACTTTTTATGTTTGTAAATGCAATTTGCAAGAATCCTTAATCTCACATATCACACACACACACACACACAATATATTGGACTTAACCCAAATATCATATACCTGCACTCTTGTAGTTTTCCTTCATAATTAGGTTAATTATTCTTAGAAAACATAGCATCAAATGGATCCAAGAGATCACTTAAAGTGAGCTATTACATTATTGAAAGAGTAGAAGCTATTACATTATTTGAGGGCCCCAAAACACGACACAACTTGGATAAAAATGAAAAACACATATACACCCCTACATAGTAGAATATCGAATCCTTCAACCTCAATGCTGAGAAGTGGTGATATTTCCATCAACAACGTTAGAGAACACTGATGGAGTGTTCTTTTTGAGATGGATATTGTTGGCTTGGCAACAGAAAACCATCCCCATGATGCAGCACATGTTGTCACCTTGTTTGGTGCTCATGATAGCGATGCTTTTCTCATTGAGATTGCGGCCCATGGCCATGCTTGTAAGGGATATTGCAAGAATTGGAAGGAGAAATACGAGTTTTGGAGTGATGGGAAATGGCTTCTTAGGATTTCCAAGGGAAGTTGTAAAGGATTGTAGGCATTTGAGGGTGCCAATAATCCATTTATAGGGGAGTGGGGAGCAATCCATTCATGACTAAAGGGATACGTCCATTTACTGTGTTATAGGCGTAAAATCATATCCAATTAGGAAGAGGTAGATGGTAATTAAATAGGTTTTAAATAATTTTTATTTGGATTTTTTTTAATGGATTTTGGATTATTTTTTTATCACACATGAACCAATCGAAAAGATTAATGTAGTGCGATAAATCTAATTAGGAAAAGCCTTCGTTTGACTATGTCCCCTCAAACGAAGACAATACAAAAGAGAGAGAGAAAAAAAGGGGGGGGGGGGGGGGGGTGGGGGGATCAAAATATAATTAGGAAAGGCCCATAATAGGAAAAAGGAAAAAAGTCTATATACCCTTTCAAACTACCCTTTAGTTGAAAATGTTCCCTCAAACTTTTAATTTCGACAATGCCCCCTTAAACTATTAAAAATTATCAATGTCTCCCATAATGATGAAAGTACTCTTAATAAAAATAAAAAAATAAAAAGAAAAAATGGAGTGAAATTTTTTTTTTTTGTTTTTTTTTTTAAATCGTTTAATAAAGAAAATTTTAGATTTTTTTTCCCGAAATTTATAAGGGTATTTTTGTCTTTTTGATAGAAATTTAGGGTCATTTTGTCTTTTTGCTAACCTTGGGAGACATTGTCGCAATTAAAAATTTGAAGAAACATTATTAATTGAGTGGTGATTTGAGGAGTACGTGGACTTTTCAGTAGAAAAAACCATTATCTCTCTTTAGTTGACCTTGGGTCAGCCTATTTCCGCCATTTTAAATTGATTAATTACTTTAGATTTTGTTTTTGTTGGGTATGATATTTTACTCTTGAAAAGTTGAAGTCAGAAGACCATATGCAATGAAAATGGGACCGGAAAATTGAGACCCTATTTAGTGATGTTTGTAAGAATTTCAAAGACCCACATGGTGTTAAGAGTCTACAACCCTATAACAAAAGGAGTGTTGCAATAGAAAGACTTTTAAATATAATCTATTTAGAACTTTAATATAGTAGTTCTATTTCAATTCTACTTCTACCATGTATGTATCAATTTATATAAGAAAGAAGTTCTTTTGGGAGGTGATAGGATTCCCTGAACTACCCTAATTTATTGGTTACATACTTGAAAAATTAAGCTTGTAACACATATATAAACGGTTGGAGTGCTAATATTATTAACTTATGCTCCGTTTACTTTGACATAAAATGGTTTCCAAAAAATGATTTCCGTATTTTATGGTGTTTACTGCAACGTAAAATAGTGTTCAACATAAAATATTTTCCTTTTGACCGAAAATTATTCTTTAATTTTTGGAAAATGGTTTACGATTTTGAAAACCGTAAACCATTCTCAAATCGACAGTCCCTCTCAAGACCCACCCAGGACTCGCTCGGGACCCCGCCAGGACCCGCCCCAGGACTTGACCTGAACCCACCCGAGACTCGACCGGGACCCGCCCTGAACTTGCTTGGGACCCATGGACTTGACCAGGACCCGATCGGGACTTGCCCGAGACCAATATCACAAACTTGCCCGGGACTTGATAGGACTAGCATAGGACTTGTCGGGGCGGGGCCCGAGACTTACCCGAGACCCCGCTTGGACCTGCCCGGGACTTGATCGGGACCCTCTCAAGTCGACGGTCCCTCTCAAGACCCGCCTAGGACTCGCTCGGAACCCAGCCAGGACCGCCCCAGGACTTGACCTAAACCCGCCTAAGACTCGACCGAGACCTACCCTAAACTTGCTTGGGACCCCCGGACTTGACCAGGACCCGATAGGGACTTTCCCGGGACCAATATCACAAACTTGCCCGGGACCCTGCCAAGACCTGCCCAGGACCCGCCCAAGACTTGGCCGGGACTCTCCCTTGACTTGACTAGGAATCGCCTAGGACCTTGCCGGGACCTGACCGAAACCCGACCGGACATGACTTGGACTTAATCGGGACCCGCCTGGACTTGCCCAGGACCCGACCCAACCACGCCTGCTTGAGACTCGCTAGTGACTTGACCACGACCCGCCCGGGACACCACCGGGACCTGATTGGGACCCAACCGTACCTGCCCGGGACCACGTTAAAACTTGCCTAGGACTCGCCAGGGACTCCCCGGGATTGGACCGGGACCTACTTGGGAACCACTCGAGACTTGATTGAGACCCAACTAGACCTGTCCGGGATGTGATCGGGACCCGACCGAGACTCCTGGGACCTGCTTGGGACTTTATTGGGACCCACCCGAGACCTCTTCGGGTTAAAAACCGCCCTCATTGACACCCCTAGTTCGGACGTACGTGGGGGGACCACCGTATGTACGATTTGCAAATAGTATACAGACGTATGCGGGACCACACGGACATACGCTACTTTTTGGAATGCACTTTGGATAATACCTAGACGTACAAGGCAGTCTTTGGACCGCTGTGAAAATAGTACAGGACGTACGCTAGGGTTGGCGAATGTCTGCTGCTTTTCTGTAGAGTTGGTAGAGCCCCTCAGTTATAAATACCCCTACCCCCCTTCAGTTTTTCACACCTCTCTCTCACCCCCAAACTGCCAAAAACCCTTTTGTGAGTGTTTTGTAAGATTGTGAGTGTTTGGTGCTAACGGAAGGGAAGTTCTTGAAGTTTCGCTTCAAGGAGGTAACGCTCTTAACCCTTGCTCGTTTTTACGCCGTTATGTTGCCCTAATGTTGTCTTGTGTTGTTAGTTGTAGCCTTAGCTTTAGTTATGCTTTAAATCTTGTTAGAATAGCGTTGTCTTAGCTCAGCATGATTTCATTTCCATGAAGAAGTTATTTTGAGTTAGGAGACCTCAAGAAGCCCTTTGATAGCCTTAGAGTTTGGTTCTGGAGAATAGGAGGACGAGTGGACAAAATGAGGTTCTCCTTGAACACCTCGAAGCGGTGTACGGTTTGAGATATCACAGAGGACGTATGGTCACAATCCCTGACGTACGGCCCAAAGTGTGAAAGGGGGCTTTATTTTAACCGGCTGTTCGATAGCTCCTATTTTCTTGTTTTAGAGTTGTTTTGATAGAATAGGACTAATAGAAGGATTTCCACGGATTTGGAGAACCCGGATCATTTGGAATAGTTGGAGACGTTATACAACCCAAGTGAGTTTTAACTCACATAATGCTCATTGTTATTTTCGATGCACTACACGACTATTTTGTGTACGAAAAACATGCATATTTGTAACTCTCACGATTTATACTTGTTGTACATGAACTCTACCATTTTGAGAAAAACATTGTGCTGAAAATGTTAAGAAAGTGAGACTTATAAAAGCATGCACGTCAAATACAAACAAGATAATTTGCATCGTATGACATGGTACACCTGTACGTGTGGTATAATGGCCATGGACTTACTATACATGTTAGCTTTATGGTCAAATGTATGAGTGTTATGTGAGTTTTGGATCCAATAATTTTGTGACTTGGTGCAGCCATTCCCAAATGGCTAGGTTACTATAGGACGGACATCATTAGCGGTGTGGGCCACCTGAGGTCGGACTCAGTCATGCCGCTAGTGTTATATACGGTAGCGTACAATGACTGGGGCACCGGCATTGTATTACAGGTCCCTTCTGGACAACACCAATTCTGTTGGGAATGAGTAATATTTCGGGTAGACCATATTGTTGAACTATGACTGTCACTCTATATCATATGCATATATCATATATCTATACCACATTCCTGATAAAAACTGTCATATGAAACTATTTCTTACTTTATAAACTAGCATGAGCATTATTTGCGTTAATATTTACTAAGTCTTAGACTTACTCCCCTTTTTGTTTATGTTTTCCCCTATCATTACGAATATATGTGTGGTTTACCTATCCTAGAAGAGGATACCGTCGGCGTCGACTTGGGTAAGCACAAGACTTGATTCAGGTCATTTTTGAGGACTTGGACCTAGTTTGGTTGAAGTCTATGTGGAAGGATGGAGCAACTGCCCATGATGATATGATCGAGATTTTAATCTCGTTAGCCCTGCTTAAGCTTAGATTTAGGATTTGATCTGTTGATCTTTTGTTGGAACAATGTTATGACTTTATGTTATGGTTTGTAATCGTATTTTAATGAGGGTCTGATGACCAGTACCGTTGATGGTTATCTTTATATTATGAGGATTTATATTTACTTTGGTGCATGTTGTGTGGATGTTAAATTTACTACTCTCTATTTCCTATAGTTTTCGAAAGTCTTCCGCTGAGATTTTCTCGTTTTAACAAGAAATGTTGAACTCCCTGAGTCTTGTTCCGTGAGGGATAAGGCTGAAAGACGAACCATGGGCTCAATTACTAGTTAATTGACTTGCCCATCGGGGTCGTTACACAACCAGACTCGTCCGGGACCTGATCAGGACCTGCTCGGGACCTGACCGAGACTCGCTCGGGACCCTCCCTAGACTTGATTGGGACCCACCCGGGACCTCACCGAGACTTGATCGTGTCTCGCCTAGGACACACCCGGGACTTGTCAAAAAATATTTTCGGCGGAAAACATTTTCCTTGAAAATGATTTCTTAGAAAACATTTTTCGGTATTTGGCATGTACGAAAAATCAGGCGAGTCCCGATCGTCGGAAAACATTTTCCAAGAAATTTTTTTTTGGCATTTGGTGTGTACGCAAAATCATATTAAATACTAAATTACAAAAATGCCCCTATCGGTTCTTGGACGGGTCCTGCTAGGGTCTCTTGCTGATCCTGACGGGGTCCTGATAGGGTCTAGGCGAGGTCCGGGCGGGTCCCGGGTGAGTCGCAATGGGGTCCTTGCGGGACTCGGTTCAGACACCTCTAGAAACATTTTCATAATTTAGAGTTTAATATGATTTAATGAAAAAATATATATAAAAAAAAAACAAAATTTTGATTTTCCTTGTGCGCGGTAAATGCCGTAAATTGTTTTCAACAGAAAACATTTTCAGGGGAAAATGAATTGCCTAAAAATATTTTCCGACAGAAACCATTTTAGGTCGAAGTAAACGGAGCCTTCATTAATAAGGTTACTTAGAGTAATTCTAGAAGTTCCTCTAGTGTCACTCTTATATCCCTTAAATAATGATGTTGCTTTGAAAATTACCATTTGATCAAAATCAAAAAATGATCAATCACAAATCCAATGGTTATTTTAAGAGTCACATAATTCTTGGAGGGACACAAGAAGGACTGATAAAATAAGAGAAGTAGTTTGCTGTTAAAATCCTGCTATGATGAGAAGTGTTAAATAAGGAAACAAATCATTTCTTTACCGTATAAATTTACATTATTTCCATCAGTTTGGTATAACTTATGAATGTTAATTGAGAGAAACTGTTTTATGGCGTAAGATAGAGATTTGCAAAGAAAGTGTTGTTGCTATGGTGTTTGGTATGTTCTTTTATTGCTAAATTATTAATTTATTGTGAAAATCATGATAGTTAAATCTTGGGATTTATTGAATATTATGTAGATATGATTTTTCATGTGGTATTAAAATCCATTAGGATATTAATTGAATGACAAAGGACACAATTTAATATCAACTTAATATTTTAGGATAAGTAGTGAGTTAACATAGTATATCAGAGTAAAAGTTCTGGGTTCGTAGTAACTCCTATTAAAGTTGCCATCGGTGGTGGCAACTTTAAGATGAGCCTCGGGGGTGGTCGCACCACCCCTGGGGCACCTCGGCAATCCACCCTAAGGTGCTCCGTGGGTGGTGTGACCAATCCCCAGGTCCTACAACGGGTGGCCAGCCACACCCTGCAAGTCAAAACTCTCTCTCTCTCTATTTGTTTTTACAATAAAAATCAAATTTAAAGGTTAAAAGAAACTTTTGAAAAAATTATTACTATTATTATTATTTTTTAAGTTGTGAGTTCCTTCAAGAATAGCTATTCATCTCATTTTTTAGAGGAATAATTATTCATGTGTGTAACGGATTAGTGATTCCCACGGGAATAACTATTCTTAGGAATAGATCATTACCAAATAAAAGAATGACAATTCCATAGAAATAGCCATTCCATTTTAAGGATTTATTCCGCAAACCAAACGGACCCTAAATCCTTTCATATATTTCGAGGGTGGAGAATACCAGGAAGTTTATTCAGAGCTTTAATAGACCATATGAAAATGAACTATGACATGATCACTTTAAATATTATATACTATAACTATAATGCATCATCATGATATTCTACAAGTTTTGTTTATGGTTATCATTTCTAAACCTTTTTGCTGAAACACTCATAAATAGTAGGAGATGCCTTGATATCCTTCAAGATTGGGAAATTGTTATGGACATAGGATATTAGAAGGTTTAGGACCTATGGTACAGAGAAAGTCAAATAAAAAAAAAAAAAAATTGATTGGCTACTTTGTTGGAGCCAAAACCTCCCAAAATTCATATAAGATAAAAAATATATCGAATAAATTGTACAATGCTCTTATTCAATAACTCTAAGGTTCTGTCTTCAAGGGGTAACTCAATCGGCTGTGGATCACGCCTAATGAAGCGAAGGGCACTAGTTCGAATTCCCTCTCTCCCTTCTCTTGTGTGGATATGTAAAAAAAAAAAAATCTAAGGCTCTTGTAAAAACTCCTTACAAGCTCACATATTTTTGAAGGAAAGATATTATTTAAATTAAGAAATTACATTATTAGGGAAACAAGGATATTCCTCAATTTTCTCCTACTTAGAGATTACATGATTTGAAGAAAAAAAAAAAAAAACTTTATTCTTGCCGAATGAGAATACTTTCTTCTTGCCAGATGAGCTAGTTGATGATAAAAAATGTTAGGTGTTTTTCTGGTGTTCTCCTAATATTTTTTTGGTTTTAAGTGAATATTATTTTCTAAAAATCGGGTGAGAGAAATAAGGGTTAGTTTCTTTTTCACCAGTTTCTTTTTCACCTTTTTAGAAAATAATATTAACTTAGAACCGGGAGAACACTAAGAGAACACCAGAAAAATACCTATCATTTTGAGTTAATGATAGAACTAGTGATATTTCCATCAAGCATGTATGGGAATTTTGTTTCTGCTAACCTGGAAAGTGAGATTGATGCAAAATTTGTCCCTGACCATGCAGAACACCCTGTCACTTTGATTGGTGTTTGTGATGTTGTCTGGCATGGTGGCAGTGCTTTTCTCATGAACATTACGGCCCAAAGTCATGCTTGTAAGGATTGCAAGAATTGTTACAAGGAATATGATTTTTGGAGCCATGGAAATGATTTCTTAGGATGTTGAAAGGAATTTGTAAAGCATATATTAAGGTAATTATATGAATTGCATTTGTGTGTGCCAATCTATTTATAGGGGAGTGGGAAGGCTAACTAATTTATTTGTTTATTTTGTATGGATGAAGGCTAACTAATTTGAATTGCTTTTGAAAATGACCGTTGTTTTTACGAAATGTGGACCAATCAAAACTAATGGTCTTTTTGGGTTTGCAATTTGAAAATGTGTGATTTGAAAACGTGATTTTTAAAAACGTAATTAAGTGTTTGACAAAATTACAGTTTAGCCTTTAAAATCGCAGTTTAACCTTTAAAATTGTACGTTTTCAAAAAAAGCACCCCATTGCCTGCTTTTTGAAATCAAATCGCAATTTTTAAAAAAACGTAATCCCAAGCGATTTGGTTTAAAATCGTACTTTTTGTTTACGAAATTAAAATCCCAAACGCACACTAAAGGAGTATTGAGTTACAAAATATGGTTTTACTTTCTTATAGGAGTAAAACCATACCGAATTACGAAAAGCAAAATGCTAAATAGGTGTTAAAGAATTTTTATTTTTGAATTGTTTTTATGACAAGTGAACCAATAAAAAAGATTAAATCAAAATCCAATTGTGAAGAGCCAAAACAGATGAGGAAAGCGTTATATCCCCCTTGTTTGTCACTTATAAATGCAATTGGTCCAAGGTTTAGCTAATCTATATGATATTATAATTGTTTAACAAATCTAGTTTATATTGAAAAATAAAAAGTTAAAATAAAAAAAATTGAAAGATGCCTCTTTATACTTGTGTAAACCCCCCCTTTTTTTTGTTCCTTTTCACTTTGTTCAAAGGACAATAAATCCAATTAAGAAAAGCCTTGAGCTTAGAAACACTCATTTAAACCTTGGAAATGTTTATGTTTTATTTTTCTTATTTTTAGGAGCTCTCGGGAGTTTAAATTATAATTTTTAATGTTTTAGAATAATTATAGGGTTTTTTTAGAAATATTTTACATACTCGACCATAGAAAGAAAATTTAAAATTTTAAGAGTCAATATCATTTGGAATCTTAAGGTATGTTTGGGATTGCGATTTCATAAGAATAATCTACGTTTTTAAAAGATATCGTAAAAAATACTATGCCACAAAATAGCCTTATTTCCCAGAATTTAAAATAGTTGAAAAATGGATTTTTGTTTAATTTTCAGCCATTTATGGAAATTATGGGAAAATGATTACTAAATATTTACAAATAGAAAAACTATATTTTGAGTCCATAAAATTCACAAAAGTGGGTTTTGAATGAAATATTATCAAAAAATCAATAATGAAAAGGAATTTTCAACATTGTTAATATTATCATAAAAAATAATATTATTAATTTTAAAAGGAATTTTCAAAATTAATATTATCATAAAAATTATAAAATCGTTTTACCAGTGAAAAGGAATTTTCAACATAAATCCCAAGGAATGAATAAATTAGACAAATTATCAAATGGGCACAGAAAATTCTGAAACTTATTTCTAACATTTTAGAAAATATTTTAGACCTAACGAAGTTTTTTGGGCCCTTGGAACCGAAGGTAACCGATAAAAGTTTATGGGCAAGTTAAGCTAGATTCGGGCCCACTTGATTTTCTCTTAGCCTAGCTAGAAGTGTTTTGAGTGAAAGTTTTAGACCAAATGAGGCCTAAGAACCAATTGTAGTCCTACCAAAAAGTTGGGTCCAGTTTGAGATCCATGGGTATTTATTTGGGCTAAAAATGTGCTTAAAACTAGGCCTATTAAGCCTAACGGGAGCCCAACCTGGCATGCAAGTAAAGGAAACAATCTCACCAAATATTTACCTTTTTTTAAATTTTATTTATTTATTTATTTATTTATTTTTTATATATATATATATATATCCAAGATCATCCTCAAAATTCAAAAAAAAAAAAGGAAAAAAAAAAAGAGAAAGAACTATGAAATAAAAGACAAGTAAAAAATCTCCCATCACTCTTCTGCAGCAAATTTGTTCATCAATGGCGGTCAAGATTGTTTAGAATTTGATCGTTGGGATGGTAGATTTTGCTCAAATCGTTTAGAATTTGATTTTTGATTTGTTTTTTATTTTACAATTCTTTTGTAAAAACTCAAGGAAAATAACTATATGCCTAGTTTTACTTAGTAATTAGATAATATGAGAGTTAGCATTCATAACTATCTTTTATAAATTACAAACTACTCTCATCTTTTCAATATAGAATCGGGGTGTTATATCTTTCTTTTTTGAATTTTGTTGACAAAAAAAAAAATAGAGTAAAGATTTGATATTTTTCATAACACTTACTTTTATTGTTCCATGTTGATGTCACATCCTCTTAATGGAGGGCATAAAAGACTTAATCTAAGCTAAAGCCCCTATAAAAGATATTCTCAAACATTTTTCATTTTTGGTGAGACCCCAAATTTTCTATCCTCTGTTTTTTGTACTTTTTGTGAGAAAATCTTCCCATGCTGCGTCAATATCCATCCCAATCCCATAATAGAAAGGAAGAAGTGGGTACTCACATTATGACATACACCCAATAATCCATAATATAATATATGGCATCAAAAGTCTGATTTTGTGGGGCTTTGTTTTGTTGTTCACTGTCCGAGCAAAGCCCGCTACCGTTGGTGACAAAGGTGGGGGCCTGAGATAAATGGGTCTTTTGGTGATTTGGGCTTAATTTCGTACAAAGATGAATGGGTATTTTGTTTGAATAATTTTCAATGATTGGGGTTGATTTTGGAGGTTGTGTTTTGATAATTGGAAGTGGGTTGAATGTTACGGGCCTTTTCATATTAGGCTAGTTATATTAGTTTTATGTATTGTGTTTATATTATGTTAGCATAAGTTGGCTAACCCTAACCGTATTAGGGTTATGATATTATTTTAATAAGAGTCTCATGATGACTCAGCTCTAGTTTATATTTCAATAAGAATTGCTTACTCAGTTCTAACTTTATTATGTAATATGTAAATTTGCACTCAATGATCATTATATATTAAGTATAAATGATGTAAATTTGCAAGAAGGAAGCTGTAACTAGTCAAGATGTTGAAAAATGGATTGAAGCTATGAATGAAGAGCTTGAATCAATCCAGAAAAATGATGTGTGCGAGCTCACGGAATTAACAAGTCAAATGAAAGCAATTGGATGCAAGTGGGTATTAAGAAAGAAATTTAAAGCATGGAAGCCTTAATAAATATAAAGCTAGATTGGTGACTAAAGGGTTTATTCAGCAACCTGGTGTAGACTTTGTTGATACATATTCATATGTGGCAAAATTCGCCCCAGTAAGGAAATCATGTCCATTGTAGCTAAAATGGATTTGAAATTATATTAGTTGGATGTTAAGATAGATTTTCTTAACATAGAATTAAAAGAAGAGATAAACATGCTACATCCCGAAGGATTCCAGATTGAAGGACATTAAGAGAAAGTCTACAAATTAAATAGGTCGCTATATGGGCTTAAACAATCTTTGAGGCAATGGTATTTAAAATTTCACTAAGCAATACTAGAAATTGGTTTCGAGGTAAGTCCACTAAATCACCGTGTTTACATATGCAATGAGAATGATAAATTAACTATATTATCATTATACATAGATGATATATTGCTAACTGGTAATTTTTTAGATATGATAAATAAAACAAAATGCTTCTTATCATCCAAATTAGAAATGAAAGATATGTGCGCTGCTACCTATGTCTTGAGAATAAGAATTTATAGAAATAGAAATTTAAAGTTATTATATTTGGATCAAGAAAAATATCTGGAAAAGATACTTAAGAGGTTTAATATGGATAAATGTAAACCATTAAGTACACCTGTTTCGAAAAGGTCAATACTTAAGCAAATCAATGTGTCCTCAAAATGAGACAAGGATTAAAGAAATGGAATCGGTCCCCCATGCCCAAGAAGTAAGCAGTCTCATATATGTAATGACAAGTACAAGACCTCATATTTGTCATGCAGTAGGATTAGTAAGCAGATATCATTCTAATCCAGGGAAGCCACATTAGCAAGTAGTAAAACGTATATTTAGATATTTGAAAGGTAGTAAATACATGGGCCTATGTTTTGGTATAAGTGATCTAAAAATTGCAGGATTTACAAATGCAGATTTTGTAGGAGATGTTGATGATAGAAAATCAACAAGTGGGTATTTGTTTTTGTTTGGTGGAACAACTGTTTCTTGGTTAAGCAAGAAACAAAATTGCGTTGCAAAATCCACTCTGAAAGTTGAATATATATCATGTGGCACAGCGGTAAGTAATGCAATGTGGATTAAACGTTTTGTATACAACTTAAATTTATGTTTAAACAATAAACTAGTCAATATATTTTGCGATAACAAGTTTGCCATCTCTTTAATTAAAAGTGGAGCACAAAGCTCCTAAGGCAAACATATTGATGTAAATTACCACTATATTCAAGATATAGTGGAAATTGGAGAAAATAAAAGTGGAATTCATTCCCTCAACAGAGATGGTGGCCGATCCTATGACCAAATGATTGTCTTTGCACTACAAAAAAAAAAAAAAAATCAATTTTTGACGTGGCTACAATACACGATTTTTTGCCACGTCACTAATTTTTTTTGCCAGGTCAGTAAATATTTTTTTGATGTGGCCAAAAATACCACGTCAAAAATTTCTGACATGTGAAACTATCACGTCAGAAATTTCTGATGTGCTATTTACATGTCAAAAATTTCTGACATGTTAAATGTTGGCACGTCGCTAAAAAAATGAGCAGGACATTCAACTTTTTCCCTCTTCTTATATATTATTTATTCTTTCCCTTTTCTTTTATTTCCCCACATTCTCTCTCTCCTCTCTCAATCTCCCTCTTCTCTCTGCACAGCCGGCCAGCTCTCTCTAGAGGGAAGAAGAAAAAGAAAAGGAGAAGAGAAAACGAAGAGAAGCAGCAGAAGAAAAGCAGAAGAAGAAGAAGAAGAAGAAGAAGAAGAAGAAGAAAAAGAAAAGGAGAAGAGAAGAAGAAGAAGAAAAAAAAAATGAAAAAAAAAAAAGGAGAAGAGAAGATAAGAAGATTTTTTAGGTTTTTGAAGATTTGTTGGGTTTAACGTTTGGGTTTTTAATTTTTTAGGTTGATTTTTTAATTTGGGTTTTTGATTTTTTGAAGATTTTTTGGGTTTGAGTTTTTGAAAATTAATGGAGAAAAGAAGAGAGAGAGTGAGAAAATGGAGAAAAGAAGAGAGAGGGAGTGAGAAAATGGAGAGGGAGAGCTAGAGACACGGTGAATTTTTTTTTAAAAAAAATTTATTTTAATTGAAAAAATAATTTAAATTAATAAATTTTTTAATTGAAAAAAAAAATCCAGAAAAAAAATTAAAAAAAGAGAAATTATTATTTTTTAATAATTTTTTAAAATTTATTGATGTGTTAATTTTAACACGTCAGAAAATTTTCTGATATGTCAATTTCTGACATGTCAAAAACTGCTTGTAAGGAAAAAAAACATTTTTTGTAATGTTGGATAAATTTAAAGAGCATGTAACTATAATGGGATTAAGAAACACCTAGGTGGAAGCTACATATATTAAAACACAGACGGAAGGATTCTGGGACGCCTAAATGAACAATTATGTGAAATTCTGTCTAAATAAGAGGAATAATTGGTCAGGTCATAGACAGAAGACACTAAAGAAATACAGATATTACAACTCTCATAAATGTAAGGTTCACAGAGACGAATTATGTTAAAGTAAGTAATATCCATGCTCTAAAAGTATAAAAGACGTTGATAAAGTGTATCAAGGAAACACTTGATTGAAAATCGGTGCAGGTTAGCACAAAGTTTTGTGTATGGCTAAAATCGTCTATTGTGGAATAGGTGTGAAGCAATATTCCTAGCCACTAAGAATTGATATCATTCGTTTGGTTAAAAACAAAATGAAGTCACCCTAATATACAATCAGTGAGAAAGTATATGGTAAAAGGTGTGGTTAGATAAGATGACAAAATTGTATATACACTATAAAATGTCATAATCTAACGCTAATTTGTAGTCTCTACAGATGAGAATTGACATATATAAAAATTATTGTTGATACCAAAGTGGTAATGTTCAACTACATTACATAACTGATGTTATAGTGTGATCAAGTGGAAGATGATAATTTAGGGATGATCATACCATAACAAGTGTAGTCATCCCTATACACTATCATACCCTTCCACGGTGGTTAGAATAAGTGATAAGATATAACTCTTAGTGAAAAGTTATATCATGACTATAAATAGAGTTGAAGTCAGAGATCACATGTATTATTCATTCTATTCTCTCTGACTTCTATCACTTGGTCCTCTATAAGATTTTCACCCTAACAGGAGACTTCCTACATATAATAGATCAAACGTAAATTATTCTACATGAACAGACCTCCTGGCAGAGAAGACGAATAGTTTGTTGATAGCACAAAAAGAAGAAAATCAATCTTCACAAGCTTAGGGACCAAATCAGTGGAGAAAAATCAGTCTTTGGGTGCCTTTGATTCTTTGCTGATGGAGGAGAAAAATCAGCAGAGAGAGAGTGAGAGAGAAATGGAAAAATAAAAGTTCAAAAATGCTCCCTGAACTTCTACACGTTTTTAAAATACCCCTTAAAGTTCAAAAATTCTCAATTTCACCGATTGAACTTTTAATTTGATTCAATTTACCTCCTCAATTTTTGGTGTTAACCATTTTGAAATTTTATAAAAGTTTTATAGGTACAAAAGTCAATTGCATCAAACTAAAATACGAGAGGTAAAATTAATAATTTCTAGATAATTTGTTAATAGTGTAAGTGACTAAACTAGCCACTACCATTAGAGCATTCTTGTTGAACTCTTTAAATTTGAGTTTTCTTTAAAAATTTGATAAAAAAAAAAAAAAAACTCATAAAAAGTGTCATTTAACAAGCTCTTTATTTTATTTCAAATTTAACTTTAATTAACAAGACTCTCTAAATACCAAGAGCTAAAAAGTGAAAATCATTTAATTTTTTACAAAAAAAAAAAAAATATAGAAATAAAAAAATTAACAAAAAAATATATTGAATGCTCTAAAAGCCCCCACATCAAGAATTGAGATTGCATTGAACTGAACTGAAAAAGATGTAGCTATATTTGAAAGACACTTCTGTCCCTCAAAAAAAAAATAAAAATAAAAATAAAGACTACTCATAAATGATCCGAAAATTATCCTATTGCACAATCACTGAATATTAAATAAAGAAAGTTTTAGACTAATGATTTGTGGGGCTCTCCTCAAAGGAAGAAACCCTCCAAAAATAGGCGTATGCCGCTATTTGCGGCGCGCACACGGTATTCTTTAGTAAAAGGCGAAAGAATAGTTCGCTCTGTGCTCACCGCGCGGCTGCGTGATTTGATTCATGCATAAGCTCTCCATTTTATATATGTTGTATTTTGAGGTTTCTATAACTTCTTTCCAGTGTGGGACTTGTGATGGAAAGAGAGAGCACCTTGCTTTGTTGAAGCCCACAAGCCCAACAACACGAATGAGAGGGCTCATATCATTTTCTTCCTTTTTTTGGAGCCAAAAACCCCAAGAATCCCACGTCCATAATTATTTTTAAATTTCCTCCTTCAAGGGATGAGAAATACTACTAAAACTGCATGACATTATTGATTTGAAAATAAATATCATTAACAATCATCAAATCGGATAGAAGATAATGCACTTATCTTGACGCATAGTATTCATAATTCTTGATGAAGAAATTTGCATCGAAAAAAATTAAGCAAGAAAACATATGATGCTTAGAGAAAAAGAGAATCCGGTAACTCAATCGGTTGAGAATTACACTTCATAAAGCAAAAGTTAGTTTATTAGGAAATGCCTTCGTTCAAACTTCAATGGCTAAATATAATCAAGAAGCCTTTTTTTTAACATGTCCGCACAATGGGAGAGAAAAAGAGGATGTGAATTCAAATTAGTGACATCTGCTTCATGAAACGTGGTCCCTAATTAATTGAACTACCCCTTAAAAACAATCTATCGTGCAGTCATTTTAAGTGTTATTTAATTTTGAATATTTTTTTTGGTTGGTTATGATATTTTACCCTTTAGAAGTCAGAAAACTATATATATTCATTTGCTTACATTTTTCATTTTTCTCTTTGTATGAACTCCAAAGGCCCATTGTTTCCCATTATGAAAAAGAAAAGGTGATATGTGAGCAAATTTGGTCGGATGCAATTCACCTTGTAAACAATGCCAGACAATTGGAAATACACAGAGAGAAAGAGTCATAGAAGTGGGCTCAACAATAATTTGATTTTGCAGTCACAACAATAATTTGCCGACGCCATTGATCAGGATCCTTCGAAAATGCATGGATCTCCAAAATCCTTCCAATGGGAAAAATAGCCATTATAAATATTAGAATTTAGATAAATGATATTTAGTAGACTTTCATACGATTGACAAATACAACCAGTTTCTCTTGGTTCAAATCCCTCAAAAATAACCTTAAAATGCCAATATGCCCATATTTGAGCGATAAATTTTTTCTCCATATTGGGTAGAGATTTTTTTTGCGATTAAATCTGTTACATATAATTGATATTTCTTTAGGATGCACGTAATTCTTATATGCATTTTTTTTTTTTTTTTTTTGAGAAAAACATAACATTTCATTCAATAATACCACAAGCATAACGTTCTTACATCACAGAACAAAGCTTTGAAGCAACCATAGCATAAAGCTACAAGATTACCAGGTTTAGTACAAGATTCGAAACCAATCTGCTAACCCATGACTAAAATCAGATTTAATACTAGATCTGTGACAGACAGACTCAACCAAATGCATTGATAGCAATTATTCCTCGACCCTGAGAGCGGAAAGACTCTTCTGCCGAAACTCTTCCTCCTCGACCCAAAGGCCAGGATAATGATCACATCCACAACCCAAAGGTCTGGACCAAAACTAATTAACCCGAAGGCGACATAGATCGAGTGAGAGAGGAAAGAACCTTATTACAAGCCTAATAAAACAAGGAAATTAAACAATACAGGGAAAAAACACACGCTAAAATACAAATACATCTTAAAGAAGCAACATAAAGGGAAATAAAACAAGAAAAAAAACAGCACACTCCAATCACGCACACGCTGGGAACTGAAAACCGAAGGGGCATTGGAAGCTTATTGCGGCGGGGACTCGTTGAAAGGCCCAACAGTGGACGGTGGGTGGCAAACAGGCGCAGAGAAGACCGGCAAAGCAGGACCTGAAAACAACCACAAACAAGAAAAAAAGGAAAAAAAACAAGGAACCACCAAAACCAGAAAAAAAAAAAAAAAAAAAACAAGGAAAAGGAGCACAAAGTGGAAAGACGGTAGTCGGAAGGGAGCCGGACCCGTGCAGGCCGGACACCGCCGCGTAAGGGGCGTGGGAGCTCGACACGGTGGGGACGCATGAAAGAAAACCCTAATAGCGGGCAGCGAAGCGGCGACACAGTTTGGTGGTGACCACAGACAAAATCCAAATCCACAAAGAGCCAAAACAAGGCCAAGGAGTCCACTGCAGAAAATGAAGGCAGGGGAAGAAAAGTGGCAGGGAAGGGGCAAAAACAGAGAAAAACAAAGGGGGAAAGGAGCGGAAAGGAAAGGGAAGAGAGAAGGCACTGGGGCTAGGGCATCAGGTAAATAACTAGCACCGGAGTGAGGAGGACGAGGGGAGTAGGGAAGCAGCCAAACAGCCAACCCTCCTCCCCTATGTGGCGAAAGGGTTTTGCTTTTCTCTCTGGTGGCTAGAGAGAGAAGATAGTCATTTCCATTTGAGATAAAAAATCGTGATTTCTTATATGCATTTTTGAAAATAGATGTAAGACTAGTAAAAATAAGTCATAAATCTCAGCCCTCCGTCTAGAAGAAATTCAGGATTGAGATCCCAAAGAATTCTCTTTAAATTTGAGATTTTCAAATTCATAAATCTCAGTCCTCCATCTATCTAAGCGTTTGAAATAAGTCATGTTTCAGCATTTAATGAGAAAGCTACTAAACGTATGTTTGCTTGAGGGTAGCTTCCTTATTAACTTTCATCATTAAATGCAGAAATATGACTTATTTTAGCGAAACATATCATCTCTGGTCCTAAATGGATTTAGGACTGGAGAAAATCCAGTTACAAGTTAAGATTTATTTTTGAAAATCTTAAGGCTCTAAATAGGACACATGTCTTACTACTAAAATAATAATAAAATATCATTTATAGTTTTAAAAAAAATTTAACAAAATAATAAAATAATAAGGGGGTGGCTTTGACCACCCTAGGCCGACTGGTCTGGAGTGGCCGAATCCAGCCCATGGCCCTTAGGGGGTGGCTCAAGGGCCAAATAAAAAAAGATAAATAAATAAAAAATTGATTTAGGGTGGTTGGTCACCCAATTTTTGCCCTAGGGGGTGGCAGACCACCCCCCAAGGGCTGGGGGGGTGGTTCGGCCACCCCCCAAGGGCCAAATAAAAAAAAAAAAAAATTATGGGTTTGCCCTTGAGGGTGGCCGAACCACCCTTAAGGGCCATGAGGGCCAGTCTAGGGTGGCTTTGGGAAAAAATGGGGTGGCCAGCTAGAGGTGTCAAGGCGGTTACGATTAGTAGATTTCACTAACCGCCTAGCAGTTAACGGTTAGCGGTTAGTGAAATAGATAATCGCCCGCTAACCGCTTTTTCAAAATTGAGCTTTTTTGGGCCTTTTTGGGCTCTTTTTGACCTTTTTTTTTTTTTAGTGTCTTCTTGGGCCTAATTCCTATAAAAAAGAGCCCATATTGAAAAATCAAAAATATTTGACCCAAAGTTTACATTTACTTGTACTTTAAAAAAATTTCCTTAAATATTAAATCATAACCGGTTAACCTTTTTTTTTTTTTTTTTTTTTTTAAAAAAAAAAACAACATATAAAAAAAAGTTCAGAATTCAGACAATTGTCACAACATATAATGATAATACATTAATACTTAAATTGTGTTTATAAGTAACACATTGGTCATTGTTTAATTCAATATCAATTACTTAATTTGATATTATACGAATCATATCATCATTGTACATTAATAATATGATTCACTTGAAATCTTGAATAAAGTATTTAAATTGTTATTGAATCATATGATTAAGTATTGGTATTATACATTTATATTATTCATATGCATATGTAGACTTATATAGACTTATAAGTTTATAACATACATTGAAAATAAGTCTCTAGATATTTAATTGTTGTATTAGTATGAATTAGTATACTTATGAGTTATGTCATATTATATATGTATAATTTGTTATTATATAATCAAATGATTTAATGATCAACTGATCATGTGATATAATCATTTAAATTATAGTGATAATATATTAATACTCAAATTGTGATTTAATTATTTTTAAAAAAAAATTATGATTTAATGATCAAGTGATTATATGATATAATTATATAAATTATAGTGATAATATATTAATACTCAAATTGTGATTTAATTATTTTTAAAAAAAATTGTGATTTAATGATTAAGTGATTATGTTATATGTATAAATATTTTTATAATTATAATTATAAAAATATATTATATAAAAAGGCGGTTAATACGGTTAAGCGGTTAGCGGTTAATGGTTATAGCAGTTAGTGGTTAGGAATCGCCCGCATTGACACCCCTATGGCTAGCCACCCTAGATCATTTTTGTTTTTGTTTTTTATTTATTTGGCCCTTGGGCCTTAGAATTTCTAAAAATAAATCTTAGCCTTTAACAGATATTCTTCAGTCTATTTAGGACTAGAGATGATTCGTTTCTTTATTTTAAACACTTAAATAAAATGAACAGCTAAAAATTTTAAATTCATAAATCTTTTAATAGCTCTCTTCTTAAAAAGACATAAGAGAAAGTCCTAGCATCATTGGCAAAAGAGGAGAAACGTGTGTGCGTGGATAAAAAAAAAAGAGAATAAGTTATATAGGGAGGTTGCACAAAAGTCACATTTTGTGCCACCAATAAGAAGCTGACACATTAGCCAATTTCATTAAACTTGTACTTAAAACAAAAACTCAACCATACCAGATTATACTCTAATAAAATAAAAAAAATTATTATTATTTTTTTTAAAAAAATAGAATTGAAGGGGTGGCCAACCCACTTTGGGTGGCCTGGGGTGGCTCGCCGGCCATCCCATAGACCATGGGGTGGCGGCCCCACCCCCAGCCCATGGAGGTGGCTCACCAGCCACTCCTAGGCCGCCACGCCCAGCCCAGGATCTCGGGTGGTTGGCCGCCACTTCCAGCCCATGGGGGTGGCCGCGCAGCCACTCCCATGGCCTGGGGGTGCCTTGCTTGCCACCCAATAGGCCATGGGAGTGGCCGGTGAGCCACCCTAGAACCAGATCTTGGGTGGCGGCTATGGGTGGCCGGCGAGCCACCCCAGGCCATGGGAGTGGCCGTGCGGCCACCCCATGGCCTTGGGGTGGCGGCTGGCCACCCCAAGTGGGGGAGGGGTGGCTAGCCAGCCACCACTTCAATTTTTTTTTTTTTTTTTTAAAAAAACAATTAATTTTTATTTATAATTTGGTGTAGAAAGGCTTTTTTTTTATAAACTTAAGTCTTAGCTTAAGTGTCACATTCTGATTGGTTGCACAAAACTTACATTTTGTACATCTCCCTATATAAGTTATTCTAAGAAAAAAAATCAAACAAGCAGAGTGTGGTGGAGAGGCAAAGGAATAAAACAATAAAAAAAAATAAAAAATTTAGATAATATAATAAATAATGTGTCGGAAGAGTTTAAAAGGAGTAATTTGGAGGGACCGACTATCAATAATTGAAAATGACAAGCTGTCACAAGCAAACGGTAGTTTGACGGAAAGGTATCCTTTTCCATTCCAGGAGAGGAGCCATTTAGGCATAAATGGTTGGATTAAATTGTCCAAACCTTTAAAGTTGAGGACAATTTTGTCTTAATCTAATCACAGGAAGCGTCGGAAAACGTAAGTATTGTCTTCTCAAAATCAAAGAATAAAATCCCAACTCAGCTGATTCCCCCACCACTGCAAAACGAACGACCCAAGAACATGGAAAAAGGGTCGGAGTTGGAGAAATGGGGTTTCCGAGGGAACGAGAAGCTGAGCGCGGCGCTGGCGTCGGCAGTCACCGTCCGAGGCATTCTGATGAAGCTATTTGAAAGTCTTAGCAAAGATGATCCAAGGCCGACCGTGCCTCTCGGCCACGGCGACCCCTCGGCGTTTCCGTGCTTTCGAACCGCCGCCGTAGCCGAAGATGCCATTGTTGACGCTGTCCGCTCCGCTAAGTATAATGGCTACGCACCTTCGGTTGGTATCCTGCCGGCGAGGAGGTAATTTCTGTCCTTTTCATGGCTTTTTGTTGATTCAGAACTCTTCTGTTATCTTTTTCTTTTTTTTTTTTATTTCCTTTGACGTGTTCTGTTTTCGTTCAGTCCTATACTCCTATTTTTAAGAGAAGTAACAGTTCCCATTATTATTATTATTATTATATAATTACGTTTTGATTTTTTTTTTTTTTTTTAACATTAAAAGTCGGGAAGTATTTTTAAAATTTTAAATCTTAAAAATATTTTTTAAACTTTTTAAGAGCACTAAGCAGCAGTTTTTCAATCATTTTTTTTTTAATTTAAGGAATAAAACTATTTTTCGATTCTCTATAAAGCAACACGTCACATCTCTTATTTTTTCATACATGAATTAAATATTATTATTTTTTTATCATTGCAACTAATGAGAGAGGAGAGAAAATTATTGAGACATGTGAATGAGAGAAGAAAGAGAATGAGATTTTTTATAACTTAACAATGCATATGGAGTCTACAGTCTTTTCCAATGCATTGAGAAATAGTATAAATACTCTTTGTTGGTTAAATTTAGGACTTCTTATGTAAATTGTTTTTGTAATTTTTTTAAAATTTTTTCTAAATATAAAAAAGCTAATGAACTATAAATAGTCTGTTGGTAGTACTCTCACTTGAATTTGTTTTAAGTAGTTTTGGTGCAACTGCGGCCGCATATTTTGCAACTTTAAAGCAACAGAAATGTAACATCAGCCGCCCCCAATAAACGAGCTTCCCATCTTTTTGATACCTTTATTTTATTAAAAGATTTGATTCCCTATTATTATTATTATTATTATTATTTTTCTAATTTTTCTAATTGTATTTTAGTCATTTTTAGAGTCAGAAAATCAAGATTTTAATTTTTTTAATCTATTTTAAATATTACACTATTTTTTAAACTTTGTATTTGATTTTGTTCCTATTAGTTTTGGTGCAACTTGGCCACCTATTTTATGGATTGAGGACAAAATTGGCATAATATGTTGATGATGCCGCCAGAAAAGACGGCTCATTTTGGCATAATATGTTACATGAGAAGTATCTTGGTAGACTGGTGGTTGAGGCCTCGAGGGGGGTAGTCGGTCTACACCTCAGTCCCCACTATATATATATATATATATATATATATATATATATATATATATAGTTGACAATATTTCACGAGACTTATGTTAGGAAATTAACACAAAATCTTATAAAAAAATCTTATTGAAAGAGGATTTAAACCCAAGACTATTATTGCAAAAATTTGAAACTCAATGAGCTTTCCAAAAAGGGCCTAATAAAACTCATAAGGGGGTAAATTGTATAGCTACATAAATGAAGGTAGAAGAAAAATTATATCTAAAACTTCTTGTAACAAAGACTAACAATTTCCCAGTTCTAGCTCTTCTTCTTATTAAATGTGTAAAATTATGCGAAGAAACGAATAATCAGTTTGCAGGATTTTGTTTCTGAGAAATTTCGCACCAATTTATCATGCCTAGATAGGAAAGGAAGCTAAATTTTGCGTCAATTCACAATGGGCTCCTCAGATAAAAGTTAAATTTGAGCAAAACGATCCACTTTATCAAATTTAGAAAGCCATTTTGAAAAATGACAAAAATTTCCTCCAAAATTGGATTAGAGAAAAATTCTTCAAACCCATCTAACAAAGTGCCCTGTGTCTTTTCACATGTAAGAGGTACACGTTTTTTAATGTAACTAACAGAATCCTTCACCCCCATTAACTCCTCTTCTGTGACCACCATCAACAAGATGATCATATGAATGCTATGAGCCTGTAAAGAAAAAGCAATGGAACCCAGAATCTGTAGTTACACATATAGTCACATTCAATGGTAATTATCTAATTTAGTTTGATGCTTGAATATTTCTAATAGGGCCATAGCAGATTATCTGTCTCGTGATCTTCCATACGCTTTATCGCCAGACGATGTTCATGTCACAATTGGATGTATCCAAGCAATTGAAGTAACAATGGCAGTCCTTGCCCGCCCTGGTGCCAACATTCTGCTTCCGAGACCCGGCTTTCCATACTACGAGTCACGTGCTGCAGCTATAAATCTTGAAGTTCGTCATTTTGATCTTAATCCTGAAAAGGGTTGGGAGGTTGATCTTGAGAGCATTGAAGCTCTTGCTGATGAGAATACTGTTGCCATGGTCATCATAAACCCTGGCAATCCTTGTGGAACTGTCTATACACACCAACATTTGAAGAAGGTAGGTTACATCTTTTTCTGTTTCTTTACAGAATTAATTTAGTATATATAAGTAGACAAGCGTATAACTAATCCTGATTTACTGCTTTTTTGTAATTAGATTGTTGTTTTAACGTTAGTGGTGGTCGATTTTTTGGAATGTTAGATTGCAGAGACAGCAAGAAAGCTGGGTATTCTGGTTGTTGCAGATGAAGTTTATCACCATCTCACTTTTGGAAGTAACCCGTTTGTGCCGATGGGAGCATTTGGATCAATAGTGCCTGTTATCACACTAGGGTCTATATCAAAGAGATGGATTGTACCAGGTTGGCGACTTGGTTGGATTGTGACAAATGATCCTAATGGCATCCTTCGTAAACTTGGGGTCATCTCTCTCTCTCTCTCTGTGTTTGAGTGTGAGTGTGTGTTAAGCTTGTATGTCTTTACACACAGCACATAAGAAAAATATGATAATGGTTCTGGATCATATTACAATCCTATTGTATAAATAATAACATAACACATATAGTATTCTCACATCCGTTTCTTTTCCACTCAGGTTGTGGAATGTATTACGAGCTATCTCAATATGGCAGCTGATCCACCAACATTCATGCAGGTTTATAAATAGCGATTCTTTTTTTAAAGAATTTAAAGAAAAAGAAATATATCATATGATAAGAATGCAACAATTTTTCCTCTTTCAGGCACATTTAGAACTTAATTAACATTCATTTTTATCCTGTGTTCTTGTTGGAGAAAATTTATCTGAAAGCCAATAGAAAAATTTCCTTCAATAGCAGGCTAGAAAAAGGACTTGGAAGCCCCAATATCTCTATACCCAGCCGACCATGACTTCACTATGTTCTTAAGGGTTTGGCTGAATGGCTCTTAGGTGAATCCTACTATTAACTATGTTGCAACTTTCTAGAATTTGTTCCGATATTTGGGACATGAACTATGTGGTTGCCAATTAGCTGCTCAGACACTTCAGTGTTAAAGCAATGATTAAATGATTAAATTTACTTCTTCCTATAAGCTTAAGTTTTTTTTGAAATAACTGAAAATTTAACATGGTATGAGAGCCAAAGGTCTTGAGTTCAAAACTTTACTCCATCATTTACCTCCCATTTTAATTAAATATTCAACGTGTTGTGCATCACTTATTAAAATGGAGTTTGAGCCCACAATGTTAAAGTAATGATTAAGTGGTTAACTTTATTTCTTCCTATCAGCTTAAGGTTTTGGGATAACTGGTAGTTTAAAAGCATGTTTGGAATTGTGTTTAATAAATAGTGCTTTTAAGTCAAAAATTGCTTTTTGACAAAAATTTCATTTTTAAGCTTTTGCCAAAAGTTCGTTTTGTCAATTTTTAGGCTTTTTAGACCATTAAAAGCGTTATTAATTTTTTTTTATCAAACGGGTACTTTTTCTTCAATCGGACTTTTTAAGTGTTAAACGCACTTTTAGACCTTTCAAAAACACACCTAAACAAGCCTAACACTTAGTAGCTCAAGAAAATAAAAGATGAGATGACTCTGTTGGCTTCTACTCCCAATCCATAGCATACTAACATGAGATCCCTTTGGGGTCCCTAAAATACTGAGCACCAGCTTCTTGGCGTACAAATCAAACTTAATTTGGATAATTCATTCATTCATCCATTATTTGACTCCTAGTAGAATGCCATTTTCCTTGATACATAGATATGTAGCTTATTATCATATGCATCTGAAACATTTTATTGTTCTTTCCTGTCCCAATCATCCATGAATGTATCAATGTCTTTATGTATCAGGGTGCGGTTCCTCATATGCTTGAAAAAACTGGGGAAGATTTCTTCGCAAAGGTTATTGACATCCTAAGGGAGGCTGCAGGCATATGCTATGATAGAATTGAGGAGATCCCCTGCATTACTTGTCCAAATAAACCAGAAGGATCCATGTTTGTGATGGTAAGGGCATCAAATGTTTGACATATTCGTGCTCACAGATAAATAAAATGTATTGAAGATGTTTTGACTGTATAATTTGTCACAGGCCAAGTTAAACGTGTCTTTATTGGAAGACATTGATGATGATATGGACTTCTGTCTCAAGCTGGCAAAAGAGGAATCAGTTATTGTCTTACCAGGTATGCCACGAGGTCTTTGAGATATTCCTTGAGCTAGAGAAAATCCAATTTACAAGTTCAGATTTGCAACACATTCTTGTCTTCCTTTTTGCTAGTTTTCAACACCTTAGTGTCTGTTTGGCTGCTCCTACTTGGTAATATAACTGTTGTACCAAAATTTTTCTACACTAGTTGAGAAAATTTTGGAATTAATTTTAGAGAGGGTTAAATACTTGGAACCCCGTTAGGGTTTCACTTTTTTATTTTTTCTTCCTTAGGGTTTATTTTGTATCACAGGAGGTCCTTATGGTTTTGGTAAAAGACCAAATTGATCCTTTCGTCCATTGACCGTTAGTTGACCTAATAAAACTTCACGTGGACCAATTAGAAGCTGACATTTGGCATAACTAATGATGTGGCATCTAATTAAAATTTTTATTTAAAAAAAAAAATTAAAAAAAAAATAAAAATTGAGCCACCCCCTCGGCCATTTTGGGGGTGGCTTCTTTGGCCATAGGGGTGGCCGAAACCACCCCCAAACCACCATTGGGGGTGGTTTCGGCCACCCCCTTGAGCATTTTTTTTTTTTTTTTGAAAAAATATATATTTTTAATTATTTAATTTTAATTTAAAAAAAATGAAAAATTTAGTTAGGTGCCACATCATCAGCGATGATGTGGCCACTTATGTCAAATGTCAGCTTCTAATTGGTCCACGTGGAGTTCAGTTAGGTCAACTAACGGTCAATGGACGGAAGGACCAATTTGGTCTTTTACCAAAACCACAAAGACCTCCTGTGATACAAAATAAACCCTAAGGGAGAAAAAAATAAAAAAGTGAAACCCTATGGGGGTTTTAGGTATTTAACCCTTTTAGAGACTTTAACCATGTCGAGTAATACTATAACACCTATTTCACATCGACTGACATAACGTATTTTAAGTGGCTTACATTTTTATTTTTTAAGTAATTGATATTATAAGCCACTTAAAACACCAACTGACACGCTTATTGAAGCGGAGGTTACTAGTTCGAATCTCCCTCCCCACTCTTGTGCGAACATGTAAAAAAAAAAAAAACAACTGACATGGCGTATTTTAAGTAGTTTACGCTTTTTTCTTTTTAGTTTTCTTTTTCTTTTTCTCTCAAATGGTTGACATTGTAAGGCACTTAAAACACGCAATGTCAGACGTTGTGGCATGAGCGTGATAAATAAGTGTAGAGAGTAGCATTATTTAACTATGTTTATTAAGGATGGCAATGGGGTAGGCTAGATCTTTTAAGTCTCTCCTACAGCCACCCTTCACAATCAAAATGCAATAATAATTTAATTATGATCTCCCTTTCGCACTTTGTGTGGAATGATTTGGTTGTTGATCATTTGAAAGTTTTACCTTTTTTTGGATTTTTCCTTCAGGCGTGGCCGTTGGGATGGAGAATTGGCTGCGCATAACATTTGGAATTGACCCTTCATCTCTTGAAGATGGCTTTGGGAGGATTAAAGCCTTCTGCGAAAGGCATGCCAAGAAACAGTAACATGGGAGCAGTGGTGATCAACAACTAGCCGTTGTTGGATCTCAAGCTCAAGCTAGTCTCTCATGGTGGTTTCCATGTATGTTAAAAATAATAACTGTGATAGGATTTGTTAATAAAATCCCTTCTTTGAAGTTTTGCTAATCAAGCAAGACATAAATGAAGAAGGGGTACTGGTGATCTGCAACTTGCTGTTGCTCGATCTGATCATGTTATGTTATTCTTGGTGACTTGTAATCAACAATGTCGTGTTGTTGATCCATGCTTTTATTTGATTTCCTTGATCCATAAAGGAGTTCGTAGATGTTTTTGAACTCCATGTGTACAATGATGTTCGATTATAATTGGAATATAAAATATTATTCAATGATGTTTTATTATCAGGGTGATTGTTATTGTTAGAAATATAATATAGCGGAAACATAAACATTGGTACCTCACATGTACCGAAAACAAGATCTAATGTAGTTGTTCAATGTGTATTTCCTCTCGACTCTCCAGCATTTCTCTTCTGAGCGGTGGAGTGTGTTACTAGAGCGATACTCACAATACTCATAGTCTAAATGTCTCACCATATTTTAGAAAACCAAAAAGGGAGTGAATGTTTTCCACGCTGCAACGTACAACCTAAAAATAGTTGGGCACACTATACCAAATCCTGTAGAGACCAATATAGCAACATCTCTATAAGAGCTTGTTTTGGTGCGAGTTTGCATGACTTAAAAATGCGTTTAACACTTAAAAATTTTGTTTTTAAAAAAAAAACTCGTTTGGTAAAAAAAAATTAAAAACGCTTTTAAGGGTCTAAAAAATTTAAAAAATAACCAAAACGCATTTTTGGTAAAATGTTGAAAAAAAAAATTTTATCAAAAAAAAACTTTTTTTTTAACTTAAAAACTTTATTTTTCTAACACAATCTGAAGGATGCTGGCTCATTATTCCTCAACTCATTTGGTCACATCATATTAAATATCTTCAATCCTTCTCGTCGTTCTCGAGTTTAATATTTGCTTAACCTTCCCAACAGATGATGAACCAATGGTTAATAAAAAGTAGGTTAAAAAAGAATCAAAATTTAATATATAAAATGATTTAAATGTGGCTGCATGTGTAACGAGTAATGCTGGTGTGGAAGCCCACGATTACACCGCGTGGCATGGACACCCGGCCATGCCCATCCGACCGTACCCACTGTCCACCGATCAAGCCATCCACGTGTAATTCTGAACATTTTCCTAATCCAAACAAAAAGTCATCTCAGAAACAGAATCAGAATCAGAATCAGATATCCCGGCGGCCTAAAGCATTAATTACCATATATAACAGGAAATTTTTGATAAATCTTGAAGAAGATACGTACCCAAGACCCAGATGCTAAAGCCACAAAATACCCACCTCGAAAACAGAGAATTTTGAAGCAAACCGGGCGGAATCGGCCTTCCGGCGGCCGCACGGTGAGGGAACAAAACTGGGGGAGTGCCGCCTGCCGTAGTGGTTTCAAGAATAATTTCTTGGGGAGTTGTTTTCTGAAGATGATAAGGTTTTCAATTATTTTATTTTATTTATATTATTTTATATTTAATATACAAAAAATAGGGGTCTGACCAGTGTGATTGTTTAATATATAAGGAAGAACATTGCTCACCGGTGCGAGAGCTTGCTTGTCAAGAAATGGCTACTCCAACTACTATTAATAAAATCCCGACGAGCCAACTCAACCAGCTGATTCCCCCACCACAGCAAAACGAACCCAGAAGATGGAAAACGGGTCGGCGAGATGGGGTTTTCGTGGGAACGAAGAACTGAACGTGGCGTCGGGAACCACCATCCGAGGCACTCTAACGAAGCTAATGGAGAATCTTGACAAAGATGATCCAAGGCCAACCGTGCCTCTCGGACACGGCGACCCCTCGGCGTTTCCGTTGTTTCGAGCCGCCACTGCAGCGGAAGACGCCATTGTGGACGCTGTCCGCTCGGCTAAGTATAATGGCTACGCGCCGACGGTTGGGATTCTGCCTGCAAGGAGGTAATTTCTACGTTACATATAGTATGAGATATCATGGCTTTGTTTTTCTTTCCTTTCTATGGCTTTTCGTTGATCCTCAAGTTCATCTTCTCTGGATTTTCTTCTATGTTCTTTTCCTTTGGTGTGATATATAATTTGTCTATATTTTTCTCATTTTTTTTTTTATAAATTTAATAAATGAATCATTAAATTTGTGGGTGATACGTGTGATAGATAAATCTAATGGATGAAAAGAGAAAAATATGAAAAAAAAATTAACACCAATCCTTTCTCATTTTCTATTTTTCTTTGAAAAATTACACGTGACTATCACAAAATTATAATGAACTCCATTTTGTTTAAAAAAACGAAAATATTCCTAAAAATTCTAAAAAAGAAAAATATCTTAAAACACACACACATATATATATTAATTATTTCATAACTATTACGCAATTTTTTATAATTTTTTTTTTTTTAAAAAAACATTTATAAAGGCAATTTTTATCACTTTCGGTTGAGAGGGGGTTACATTGCAATAATTTCCTAATAATTTAGATGGGACATTACTTCAAGTGAAAGTTTGAATATCTAACTTTCCTTATTTCTTATTGGTGGTATCTTTGCTACGTATAATTGTCCAAATCGCAGTCTGGTAGTTGTAGGGACAAGAAAGTGAAATATTATATAATATGGTCCTGCCACATTATATAATTAGATAGTACGCTTAATCTCCCCTAGTTTGGCTCAAACGAAGACAAAGATCTGGTTCAAACATATTTTATGGAAAATGACAAACTGGAATAATATATTATTATATAAGGCCACCCAAAAAGACAGCACACACACACACAATGTTGGGAACCAGGTTCATCCCACATGCAAAAAGAGTAATGCTACTCCAATCTCATTCCTGTAGTACTATTGGCCTGATGCGACAATGTATTAGCCCTTGGATCATCCTTGATTAAAAAAAAAAAGAAAAAGAAAAAATCTAGTGGTTGATGGGTATTGCCGCATTAACTTAGTACTATGAGAGTGGGATAAGAGAAGAGTATTTGAATTTTCACGTGCAAAGTAGGAAATCAGCTCCCATATCATTATTGTGCTATAACTATTCAAGTCACGATATAAGATATATGCTTCTAATTTAGAGGATAATTTTTTTTTTTTTTGACATGTCCGCACAAGAGAGGGGAGGGGGATTCGAACTAGTGACCTCCACTTCATTAAGTGTGGTCCTAGCCGATTGAGCTACCTCTTGGGGACAATTTAGAGGATAAATTGTGCTTCAATCAAGGTTAGCATGGGGTTAATTACACGTTGAAGAGGGATTAAAGCATTGAAACAGTCGCATGAGAACTACTATAAAAGGTAAATTATGATCGGGTAAAAAAGGACTTTTGGGACTCGCACTTCACAATTCCCATCTCCTAAACACTTATTGACTTGAGCATTAGAGTTATTCCACCCCCGGCACACTTCATTGCTTACATTTCCTCTCGTTTGCAAATACAAATTTGTTGGTGTTTGACACAATGAAAACTATTCTAACAAATAGTGTAGTCATTTTTCAATCAGAAATGAAGGTAGAAGAAAAAAGATCTCCAACTTCTTGTAAGGAAGAAAACAATTTCCTACTTCTAGCTCTTCTTCTTATTAAAGTGTAAAATTATGTGAAGAAATGAATATCCAATTTGCAGGCTTTTGTAAACTAATTTCTCTTATAATATGGTGATTATGTGTTTTTTGAAGAAATCATTCTGAATTTGGATCCATGTTACCTATGAAAAGCATATCATGGGTGGTAGTTTTTCTACTGTCTTGTTTGGCCGCTTGTGCTGTTTCTTCGCCTGGCTGGTTGTATTTGACAAAAAACAGAGGAAGAATTCTGTATATTATTTTTTCATATATCTTTACAAGGAATAACCATGTATAAATAGCATTACAATTGAACCTATTCTCGGCTTAAGCTAATTTCAAGGCAAGAATAAAGGATTTTATTCTTATATGGCAGGATTGTCAATCAATCCTTATATGTAGTGATTGGCAATCCAAGATCTTTCTTCCCATAATAATTCCGGATGACAACTCACGCTAACACTCCCCCTCAAGTTGGTGCATAAAAATCTCTGATGCCCAACTTGTCCAGTGAGTTGTGAAACACCTTGCTGCACACAGCCTTTGTAAGTACATCTGCCAATTGATCCTCGGACTTGATAAACGGAAAACAGATTATCTTGGCCTCAAGATTATGTTTAATGAAATGTCGATCTACTTCCACATGTTTGGTTCGATCATGTTGGACAGGGTTGTGTGAAATAGCAATTGCAGCCTTGTTGTCACAAAATAGATTCATCTCACTGTTTGGGGCAAAGCCAATTTCTGTTAGTAGTCTTTTAAGCCAGAGAAGCTCACAAAGACCCTTAGCCATCCCTCTGAATTAAGCTTCAGCACTTGACAAGGCCACCACGTTCTGCTTTTTGCTTCTCCACGTAACTAGGTTCCCACCGACGAACGTGAAGTACCCTGAGGTGGATTTTCTGTCTGATATGTTTCCTGCCCAATCCGCGTCTGTGTATCCCTCAACTCTAAGATGATCATTCCTGGAGAACATGAGCCCTTTTCCTGGAGATGACTTTAAGTATAGAAGAATTCTGATCACTGCATCCATGTGATCCTCACTAGGGCAATGCATGAATTGGCTTACCATGCTCACGGCATAGGCAATATCTGGGCGAGTATGAGAGAGATATATAAGTTTCCCTACTAATCTTTGGTATCTCTCTTTGTTTGTGGGCACTTGGTCTGGATATTCTCCAAGTTTATGGTTCTGGACAATTGGTGTGTCTGCAGGCTTACATTCTAGTAGTCCCACCTCCGATAGTAGGTCTAAGATATATTTCCGTTGGGAAAGAAATATACCTTGTTTTGATCTAGCAACCTCAATTCCCAGAAAATATTTAAGTCCTCCTAGGTCTTTCATTTCAAATTCCATCGCCAAAAGCTTTTGGAGTCTTGATATTTCTTCTAAGTCATTGCCTGTAATAATCATATCATCTACATAGATTATTAAAGCTGTGACCTTACCCAGTTGACATTTTAAGAACAGTGTATGGTCTGAGTTACTCTGGTTGTAACCATACTTCTTCATTGCCAAGCTAAATCGCCCAAACCATGCTCTCGGTGATTGTTTTAAACCATACAGTGCCCTTTGTAATTTACATACCACTTCAGACTCAGAGTTTGCTGTGTAGCCCGGTGGAACATCCATGTAAACTTCTTCCTCAAGATCACCATGGAGGAAGGCATTTTTTACGTCAAACTGATGCAATGGCCAATCCTGGTTTGCTGCAAGAGACAGTAGTACTCTAACCGTGTTTAATTTTGCCACTGGTGAGAAGGTCTCTTGATAATCTACACCGTATGTCTGCTTGTAGCCTTTGGCTACTAGCCGAGCTTTGTATCGGTCTATTGAGCCATCTGCTTTGTGTTTGATGGAGAACACCCATTTACAACCCACTGTCTTTTTTCCTTTTGGTAAAGGGACCAGAGTCCATGTTTCATTTTTCAGCAATGCCTCAATTTCTTCCTTCATAGCCTGAGTCCATTTAGGGTTTGCTAGTGCTTCATGGATTTCTGTAAGGACCTGGTATGAGGAAAGGTCATGTACAAATGTCTTGAGTGGTTTGGATAGCCTCTTTGTGGACACATAGTTGGCAATTGGATACTTTGAGCTTCGTTCTCCAACATCTGGGGAATATCGACTTGGTGGTTTGCCACGATTATGCCTGAAAGGTAAAGTATAGCCAATAGAGGTATTCATATTACTAGAGTTTGGAGGTATAGTTGGGGAGTTTACCTCAGGAATATTCTCAGGAGATGGGCCTTTGGGTACTGGGGCGTGGGGGGTGTCTCTTTCAGCTTCAGGTAGTGTAGAAACTTCTCTGGGGTCTGGCTCAATCTCTGCGGACATATCCAGTCCTGTATGTGGTTCTCTTTCGTGAACCTCCTTTTCGTTGTTAACTTCTTCATAATTGTGGATTTCAGCCTCGTTAACTCTTGCCCAGTCCAATCTCAACCAATTCGGCTCTTCACTATGGATCTCCCCCTGATGAGCAGAGTTGGGTACTGGAGAAGGAAAGAATGGTTCCATTTCCAGAAAAGTGACATCCATAGTCACGTAGGAGCGGTCATTGGCTGGATCATAGCAATGGTATCCTTTCTGATGTAAGGCATACCCTAAGAAACAACAGTGGATGGCACAAGGATCCAGCTTCGTGCGTTGGGTCTTATGGAGATGGACAAATGCAACACAACCAAACACTCGGGGCGGAATCATCAACATTGTAGGTAAGGTGACATACGTAGACAACGTATGTAGGGGAGTCTTAAAATCCAAAACTTTGGAAGGCATCCGATTGAGAAGATGCACAGCTGTGGCAACGGCATCACCCCAATGTCTACTAGGCATATGGGCTCCAAGTAATAAAGCCCGAGCAGTTTCAAGAATATGGCGATTTTTTCTCTCAGCCACCCCGTTCTGCTGAGGAGTCTAAGGGCAAGAAGTTTCATGAATAAGACTGTGACTTTGGAAATATTCATGAAACTGGTGGTTCACATATTCACCACCATTATTTGATCTAAGAATCTGAATCTTAGCAGAAAATTGAGTTTGAACCATAGTGTGGAACGACTGAAAAACACGTAGTACCTCATGTTTGTGTTTTAACAAGTAAAGCCAAGTCATGCGAGTACAATCATCAATAAATATCACAAACCAACGATTTCCAGATGTTGTAGAAACGGGAGAAGGACCACATACATCGGAGTGAATTAAAGCAAAAGGAACATTACTTTTATTCATGCTCAAGGGATAAGTAGCTCTATGACTCTTAGCTAGAATACATGTTTCACATTTGAAATCAAATAGTGACATGCTGGAGAATAAATCAGGAAATAAATGTTTCATATAACCAAATGACAGATGTCCTAACCGGAGATGCCATAGCCAAATCTGTCGTTTTTTTTCGTCAACTGGATGATGCATGTGATTTGCACGTCCCACACTGAGATCATCCACATAGTATAGCCCCCCCACTTAGTACCACGCCCAATGATCTCCTTGGTAAGAATATCGTGAAGCAAATAGAAAGTGGAATACATGAGTACGACACAATTCATGGCTGTGGTAATCTGACTCACAGATAGTAACTTATGTGAAAGAGAGGGAACAAGTAAACAATGGGTTAGTGATAGAGTAGGTGATAAGTTGACTGTGCTGGCCCTGTGACTGGGGAAAGACCCCCATTTTCATTTGCAATACACATTCGCCGTGGTTGGGACGTTTGTACAAAGTCTGTGGCATCAAATGTCATGTGGTCGGACGCTCCCGAGTCAACCACCCACGAGCCGTTATCATCATCTCGAGAGGAGCTACAGAGGGCATGACTGCATTTACCTGGGTCCGTGGCCGGTGCATCTCCCTTAGAAGTCTCGACATGAGAAGCGAGAGAGAGACATGGTTCTGTTGTAGCCACTGCAGCCTGACCAGTTCCTCCATCCGAGGCAGCATCACGGCGTTTTCGAGTCTGAAGTTCATTCCACCAGTTTGGATATCCATGTAGTTTGAAGCAAGTGTCTCTGGTATGTTTCGAATTTCCACAATGTGAACACTTGGTTCCATCAGAGGGAATTCGTGGTCGAGAAGGGTTGCTGCCTTACCCATTGCCGAGAGAGAGAGACTTGGTGGAAGATGGGATATTCTGTCCAGACCTGAAGCTCTTCGAAGCCAAGACTGCTCCCGGATTATCACTAGAATCACCTGTGATCATAACTGCCTGCCGGACAGCTTCCCGACGAACATGAGCGTATGCTTGTTCAATAGTAGGGAAAGGTTTCATCTGTAGTATGTCCCCTCGAATTTTATCAAGCCGATCATCCAGGCCATCCAAGAGGACATACACCCGGTCTTCCTGAAGCATGTCGTTGTAGTGCTTAATATCAGCCACGCATTCCATCGGGTTTGGTCGGCGAAAATCAATCTCACGTCATAGGCCCTGGAGGTCAGTAAAATATTTTTCAAGAGAGCCGCCTGCTTGTTTCAGCCGAGTCACACGTCGCTGGAGATCATACACCTGAGATGTATCATTTCCGTCAAAGTAGGTGGTCGCAATGGAATCCCACACTAGTTTCGCGGTTGGAAATCTGATGAAGTTTCCGATCAGTGATGGTTCCATGGAATTGATCAGCCATCCTTTGACAATGGCATTGTCTGTGCGCCACTTTCGAAAGGATGGATCTATTTGTGGAGGTTGCTGGATATCGCCATTAATATATCCCAATTTGTCTTTGCCTGAGATATACATCTCGACAACTTGGGACCAGAGGGCATAGTTGGAGCCGTCCAACTTAATGCCAATTGGAGCAGCAGTTGTGTCGGTGATCTGGGTTGGAGCCGAAGCTTTGGTCAAAACTTCGTTCATTCTAGTGGTTAATTCGGTAAGGATGGATGTTGGTAAGGGGTCATAGCAAGATTGGTCAAATGTTGGGTTGTCGGTAGGTTGGTCAGTGCCGCTCATAGTTGCGGGTAAAGTAGATGGAAGGAATTAGGATTGAAAAAAACTGTAGGTGACATGATCAAAAACCTGCTTTGATACCATGACAAAAAACAGAGGAAGAATTCTGTATATTATTTTTTCATATATCTTTACAAGGAATAACCATATATAAATAGCATTACAATTGAACCTATTCTCGGCTTAAGCTAATTTCAAGGCAAGAATAAAGGATTTTATTCTTATATGGCAGGATTGTCAGTCAATCCTTATATGTAGTGATTGGCAATCCAAGATCTTTCTTCCCATAATAATTCCGGATGACAACTCACGCTAACAGTATTCTCAGGGTGGTACTTTTTTTTTTCCTGCTATGCTGTTTCCCCTTGCTTTCTGTATTCTTATTTTCTTCCTTTTAGTAATATTTATCCATGCAGAAAGGAAAATCCCCTATTGCAGTGTAGACAGCTTTTTGACAGAAGTTGATGGTTAGCCTTTTTTGTGACCACAATCAACAAGATGATCAAGTTCACTTATTTCCCTTTGAAAAAAAAAAAAAAAGGGAATGTAAAAAACAATGCACATTTTTGAAACTGTCATTATCATATAAATGCTGTGAACTACTTAAATGGTCATCATATTCTGTCAATCTAATTGGATTTGATGCTTGAATATATTTATAATAGGGCCATAGCAGATTATCTGTCTCGTGATCTTCCATATGCGTTGTCGCCGGATGATGTTTATCTCACAACTGGATGCAAACAGGCAATTGAAATAGTACTGACAGTCCTTGATCGCCCGGGTGCCAACATTTTGTTTCCAAGACCCTACTACCCTTTCTATGAGGCATATGCTGCATCTAAATGTCTTGAAGTTCGTCATTTTGATCTTAATCCAGAAAAGGGTTGGGAGGTTGATCTTCAGAGCGTTGAAGTGCTTGCTGATGAGAATACTGTTGCCATAGTCATCTTAAACCCTGGAAATCCTTGTGGAAGTGTCTATACACACCAACAGTTGAAGAAGGTAGGTTTTACCTTCTTTTTCTGTTTCTTTTTTTTTTTTTTTCTTTTCTTTATAAAATTGATTGAAATTTGATTACTATACTAATATTCCCTCACATACTACATTTTTCCTATAAATAAGGATCTTTGTTTTGTAAACATTGATAAAGTTAGTGAGATCATAATGTAGTCCTTGAGACAATTCACAGCGGTAGGCTTAGATTACCCCAAAATACCTTGTGTCTTTTCTCTCTTTCTACTTCTGCTTTTCTCTCCATATTTTATTGTTCATCATAAATTTCGACAGTAATAAACATGAATTTTCTTAGGTTCAAACTTTTTGTAATTAGATTGTTGTTTTAACGTTAGTGATGGTTGATTTTTCTGAATAATAGATTGCAGAGACAGCAAGAAAGCTGCGCATTCTGGTTGTTTCCGATGAAGTTTATCACCATATCACTTTCGGAACTAAACCGTTTGTGCCGATGGGAGTATTTGGATCAATAGTGCCTGTTATCACACTAGGGTCTATATCGAAGAGATATATCCTACCAGGTTGGCGACTTGGTTGGCTTTTGTGACAACTGATCCTAATGGCATCCTTTGTAAATTGGGGGTCATCTCTCTCTCTCTCTCTCTCTCTCTCTCTCTATCTATCTATCTATGTGTGTGTTTGAGTGTGAGCCTGTTTGGGATTACATTTGAAAAATATAGTTTTTAAGTCAAAAAATGCTTTTTGGCAAAAGGTTCCGTGCGTTTCAATTATTTTTAAGCTTTTTGAACCTTTAAAAGTGCTTTCAATTTTTTTTACCAAACGGGTACTTTTTTCTTCAAATAGACTTTTTGAGTCTTAAACACATTTTTAGGCCTCTCAAATGTACGCCCAAACTGGCATTGAGTGTGTGTTAAGCTTGCTTGTCTATGCACACAGCACATAAGAAAAATATGATAATGGTTCTTCTGCGTTATATTACAATTTTATATGAATTATAACATAACACATATAGTATTCTCACATTCGTTTCTTTTCCTCTCAGGTTGTGGAATGTATTACGGGCTGTCTCAATATGGCATCTGATCCACCAACATTCATTCAGGTTTATAATTGCAATTCTTTTTTAAAGAATTTAAAGAAAAAGAAATATATCATTTTAAAAGATTGCAACAGTTTTTCCTCTTCCAGGCACATTTAGAACTTAACTATGTATTTTTATCCCGAGTTCTTGTTAGAGAAAATTTATTAGAAGCAATAGCAGACTAGAAAACTGACTTGGAAAGCCCCACCATTAACTATGTGGCAACTTTCAAGAATTTATTCTGATATTTACTTAGTGTTTGTGGGACATGAACTATGTGGTTGCTTATTAGCTGCCCAGACACCTCAGTGGCTCAAAAAAAGAGAAGAAAAAGAAGATTCTATTGGTGTCTACTCCCAATCCTTAGCATACTAACATGATATCCCTTTGGGGTCCCTAAGATACTGAGCAGGAGCTTCTTTTTCTTCTTTTTTTTTTTGAATGAATGAGTATTTTTACTAAAGAAAATTCAATGTTTACAACACTTCCAGGTTTTAAAAAACTGGAAGTGTTGTAAGACTCCATTTGAATGCCATAGATCAAGCCACATATAAATGTCATTTCCATCTCCAACCTTGAATCTAATGAACTTTCTTGCAACCTCATGCATCTTCAATAATTTTCTCCAACTCCAAGAGCAAACTTGAGGTATTTTTACCAACCAAAAGCTCTTTCCTTTTAGCAAGTATTATTTTATACATGCAACGCACAATGAACCTGCTCTTGCAAAAAGATTCCATATGTGCCTCATCATTGCTGCCTTGTTCCAATCCTCCAACCTTTTAATCCCCAGCCTCCCTCCTTTTTTGGTACACAAATCATGTTGCTTGACAAATCAGGATCCAAGCAACCTTAGCTCTTGATTTAGTAGCATCGGTACTTGACCATAGAAATCTGTTGAGTTTCTGTTCCAACAGACTAATGATCTTCTTGGGTAGGATAAAAATGGAGGACCAGTACACTGGGACGCTAAACAAAACAAAAGACACAAACTGCAGTCTACCAGCAAAGGAGAGCTTTTTGGACAGCCAAGAATTAATTAAAGCTAAAATTTTTCTCTAGCAAAACTCCACAATCTGCAGTAGTCAATTTTGTGGATGTTGGATTAGGCCTTTGACCATCTCATCTAAAAATCAATTGATGTCCAGTGAGTAAAGCCAAAGCCTTTTATGGCATTCGAAATCGCACTTTGTAAAGCATATTCAAAGAGTCGTCTATATGAGTAGAGTGGCATTATTGCACTTCAACAAACCCTCCTTCCATGTGGCACTCCTGCGACTTGAACTCATGATCTTAGCTTTGATACCATTTGTTGGATCGGGCCTTTGACAATCTCATCTGAAAACCAATCAGTGTCTAGTGAAGGAAGCTAAATCATTTTATGACATTCGAAATCGTATCTCTCAAGGCATGTTCTAAGAGTCGTCCAATGAGCAAAGCTGTACCGTTGCCCCTGAACAGTAGATATTAATGGAAACCCCAAGTAGTGCACAAGTAGCTTCATTTGCAGACAAGCAACGGGAATTTTCGTCTCTAAGTCATTAACTCTTGAACAGAAAACAGAGCTTTTATTTAGATTGGCTATTAAACAAGAGATACCAGCAAACTCAGCTACATCATCCTTAATAGATTGAGCAAACTTGATGGCTGCTGCAGAAAACATTAGTAGATCATCTGCAAAACACAAATGGGAGAGCTGCAATTTTGAACAGTTGGGATGAAACTTTATAGAGTTCTTCAAAGCAGCTTCAGCAAGTAAAAGGGAGAGAACTTCCACAGCTATCACGAAAATATAATGAGAGATAGGATCTCCTTGTCTTCACCCTCTACCCCCTTCAAAATATCCAACCAAAGTTCTATTGATAGCCATTGAGAATCCCGAATCACTCGATTATCCAGCTCACAAAAATTAAGGGAGCTCCAAAACATTTCAGACACAGCAAGATGAAATCCCAGCTTACAAAATTGTATGCTTTCATCAAATCTACTTTATGGTAGTCTCGGACCAGCTGCTGGGCAAGAGGAACATTCTCTAGAATACTTCTTTGCGGTATAACGGCAGCTTGGTTGTTGCTAATGACAGCATCCAACCCCGGCAGAATTCTGTTGGCTAAGATCTTTGTTACCACTTGTATACCACATTGCAACAAGCAATTGATCTAAAGTCACCCATCCGGGAGAGATTTTTCTTTTTAGGCAAAAGTGTGAGAATGGTGGCATTAGTTTCATTAAGCAGCTTTCCTGACTTAAAGAAGGATTGCACAGCTTCCATTAGGTCCGAGCCAATAGTAGAAGCCATAGAAAATATTGCATTCCTAATCTCCTCATAACTTCTCTCCCAATGTCTACAATAACACCATCTGGAAATTTTTTCTGGATCAATTGAGTTACCCTCTCCTTTTTTCTGTCATCAAACAAAACACCACTTGGACTAAGCAATTTTTTATAAAAATCGTCTGCCACCTGCTTAATCTGCTCCATTTCTTCAACCTTGACATCATTTTCATCCCAATGATGTTTGATAAAATTCTTAGAATTCTTTATCTTAACCATATTATGGAGGTAAGCATCATTATGGTCACCAAAATTCAACCAATTATTTCTAGCCTCCAATTTACTAATGGAGGTAAATTCATGTAGGCATGCTTTCTCACGCTTCAGGCGTTCAGCTTTACCATTTGAAGCTATAAAATCCCTTTGGGCTTGTTCAAGTCTCTCCCTAGCTTGTATAAACCATATGAGAAAGCCCTCCAAATACCTCGGTTTTCATTTGCTTAAGAATCTTTTTAACAGCTTTGAGTTTTGCATAAAATCTGTAAATTGGCGCCCCTCTCACTTCAATGCTCCACCCTTTAGCAACCGAATTTAAGAAATCAGCATGGGCAGCCCAGAATTTAAAGAACTTGAATGGCTTAGGTCCAAAGCTTTGGACTTTCCCCACAATTATACTATCAGGATAATGGTCAGAGATTCCTCCATCTAAGAAATCTACTACCATTTGTCCAAATCCATCTAACCAGACTTCATTTACCACCACATGGTCAAGTTTCTTGGCTAAAAACTCATCAAAATGCTTGTTATTCCATGTATAGAAGCAACCTGTATAAGCTAGATCAACAATCTCCAGCTTTTGAATGCAGTCCACAAATTCAAATTTATATCAGCTCCTCTTTGTATACTTTGAACCACATTAAAGTCCCCTGAAATAATCCAAGGGCTTATACCAATCTTGTTTTTGATCAAACTCACATGCTGCCTTGTTGCTCTTCTCTCAATCCCCTTATTTGCTCCATATACAAATGTGTGGAACCAGTTCAAGTTACCATTAAGCTTAGTTATTTCACGGCTAATGGCTTGAGTATGTTCCTGCAGAGTACATATATTAGCCAAACCTGGATTCTAACAATCCCATATTCGGCCAAGATAATGACTATTATAGTTGTGTAAGACATCCCATCCAAGCACAATATTCTCCATTATCCTTCTTGCATTCGCCTCCTTAACTCTAGTCTCCAATATACAAATGATAGCTACCTTCAACCTCCTGTATGTTCCAAGCTAGTACTTCTATCAACATATGAGTGTAGGAGAAAAACCTCTTTCCTTATTTTCGTCATCCACACCTATCTCCCCGTTCGGCTTCAAAGATCTCCAAGAAAGTTGTATTAGGTCTATGTATTCTATTCTATTCCCCACAAACTCCCCCTTTAAAACTCTCCTTGTCAGCCATTTTAGTCAGTGCAGCAAAAGAATTAACACATTCTTTCCTTCCCAATTGTTTTATCAAAAGTGCCCTTCCGACTTCCATCCTCTTTAGCCACCTACTTATATACTTTTATTTTTTGTTTACTCACCACCACTTGTCTCTTCTGTGCCTGGACTTTCTTTTCCTGCTTTGAACAAGCGAAAGGAACATGTCCGAACAAGTTACAGGCTTTACATTTTGGGGGTATCCATGGATATTCAATCCCAATGGTAATCCTTTCCCCTGCCCCCATGTCAAGCTCAACTTCTCTAGGAAAATCCGAGTTCAGATTGACTTCTACCAATGCATGTGCAAAACCCAATCTTTGCTGCTCTTCAGTAACCGAGTCAGCATAGAGGATTGCGAACACTACTAGCCCCATAGCTTAAACATATAGGGCTCCAAAACTCCATTGGTGAGTGCACTAGTTAAATCCAAATCAGGGGAATGGAAGATACATATATCTTCTACAATTGCATTCCTGGCTGCCATTTTCTAAGGATTAAAGGCTTACTGGAAATATGATAAATCTTAGCTTCCCTGACTGCATCACTAGTGCTCTCATCAGTGAACCGAAAAATATTGAGCTCGAGGACTCTTAACAAGGTAAAATGGCAGGGATTATCCCGAAAAGGACAGCAAGCAAAATTAGTACAAATACCTGGTATATCTGGCCTCCGATCACTGGAGAAGATTCCGATCACCTTGAGGATCCCCAATGCGCTCTCACGCACCGTTCACCACACTTATCAAGCTTCCTGCACTTTCGGTTTTGATTTCCAGCCTGGCTCCATAACTCTTTTTCTCCTTTACCCCTTCTTTTTGCTAAAATGCATAGTTTTCAATGGTGTTCTTGGGCGTTATACATGTTGTTTTTGTGTGTGAGCACCAGCTTCTTGGTGTACTAGTCAAACTTAATTTGGACAAACCTGTGATATAGTAATAGAGAAATACTGTAATCATCCATGCATTCCTCTTTTCCTTCTCTTGAATGTAGCAATGTCTTTATGTATCAGGGAGCGGTTCCTCATATCCTTGAAAAAACTGGCGAAGATTTCTTCTTAAAGGTTATTGACATCCTAAGGAAGGCTGCATGCATATGCTATGATAGAATTGAGGTGATCCCCTGCATTACTTGTCCAAATAAACCAGAAGGATCCATGTTTGTGATGGTAAGGGCATCAAATGTTTGACATATTCGTGCTCACAGATAAATAAAATGTATTGAAGATGTTTTGACTGTAAATTTTGTCGCAGGCCAAGTTAAACGTGTCTTTATTGGAAGACATTAATGATGATATGGAGTTGTCTCAAGCTGGCTAAAGAGGAATCATTTATTATTTTACCAGGTATGCAAAGAGGTCTTTAAGATTCCTTGAGCTACACAAAACCCAATTTACAAGCTCAGATTTGCAACACATTCTAGTCTTCCCTTTTGCTAGTTTTTCAACTAAAAAAGTTTGACCTTAGTATCTTTTTAGCTGCTTGGTTGTACCATAGTTTTTCTACACTCGTTGAGAAAATCTGAGAATTAGGCTTGTGGTGAAAGGTCTTGGTCTTTTTTCTTTTCAAAAAAAAAAAAGGGTCTTGGTCTCTAATATCATGCATTTAATACTATCATCAGGGTATGAGCATTTAGGGTGAACTTATAATGGTGGCCCCAAAAAGGTGTTTAGGGCAACACTTTTAGGGTTTCCTCCGTATACCCACCCATAACATTTTGTGGGGGCATGATTTGGTTGCTGATAATTTGGAAGTTATATTTTCTTTGGATTTTTCCTCCTCCAGGGTTGGCTGTTGGGATGAAAAATTGGCTGCGCATCACTTTTGCAATTGACCCTTCAGATCTTGAAGATGGCTTAGCGAGGATTAAGGCATTCTGCAAAAGGCATGCCAAGAAACAATAAGCTCAGGCTAGTTTCTCATGGTGGTTTCCATGAATGTTGAAAATAATAATAGTGATAGGGTTTGTTAATAAAGTCCACTCTTTGAAGTCTTGCTAATGAAGCAAGACATAATGAAGAAGGGGTGGTGATCTGCAACTTCCTGTTGCTTGATCCCATCATGTTATGTTATTTTTGGTGAAGTGTAATCAACAATGTTGTGTTGTTGATCCATGCTTTTATTTGATTTCCTTGAACCATAAAGGAGTCTTACATGTTTTTGAACTCCATGTGTACAATGATGTTTGATTATTGGAATAGAAAATATTGTTCATTTTAGGGAATAAAACTACTTTTTGCTTCCTTATCAAAATATATTTTACAATAACTTTCATTATATTTCCTTATACCATTAAAATATTATTTAGGGAAACTGATGTGGATGTATTTTTGTGATTTTTTTGAAATGTTCTCTAAACATAAGGGAATGGGTTATAGGAAATTTGCTGCTAGTGGTGATTGTTTATTGGACTCTAGCAAGAGGGAATCAAAATTCTCTATGAATCATGTAAAAATTAAGTGGAAGGAAATTTCTTAGAGCCATGCAATGGACGAAAGCTCGAGCTTTATTCGATTTATGTGGAGGGGGCACTTTGTACGGTATCTCTTGAGGATCTAGTCAAGGTAAAGCCTCAAATGTTCGGGCTATCAAAAAAGAATCTTAATCAATATTTTCAAAAAATTCGATAAACCTAACGAATCAACGACATCAAGGATAAAATTTTGAATTTACCTCTAAAGAGTTCGGATTATATTTTATTTAATTTAATTTAATTTATTTATTTATTTATTTTTTTAAAAGTGAATCATCATAATAAAGTTCTAAAAAAGATTTATTTTGTGGGAGGGGAAATGGCATGCTTGTAATTAGATGCATATTTGAAAAATTTCAAACTCTTTTGTGTGTGTGGGTAAATTACATTTTGAGTTCACAAACTATCAACTTTAAGTCATTTAGTATTTACTCTTAGAAACGTTAATTCACTCTATTTTGACAAACAACTAGCATCTCATTACACTTGAGGGAAACGAGAAAGGTGGTTAAGTTTATATATATATATATATATATACCTTTATTTTAAGTTAAATAAATGCTTAATACAACTAATTGAATACTCTCCTATTGAAATGAATATCTACTGTCTACACGTTCACCTTCCTTTATTTACATTTTACACAATTGGCAGCCCCTTCACAAGTCTTTGGATATTTTCGTAAATTATGGATGAAGAGATTTTATTTATTTTCTTCAACTAAGGCCCCACGTAAGAACATTTTAATTCTAGCTTGATCCACACGAAATGCTATTCCTTCTTCTTTTGAATTTCTGAATTGGCATTTTCCTTGTGTTGTTTGTACTACACTTCATCTTTGACTTGGTATATATATATATATATATGTTTCACTATGTTAGCATAGAATTCGCGAACCAAACTCGTTGATATTGAGTCTACAGTAGAGAGCACATCCCTCCATAGTTGATGCTTAATTAATTCCAAATTGGGTAAAACAATTTATATGCTTTTTCAATTTCGAAGTCTTGTTTTAAGCATTTTATTTTCTCAAAATAAGATTTTATTTTCGTCTCAAAATGTAAGTGGGGAAAGATGAACACATGATCTCATTTGGGTTCCTTGTAGAAGCATGTGGCCTTGTAGGTTTTAGTGCTACATTCATTTTACAATATTTCAACATTAATAAAATCAGGGAAGTTTCTTTTATATTTCCTTTTCCTCTTTTGAAAGACTTATTAAATATCAAACAAACTGACAACATGGTCATATAAAATCTCTCCCTCTTTGTCCTTTCCAAGTTATTATTATTATTAGACATGTTTGAAAAATAATTAATTAATCAGCGTTTGTAGGGATTAATAATAAAATAATTATTTTTAGGCTCTGTTTGTTTTGGCGTAAAACATTTTCCAACGTTTATCTCGTACAGAAAATCAATAAATATTGATGATAGTTTCATTCAATCATATTAACCCATAAATATAAAATTTATTCACAACATAAAAATATGAATATAAAACAACTAAAAAAAATTAACCTAAAAATTATGTTTAATTAAAATACACGCATATTGACTAATAATGATCATATATTTTCATATAATTTGAGGAGTTGCAAGGAAGAGAAAAAGAGATGGCTAAGAGGAGTTGAAGAGAGAGAAATTTTTTTTTTTTTTAAGATTAACAGGCATTCAAGGGTGGAATTGAGATTTGTGTAATTGTTTGTAATTTAGACAAAGGCGAGGGCCTTTATAAGGCCCACATGCCCGAGAGGGTGTGGGCAGCCTGAAAGTTGAGGACGCAAATAGACCCCATAAAGAAAAATATGAAAGGACAATGCCATGGTGTAAAACATTAATTTTACAATATTTTATCATTAATAAAATCACTATAATGTTGGGAATAGGATCTTCTCTGATTCATAATTGACTGGAGAATATTCGGGCCGAGATTTCTTCTTAGAAATACTAGAGTCACAAATAGAATACCTATCCTACTACAAAAAAAAAAAAAAAAAAAAAATTAATAAAAAAATAAGGGATGGCTGGCCACCCCATCTTGGCCATAGGGAGTGGCCAGACTACTCCATTTTAGATGGGGGTGGCTTGAGAGCAACCCTATATATATATATATCATTTTGGCCCTAGGAGGTGGCCGGAACACTCCCAAGAACCATGGGGTGGCTTTGCTCACCCCAGACTGAGGTCCAACCTGAGGCCACCATCTTTTTTTTTTTTTTTTTTTTTTTTTTTGGCTTTTTTAATTATATTTATTTTAGTTTTTATTTATTTTTTAAGTTTTAATTAATATTTTTTTAATTTTTATTAATAGGACACGTGACATATTTGTGATGCTAAGAAATCCTAAGCCATGAACTGGATACCCTCTAGTCCACGTATCCTAAAATTTAGTATAAGTTAGTAAACTGTTATTAATGACATTAAGAATTTAATGTGTACATTAATATCATTAATAGCAGTTTACTAACTTAAATTAAATTTGATGTGTGTTTTTAATGTTTATAGATACTTGACAGTATTGTCTTCAAGAGCTACCTCAATTGGCTAGAACCACGCCTCATGAAACATAGATTATTAGTTCGAATCTTTCTTCCCCTCTTGTGCAGTCATAAAAAAAAGAAAAGAAAAAATGACACTATTTTAAATGGGTCGAAGAATATTTCATTCGGACTAATTGGAGAAAGATTTGTGTCCTTTGTGAGTTTAGGGAATATGTTCAAAAAATTGCAAAAAATCGCAGACTTCTTAAATGAATCCTAAACATTAGGATTGTTATAGCGGAACCCAATATTTCAGGTTCTACTATTGCAATCCTTGTGATTATTAAAATAAAAAAAAAAATTCTCTCACCTCTCTCATCTTTTCTTTCATGAGTCCTGTTTCATAATTCCCTCTCATCTCTTCTCTCATATATATAATAAAATTAAAAAATAAATAAATATTTTAATAATATAGAGAATGATTAAAGAAAATTATTGGGGTGTTTTTTGACCTAAGGAAGCAAAAAGTAGTTTGAATTCTTAAATGTAAGAAAAATGACAAAGAAGCCGCTGAAAATGCTATGATTGTTTAATATATAAGGAAGAATCTTGCTCACCGGTGCGAGAGCTTGCTGGTCAAGAAATGGCTACTTATATTAATAAAATCCCGACGATCAAACTCAACCAGCTGATTCCCCCACCACAGCAAAACGAACCCAGAAGATGGAAAACGGGTCGGCGAGATGGGGTTTTCGTGGGAACGAAGAACTGAACTTGGCGTCGGGAACCACCATCCGAGGAACTCTGACGAAGCTAATGGAGAATCTTGACAAAGATGATCCAAGGCCAACCGTGCCTCTCGGACACGGCGACCCCTCGGCGTTTCCGTCCTTTCGAGCCGCCACTGCAGCGGAAGACGCCATTGTGGACGCTGTCCGCTCGGCTAAGTATAATGGCTACGCGCCGACGGTTGGGATTCTGCCGGCAAGGAGGTAATTTCTACGTTTTAGTTTGAGATATCATGCCTCTGTTTTTATCTCCTTTCCATGGCTTTTCGTTGATCCTCAAAGTTCATCTTCTCTAGATTTTTTTTTTCTTTGGTGACGTGTTACTGTGTCTTATTTTAATGTACTTGGCTATTTTTCTTGGAAAACTATACGTGCACTTCAAAATATTCTCTTAAACTATCACAAAATTATAATGAACTCCTTTTGTTTAAAAAACGAAAATATTCCTAAAAATTCTAAAAAAGACAAATATCTGAAAAAAGCAAAAAAAATATATAATATGGTCGTGCCACTTTATATAACTAGATAGTACGCTTAATCTCCCCTAGTTTGGCTCCAACGAAGACAATATTCTGGTTCAAACTTATTTTTTTGGAAAAGGACATATTGGGATAATAGCTAGCACGTTTTAACGTTTATATATATAGTCTTCGTTGGAGCCAATATATATATATATATATATATATATATGAGCAGTGATATACATCACACGGGCGTACTGTCATGCACGCCGGTGTGATTTAATTATAAAATATAATTAAAATATTATATTTTAATATTTTAATTATAAAAAAAAATTAAAAACGGGCATGCATGACTGTTCATACACGCCGGTGTGATGTATATTACTGCTCTCTCTATATATATAATGTTGGGAAGTGGGCTGTTAGGCCCGTGCAGCCTGTACCCTAAGGCCCATAATTAACATATATATTAACCCGGGTTCATCCCACATGTAAAAGAGTAATACTACTTACTTATTCTCCAATCTCATTCTTGTACTATTGGGCTGGTGCAACAATGCATTAGCCCTTGGATCATCCTTTATTTGAAAAAAAAAAAAAGAAAAAAAAAAAAAAAATCTATTGGTTGATGGGTATTGCTGCATTAACTTACTTTTATGAGAGTGAGATAAGAGAAGAGTATTTAACTTCTCCCGTGCAAAGTAAGAAATCAGCTCCCATGTTGTTATTGTGCTATAAGGAAAATAACAACTATTCAAGTCATGATGTAAGATACACTTGTAATTTAGAGGATAAATTGTGCTTCAATCAAGGTCAGCATGAGGTTAATTACACGTTGAAGTGGAATTAAAGCATGGAAACAGTCGCATGAGAACTACTATAAAAGGTAAATTATGCTCGGGTAAAAAAGGACTTTTGGGACTCGTACTTCACAATTCCCATCTCCTAAACACTTATTGACTTAAGCATTAGAGTTATTCCATGCCGGCACCCCGACACACTTCATTGCTTACGTTTTCTCTTGTTCGCAAATACAAATTTGTGGTGTTTGAGACAATGAAAACTATTCTAACAAATAGTGTAGTCATTTTTCAATCAGAAATGAAGGTAGAAGAAAAAAGATCTCTAACTTCTTGTAAGAAAGAAAACAATTTCCTACTTCTAGCTCTTCTTCTTATTTAAGTGTAAAATTATGTGAAGAAATGAATATCCAATTTGCAGGCTTTTGTTTCTAAACTAATTTCTCTTATAATATGGTGATTATGTGTTTTTTGAAGAAATCATTCTGAATTTGGATCCATGTTACCTATGAAAAGCATATCATGGGTGGTAGTTTTTCTACTGTCTTGTTTGGCCGCTTGTGCTGTTTCTTTGCCTGGCTGGTTGTATTCTCAGGGTGGTACTTTTTTTTCCTGCTATGCTGTTTCCCCTTGCTTTCTGTATTCTTATTTTCTTCCTTTTAGTAATATTTATCCATGCAGAAAGGAAAATCCCCTATTGCAGCGTAGACAGCTTTTTGACAGAAGTTGATGGTTAGCCTTTTTTGTGACCACAATCAACACGATGATCAAGTTCACTTATTTCCCTTTGAAAAAAAAGAAAAACGGAATGTAAAAAACAATGCACATTTTTGAAACTGTCATTACATATAAATGCTGTGAACTACTTAAATGGTCATCATATTCTGTCAATCTAATTGGATTTGATGCTTGAATATATTTATAATAGGGCCATAGCAGATTATCTGTCTCGTGATCTTCCATATGCGTTATCGCCGGATGATGTTTATCTCACAACTGGATGCAAACAAGCGATTGAAATAGTACTGACAGTCCTTGATCGCCCGGGTGCCAACATTCTGTTTCCAAGACCCTACTACCCTTTCTATGAGGCATTTGCTGCATCTAAACGTCTTGAAGTTCGTCATTTTGATCTTAACCCAGAAAAGGGTTGGGAGGTTGATCTTCAGAGCGTTGAAGCGCTTGCTGATGAGAATACTGTTGCCATAGTCATCTTAAACCCTGGAAATCCTTGTGGAAGTGTCTATACACACCAACATTTGAAGAAGGTAGGTTTTACCTTCTTTTTCTGTTTCTTATTTTTTTCTTTTCTTTATAAAATTGATTGAAATTTGACTACTATACTAATATTCCCTCACATACTACATTTTTCCTATAAATAAGAATCTTTGTATTGTAAACATCGATAAAGTTAGTGAGATCATAATGTAGTCCTTAGGACAATTCACAGTAGATGTAGACTAGCCCAAAATACCTTATGTCTTTTCTCTCTTTCTACTTTCGTTTTTCTCTCCATATTTTATTGTTCATTATAAATTTCGACAGTAATCATCATGAATTTTCTGAAGTTCAAACTTTTTGTAATTAGATGGTTGTTTTAATGTTAGTGGTGGTTGATTTTTCTGAATATTAGATTGCAGAGACAGCAAGAAAGCTGCGCATTCTGGTTGTTGCAGATGAAGTTTATCACCATCTCACTTTCGGAAGTAAACCGTTTGTGCCGATGGGAGTATTTGGATCAATTGTGCCTGTTATCACACTAGGGTCTATATCAAAGAGATATATCCTACCAGGTTGGCGACTTGGTTGGCTTGTGACAACTGATCCTAATGGCATCCTTCGTAAATTGGGGGTCTTCTTTCTCTCTCTCTCTCTCTCTCTCTCTCTCTCTCTCGATATATATATATATATATATATATATATATATATATATATGTGTGTGTGTGTGTGTGTTTGAGTGTGAGCCTATTTGGGATTACGTTTCAGAAATAGAGCTTTTAAATCAAAACACACTTTTTAGCAAAAGCTTCATTTTTAAGCTTTTACCAAAAATCCGTTTTGGCTATTTTTAGGTTTTTTAGACCCTTAAAAATGTTTTTAATTTTTTTACCAAACATGTACTTTTTTCTTCAAACGGACTTTTTGAGTACGTTAAACGCACTTTTAAGTCTCTCAAACGTACATCCAAACAGGCCCTAAGTGTGTGTTAAGCTTGCTTGTCTATGCACACAGCACATAAGAAAAATATGATAATGGTTCTTCTGCATTATATTACAATTTTATATGAATAACGTAACACATATAGTATTCTCACATTCGTTTCTTTTTCTCTCAGGTTGTGGAATGTATTACAGGCTGTCTCAATATGGCATCTGATCCACCAACATTCATTCAGGTTTATAAATAGCAATTCTTTTTTAAAGAATTTAAAGAAAAAGAAATATATCATTTTAAAAGATTGCAACATTTTTTCCTCTTTCAAGCACATTTAGAACTTAACTACGTATTTTTATCCTGAGTTCTTGTTAGAGAAAATTTATTAGAAGAATTTCCTTCAATGGCAGACTAGAAAATTGACTTGGAAAGCCCCACCATTAACTATTTGGCAACTTTCAAGAATTTATTCTGATATTTACTTGGTGCTGCTAATTAGCTGCCCAGACACCTCAGTGGCTCAAAAAAAGAGAAGAAAAGAAGATTCTATTGGCTTTTACTCCCAATCCTTAGCATACTAACATGATATCCCTTTTGGGTCCCTAAGATACTGAGCAGGAGCATCATTTTCTTCTTTTTTTTTGGATGATTGAGTATTTTTACTAAAGAAGATTCAAAGTTTACAACACTTCCAGGTTTTAAAAAACTGGAAACCAGCTGCATATTAGCAGCTACTCAATGAAAACACATTTACATTGTAAAACAACCACCTGTGTTGTCTACAAACAGGACGCCTATGTAACATTTACAACTGAATTCTCATTTTTACAAAAACAAGAAAAGTTCTAAACTTCAAAAATCTTTTCTGACTGACCCCAGCTACTACGCAAAGCTTCAGTTTCTCTGCTTCTCTTAAATCTACCTTTAGCTAATATTCTCATTCTAACTTCCCATCTAATCTTCTGGATGATTTTTCTTCGGTTTGCACTTGATTTCCATGTCTAATGTATAATGCATTCACTCAAACACGCCTTCCAGACCCTATTACAAAAGCTATACTAAAAATCTCCATTTGGATGCCATAGATATATAGTGCATCTACTCATAGACAATTCAATGTCCATATACCTCATATAAGACCCCATTTGGATGCCATAGATCAAGCCACATATAAATGTCATGTCCATCTCCAACCTTGCATCTTGAACTTTCTTGCAACTTCACACATCTTCAATAATTTTCTCCAACTCCAAGAGCAAACTTGTGGTATTTTTACCAACCAAAAGCTCGTCTTTTAGCATGTATTCTTTTATCCATGCAACCCACAATGAACCTTCTCTTGCAAAAAGATTCTATAAGTGCCTCATCATTGCCACCTAGTTCCAATCTTACAACCTTTTAATCCCCAAGCCCCCTTCCTTTTTTGGTACACAAATCAAGTTCCAAGCAACCTTAGCTCTTGATTTAGTAGCATCGGTACGTGACCATAGAAATCTGTTGTGTTTCTGTTCCAACAGACTAATGATCTTCTTGGGTAGGATAAAAATGGAGGACCAGTACACTTGGACACTAAACAAAACAGAAGACACCAACTGCAGTCTACCAGCAACTGACAGCTTTTTGGACAGCCATGAATTAATTCAAGCTGAAAATTTTCTCTACCAAAACTCCACAATCTGCAGCAGTCAATTTTGTAGATATTTATGGAATGCCCAAGTAGCGCACAGGTAGTAGCTTGGCTTCCTTCATCTGCAGACAAGAAACCAGAATTTTCTTCTCTAAGTCATCAACTCCTGAACAGAAAACAGAGCTTTTATTTAGATTGGCTATTAAACCAGAGATACCAGCAAACTCAGCTAGAATAACCTTAATAGATTGAGCAGACTTAATCGTTGCAGCAGGAAAAATTAGTAGATCATCTACCTGCTTGTTATTCCATGTATAGAAGCAACCTGTATAAGCTAGATCAACAATCTCCAGCTTTTGAATGCAGTCCTCAAATTCAAATTTATATCAGCTCATCTTTCCATGTCCCCATTTCTCTTGTATACTTTGAACCACATTAAAGTCCCCTGAAATAATCCAAGGGCTTCTACCAATCTTGTTTTTTATCAAACTCATATGCTGCCTTGGTGCTCTTCTCTCAATCCCCTTATTTGCTCCATATACAAATGTGTGGAACCAGTTCAACTTGTCATTACGCTTAGTTATTTCACAGGTAATGGCTTGAGTATGTTCCTGCACAGTACATATATTAACTAAACCTGGATTCTAGCAATCCCATATTCGGCCAAGATAATGACTATTATAGTTGTGTAAGACATCCCATCCAGGCACAATATTCTCCATTATCCTTCTTGCACTCGCCTCCTTAACTCTAGTCTCCAATATACAAATGATAGCTACCTTCAACCTCCCGTATGTTCCAAGCTAGTACTTCCATCAACAGATGAGTGTAGGAGAAAAACCTCTATCTTTATTTTCGTCATCCATACCTATCTCCCCGGTGCGGTTTCAAAGATCTCCAAGAAAGTTGTATTAGGTCTATGTATTCTATTCTATTCCCCACAAACTCCCCCTTCAAAACTCTCCTTGTCAGCCATTTTAGTCAGTACAGCAAAAGAATTAACACATTCTTTCCTTCCCAATTGTTTTATCAAAAGTCCCCTTCCGACTTCCATCCTCTTTAGCCACCTACTTATATACTTTTATTTTTTGTTTACTCACCACCACTTGTCTCTTCTGTGCCTGGACTTTCTTTTCCTGCTTTCAACAAGCAAAAGGTACATGTCCAAACAAGTTACAGGCTTTACATTTTGGGGGGTATCCATGGATAATCAATCCCAATGGCAATCCTTTCCCCTGCCCCCATGTCATGCTCAACTTCTCTAGGAAAAGCCGAGTTCAGATTGACTCCTACCAATACATGCGCAGAACCCAATCTTTGCAGCTCTTCAGTAACCGAGTCAGCATCGAGAGGATTGCCAACACTACTAGCCACATAGCTTAAACATATAGGGCTCCAAAACTCCATTGGCAAGTGCACTAGTTAAATCCAAATCAGGGGAATGGAAGATACATATATCTTCTACAATTGCATTCCCGGCTGCCATTTTCTAATGATTAAAGGCTTATTGGAAATATGCAAAATCTTAGCTTCCATGACTGCATCACAAGTGATCTCATCATTGAACCAAAAAATATAGAGGCTATTCTTCAAGGAGAATACTTCCACCTTACCTTATTGGTTCCTCTTGAGATCTACAGACTTCTTAACAAGGTAATATGGCAGGGGTTATCCCAAAAAAGGATAGCAAGCAAAATTAGTACAAATACCGGGTATATCTGGCCTCTGATCACCGGAGAAGATTCCACTCACCTTGAGGATCCCCAATGCGCTCTCACGCACCGTTCACTACACTTATCAAGCTTCCTGCACTTTCGGTTTTGATTTCCAGCCTGGCTCCATAACTCTTTTTCTCCTTTACCCCTTCTTTTTTGCTAAAATGCATAATTTTCAATAGTGTTCTTGGGCATTATACAATTTGTTTTTGTGTGTGAGAACCAGCTTCTTGGTGTACTAATCAAACATAATTTGGACAAACTTGTGACATAGTAATAGAGAAATACTGTAATCATCCATGCATTCCTTTTTTCTTTCTCTTGAATGTAGCAATGCCTATATGTATCAGGGAGCGGTTCCTCAAATCCTTGAAAAAACTGGCGAAGATTTCTTCTCAAAGGTTATTGACATCCTAAGGGAGGCTGCAGGCATATGCTATGATAGAATTGAGGAGATCCCCTGCATTACTTGTCCAAATAAACCTGAAGGATCCATGTTTGTGATGGTAAGGGCATCAAATGTTTGACATACTCGTTTTGACTGTAAATTTTGACTGTAATGTATTGACGATGTTTTGACTGTAAATTTTGTCACAGGCCAAGTTAAACCTATCATTATTGGAAGACATTAATGATGATATGGAATTCTGTCTCAAGCTGGCTAAAGAGGAATCAGTTATTATTTTACCAGGTATGCAACGAGGTCTTTAAGATTCCTTGAGCTAGACAAAACCCAATTTACAAGTTCAGATTTGCAACACATTCTAGTCTTCCCTTTTGCTAGTTTTTCAACTAAAAAAGAGTGACCTTAGTATCTTTTTAGCTGCTTGGTAATATAACTGTTGTACCATAGTTTTTCTACCACTAGTTGAGAAAATCTGAGAATTAGGCTTGTGGTGAAAGGTCTTGGTCTTTTTTATTTTTATTTTTATTATTTTTATTTTTTATTTTTTATCTCTAATTATATCATGCATTTAAAACTATCATCAGGGTATGAGCATTTAGGGTGAACTTATAATGGTGGCCCCAAAAAGGTGTTTAGGGCAACACTTTTAGGGTTTCCTCCGTATACCCACCCATAACATTTTGTGGGGGAATGATTTGGTTGTTGATAGTCTGGAAGTTATATTTTCTTTGGATTTTTCCTCCTCCAGGGTTGGCTGTTGGGATGAAAAATTGGCTGCGCATCACTTTTGCAATCGACCCTTCAGATCTTGAAGATGGCTTAGGGAGGGTTAAGGCCTTCTGCGAAAGGCATGCCAAGAAACAATATGCGCAGGCTAGTTTCTCATGGTGGTTCCCATGAATGTTGAAAATAATAATTGTGATAGGGTTTGTTAATAAAATCCCCTCTTTGAAGTCTTGCTATTCAAGCAAGACATAATGAAGAAGGGGTGGTGATCTGCAACTTCCTATTGCTTGATCCCATTATGTTATGTTATTTTTGGTGAAGTGTAATCAACAATGTTGTGTTGTTGATCCATGCTTTTATTTGATTTCCTTGAACCATAAAGGAGTTCTTACATGTTTTTGAACTCCATGTGTACAATGATGTTTGATTATTTTAATAGAAAATATTGTTTATTTTAGGGAATAAAACTACTTTTTGTTTCTCTATCAAAATATATTTCATAATAGTTTTCCTTACATTTTCCTATACTATTAAAATATTATTTCTTTACAAAATACAAGTTCCTTACCTACTCTCACATTTTTCACAAAATCCTAACACAATCCCTAATGAAAACAAAAAGATGAAATAGAAGAGTGGAAAGAGAAATATTTATACTAAAATAATGTTTAGAGAACTACTTTCCTAACACAATCCCCAATGAAAGACAAAAATATGAAAGATGAGAGAGGAAAAAGAAATGTTTATATTAAAATAATGTTTAGGAAACCAAAAGTGATTTCCTACACGTTGGGAAACATTGTGACTACCCAAGGGTGTTGGTTAAATTTAGGGAAACTAATGTGGGTGAGTTTTTGTGATTTTTTTTTTTAAGAAAATATTCCCTAAACATGTGGAAGGGAATGGGCTATAGGGTATCCAGCAAGAGGGAATCAAAAGCCTCTATGAATCATGTAAAAATTAAGTGGAATGAAATTTCTTAGGGCCATGCAGTGGATGAAAGCTCGAGCTTCATTCGATTTATGTCGAGGGAGCGTTTTGTACGATGTCTCTTGAAGATCTAGTCAAGGCGAAGCCTCGAATGCTTGTGCTATCAAAAAAGAATCTTAATCAATATTTACAAATAATTTGATAAACCTAACGAATCAACAACATCAAGGACAAAATTTTGAATTCACCTCTAAAGAGTTCGGATTATATTTATTTATTTATTTTTTTAAGGGAATCATCATAATAAAGTTTGAAAAAAGATTTATTTTTTGGGAGGGGAAATGGCATGCTTGTAATTAGATGCATATTTGAAAAAGTTCAAACTCTTTTGTGTGTGTGGGTAAATTACATTTCGAGTTCACAGACTGTCTACTTTTAAGTCATTTACTATGATGACAAACAACTAGCATCTCATTACCCTTGCGGAAAACGAGAAAGGTGGATAAGTTTATTTTTGTTTATTTTATTATTATTATTATTATTATTATTATTATTTTCCTTTTTTCCCTGTTGTCGGTTTATGATGTACTTTTATATATATATATATATATATATAAAAAGGTAAATAAGTGCCAAATATAAGTAACGGGATGCTCTCTTATATATTCAAATAAACCAAAGAGGATTCAGCTCATTTCTCTATGGTCTACAGGGATCCGACTTACATGTTATTTTAATAACAGCATGTATGCTGTAATTGAATCAACGGTCAAGATTGAATTTTAAAGTTGACTTACTTTTAAAAGCACTTAATAGGAGAGAGAAAATGAAAAGAGATTTTGAAAAATTTAATTTTGACCGTTGATTAAACTACAACATATATATTGTTATTTTAATAACAGCATGTAAGCCAAATCCGGTCTACAGACTCTATACGTTCCCCTTTCTTAGTTTACACAATTGGCAGCCCTTTCACAAGTCTTTGGATATTTTCGTAAATTATGGATGAAGAGATTTTATTTATTTTCTTCAACTAGGCCCCACGTAAGAATTCAATTTGCTGCATTTTAATTCTTGCTTGATCCACACGAATTGATTGCTGTTCCTTCTTCTGAATTTCTGAATATGGCATTTTCCTTGTGTTGTTTGTACTACTGCTACACTTCATCTTTGACTTGGCTTCTTTTTTTTTTTCTTTAACTTTTATAATTTCTCTTGCCTTTTATTATTATTATTATTTTAATTCCTAAAAAGGGGCAAATTTATTCCACAATTAATTATAAAATGCAAGAGTTTGAACAAAATAAAATATTCATTCATTTTACAATATTTCAACATTAATAAAATCAGTGAAGTTTCTTTTATATTTCCTTTTTCTCTTTTGAAAGACTAGCTTATTAAATATCAAACTTCCAAGCATAGAAACGGTTCAAATTTGGATACACTTGAACTTTTGTTTGTACAAACAAACTGACAACATGGTCATATAAAATCTCTCCCTATTTGTCCTTTCCAAGTTATTATTATTATTATTATTATTATTATTATTAGTATTATTATTCATGTTTGAAAAAGAATTAATTAATCAGCATTTGTAGGGATTAATAATAAAATAATTATTTTTAGGCTTCATTTGTTTTGGTGTAAAACATTTTCCAACGTTTAACTTGTACAGAAAATCAATAAAAATTTATGATAGTTTCATTCAATCATATTAACCCATAAATATAAAATTTACTCACAACATAAAAATATTAATATAAAACAACTAAAAAAATTAACCGAAAAATTATGTTTAATTAAAATACATGCATATTGACTAATAATGATCATATATTTTCACATAATCTGAGGAGTTGCAAGGAAAAGAGAAAAAGATCGCTAAGAGGACTTGCAGAGAAAAAAAGAAGTAAGATTAAAAGGCATTTAAAGGTGGAATTGAGATCCGTTTGTATGGTTAATAACTTTTTTGGAACCTCGGTTTTAACGTTTTTATTTTTTCTCCTCTAGGTTTTAAAATCAGACAAATCTGGTACCTCACCCTTGGGGTAGCCGAACCACCCCTAAGCCCATAAAATTTTCACTTTTTTTTTTTTTTTTAATTATAATTTTATTATTTTTAATTTTTAGGACACATGACGTATTATGATCGAGAGTGACACGTGAAAGTTTCGTTAATTGGGACTGACGGAAACTAATGATCGAGGTTTTGATTTTGTCTTTTCCCATATGTGAGGCACCAGATTTATCTAGTTTTAAAACTTAAGGGAAAAAATAAAAGCACTAAAAGTGGGGTACCAAAAAAGTTATTTAACTATTGTTTGTAATTTGGACAAATCTTTGTGAGAGGGCCCTTATAAAGTCCACATGCCCGAGAGCCGAGAAGTTGTGGGCAGCCTGAAACTTGAGGACCCAAATAAACCCCATAAAGAAACCTCTCACAATTACATGTTCAAAGTGTAAGAGGGCAGCAAAAACTCAACACATGAAAAGGATGTGACAACAAAAAAATATAATAAAGGGACATGAATGGCATTGGTGTAAAACATTAATTTTACAATATTTTATCATTAATAAAATCACTATAATGTTGGTTCAGCTCTCCTTTCTCTCTTTTGGACGAATCATTACATCATACATAACATACATTCAAAACATAGAAACGGTTCAAATTTTAGTACACATAAACTGTTGTTTGTCCAATTAGTAGACTTGAACTATTGTTTGTCCCCACAAACTGACAACATAGTCATTATAGAATATCTCCCTCCATGTCGTTTCCAAAGTATTATGATTATTATTCCGATTCAGATGTCTCGAATTTTTAAAAATATAAGATTCTTAGATTTTTAAATTTGGGCACTGCATTATATCTAACGGTTCAAATAAATAGAGTTTTGTGTATTATTGAGGCAAGTGGGTTTGGCATGATGAAAACTAAAACTAATTGTCTCGATAACACACAAACTTCTGCATTTATTTAAACCGTTAGATGTAATGAAAGACTCAAATTTTAAAATCTGAGAATCTCGTATTTTAAAAATTGTGAAAGGATCTTGATCCTTACTTTTCGTGTGTGAAAAAGAAGGAATGAATTGTGGCTATAAATATTGGTCTATATATCTTTCTACTAGTGTATAACACCACAAACGCTTAACCTTTGTTGTCTGCTTAGGACCAAGGCATGGAGCAGCTGGGAGACAAGAAATGGGGTTTCCAAAGGAACCAAGAGCTAGAGGCTTCCTCCATCTCCGTCCGAGGTGTTCTCAAACAGCTGATGGCAAATCGTAACGAGGAGGATCAACGGTCCACAATTCCTCTCGGCGGTGCTGACCCTTCAATGTATCCCAGCTATAAGACTACACCTTTTGTGGCAGATGCCGTTGCTGACGCTGTCCGGTCTTTTAACTTCAATTCCTACGCTTCCAACGTTGGTATAGCTGAGGGAAGGAGGTATGTTTCTAAACCCTCAATATATATATATATATATATATATATATATATATAAGTAGAAAAGGCAAACGGAAGAGGCCAATTGTGATTATTTTAAATCTAACCCCACTAGGATGGTTTACACGCTAATCAAGCATGAAGATTTTTATAGCGGGATTCAAACCTATACTCTAAAATAGTAGGATGTATCTAACTACTTTAAAAATTTCATTTGACCATTTAGTCGTAAAGGGTTACTAAGTATGAGGAATGCTAGGTTTACAAACAAATTCTATAAAAAAACTTTTACAAACTGATCGATGTGGCACAACATGAGGTTTACAAACAAATTCTACAGAAAATTTTTTACAAACTGATCGATGTGGCACAACATGATTGGATATAAGATACATTCAAATTTTTAAAAACCTAATTATGTTCTGCCATATCAGTTTGTAAAATTTTTTCTGTAAAATTTGTTTGTAAGCCTAGCACTCCTCGTATATATAAACCTCTAATTCTTTTTTCCTTTTGAAAATAAATATTATTCATGGCTCATGGGCTTCATGATCAAAATTCCAACAACAAAAAGAGTACACCGCATGGTTTAGTATTGGCAAAAGAAACAAGGCCTGTTTGGGATTATGATCTCAAAAAAAAAAAAAAAAAAAAAAAAAAATTGAAATAACTTTTTGGAAAAAGCCTTGTTATATATCAAGCTTCTTCTACAAGGTAGTTTTGAGCTGTATTATTAGAGGATAAAAAAATGTTTTTTAAGTTTTTTATTTTTTATTTTTATTTGACCACTATTTTCTTGCTTTAAAACATTTTTTAAATTTCTTTAACGCAATCTTAAACGAGATTATAGTCTCCCAATTAAGCTATGATGAGGGTATATTCAAATACTCCCACACAAGAAAGAGAACTTTTCAAGTTATATATATTAAGAAATGAGGGGCATTAATTTATTTTGATTCTCGTGTACCATTTTTTTCAACAGTAATACTAGGAACCATCTTTTTATTCTCTTAAAACTGATGTGACTTTTAAAATCACCATTAAATTTTAGATGAATCATACTTGAATTTTGATCCAATGGTAATTTTAAAAGCCACATTAGCTTTAGGAAGATAAAAAAATAGTTCCTAGCATTACTCTTTTTTCAATCCCCAAGATATACAATTTGCAATTTTCTTTTTTTCTTTTAGAAGTTTATATATATTTTCCTCGAAAATACAACGATGCAATATGTAGGATTCATCTGTTTAATGTGGATTGTTCACAACAAACGATTCTAATGTGTACTAAAATAGATTTGATTGGAGGAGATTGAGATCCCCTGGATATTTAAGATATTGCACGTGGCCAAAATATGCCACATTATTAAATTAAATGGTGGTTTGGCCAAACTTTCTCTCTTTCTAGCGGCCGACCCTACATCCATCACGATCATCCTATAAATAAAGGGTTGACCGGTCAATTCACCGTCTATACAAAGATATAGAAACTTTTAATGAGGTGGTAATAAGGGTATTACCACACACGAAAAAAATAGTTTAATTTAGTTTTTTATTTTATTAATTTTTATTTTAATTTTTAAGAGAATAATTAAGGGTATTATAGAAATATCATAAAAAGTGGCATTTTTGGGTCACCTTAGTAATTTGATGGACCACTTTAGTACACTTTAAACAGCATGAAATTTTTTTAAAACGGTTATTAGTTAGGGGGCTTTTTTATATTTTTTCCTAGAAACAATTTGCCACACACAAAAACACAAGCACAAAATTGTGGATTTTTAAAGTGAGCAATATGGAAAATTAAGGCAAAAACATTCGATTCATAACTCCAATATCACTTAATAAAGATAAAGTTTATGTTTAAATTGTGATCGAAGAATTTCTTCTAATCTAATTTATCAAATTATTAAATGTTCCTTAACATGTGAAAAACATGTGTTTCTTTAATAATATGAGAAACACACAATGGTTCTAATTCTATTTAAAAAACATGTGTTTCTTGCATGGGTAAGAACACATGACAATTTTTCAGTCCTCCAACCCATTTTGAAAAAAAAAAACTCTATGCACTTGATAAAAAATATAAAAGGGTCATAATTAAACCCTAAAAAACAAAAATGCAAAGCCTCAACCCCAAAGCTAGAGAAATTCCAAATTTGTTATTAAAAACAAGAATTTTATTTTCAAGTTAAAACACATACATATTTTATAATGGAAATATTCTACTTTTTAAATTGTTTTGCTAAGTCAATTATGCCCTATAAATTTTTAACTTTTAATGTCAGAGAGATGGTGTTCTGAGTTGGCTATTAAACCTATATATTTTTCATTTTATTTATCACGTTAAGATCACATATTACTAGTATACGTATTCTCACTAAAGGGATCAGTATAGGTTGACTTGGAAAATGATGTGGGTTTTCCTCTGGTAACGTGTGCCTCAAATTGGAGTTTGTCAAAATTTTCTTTCAAATTGATGTGTAGTAAGCTGACATGTGATTGTCGATATATATTTTTATTTCTTAGCTGCATTTTTAGAGCATGTGATTATTGTATTTTAATAAATGTATGTGAGAATTACATACGTCCAATCAACTTATATCGAAGTTTGAAGGAAACTTTGTCCATAAAAATATGATGGTTCAATAAAATTCATAAAATGAGTATCAGACTAATCCAATGAAATTGATAATCCTTTTGCTTCAATTCATGACAGAGCTGTTGCAGAACATCTTTCAAAAGATCTCCCATACCAATTATCAGCAGATGATGTGTATCTCACAGTTGGTTGCACTCAAGCAATAGAAATTGTGGTATCTGTTCTTGCGCGTCCTGGTGCTAACATTCTGCTCCCCAGACCAGGCTACCCGCAATATGCTGCTCGTGTGGGTTGCAGTAGCCTTGAAGCTCGCCACTTCGATCTTATGCCCGAAAAAGGTTGGGAGGTTGATCTTGATTCTGTTGAAGCTCTTGCAGATGAGAATACAGTGGCTATGGTTATCATCAATCCCAGCAATCCATGTGGAAATGTCTTTACATACCAACATTTGAAAAAGGTACGTGTGTTTGCATATATCTATGTTGTAAATTTTGAAGAAAACAATGTTCATTGTAACTAAAAGTTTCAATTGTTGTGTTTTTGTCAACTTAGATTGCGGAGACTGCTAGAAAACTTGGGATTTTTGTGATTTCAGATGAAGTTTATGCCCATCTAGCTTTTGGGAGTAATATATTTGTGCCCATGGGAGTGTTCGGATCAATTGCGCCTGTTTTAACACTTGGGTCTTTATCAAAGAGATGGATTGTTCCTGGATGGCGACTTGGCTGGATTGTGACAAGTGACCTCAATGGCATCTTTCAGGAATCGGGGGTTGGTGTTCTCTTCTTCCAATCAATCTATATCTCACAATTAACCTATTTGACATAGTAGCGCTAAATTAGGGTCGCGAATTTTTTAGACGACCCGCGAACCGTGAATTCGACATAACCTCAATACTAAATTACCGACTTATGGTTGAAGTGTTTGATCCCTTTAATCAAATGAGTTGGGTTAAGGTTGAGTATACAGTCTTATATATATGCATGACTCAATAAGAACTCAAACTCGACATAAGACATAAGAGCTAACAATTTTTGACACAACCTACAAACCTGACATAAAACCAACATAAAATTAAGAGGTTAAGGTTAAGGAGTCTAAGTCGTTTAATCAAATGGGCCAGGTAAAGATTGATTAATATAATCTTATACTCATGTTTTGACACAACTTGAACTCGACACGCGAACATGAATTGCAACCCCTAAACCAATCTATGTACAGTAGATGATAAGGTTCTTTCAGGGCCGGTTCAATGTATTTTGGAGCCTTAGGCAAAACTTTGAAATTTGGTCTTAATTTTTTTTTTTTTTTTTAAAGTAACGAAAATTAGCACTTAGCAGATGAGATATGCAGAGAAAAGAAACTCAGAAAAGGGCAAGCAAAGAGGAGAGGTAGAGAGGCAAATAGAGAGACTCTGGTATTTAAAATGCCCGTGGTAGGCTTACTAGGCTGGCACCAGTCTATATTTTTGGCTGTTGACTTTCCCTAGATGGCTAGATAATAAATAGGAAATAAATCATAATATTTTATTTGTAACAATTATATTTTCTCACCATAAACAAAAAAATTCCAAAAAGAGGATGATGTAGGCATGTACTGTGTAGGTGTCAGGCGTGTAGGGCTTTAGGCAATAGGCATGTAATTGATGTAAGGCCTTTAAGGCTTTGTCCCTTTGTTTTTTAAGGCCTTAGGCAATAGGCTGTGTAGGCGTCAGGCCCATTTTTTTTTTTTTTTTTTTATAATTTTTTTCTTGAATTATTTTTAGAATGGGCTTATTAATTGAAGCCTTAAATTTTGATGAAAAATTTTTTTGGGCCCTATTAAAAAAAAATTTGGGCCTTCAATTTATTTTTTTGGCTCAAAATTTTTTTTTTGGGCCTTGTCAAATTGGAGGCCCTAGGCGAGGGCCTAACTCGCCTAGGGCCTGAGCCGGCCCTGGGTTCTTTCGAGTGGCGTTTCTTCATGCACGCTTAAAAAATAAAATAAAATTGTTGGTACTAGATTCAGATGCATCATCTTCGAGTTCTAATAACAACTAAATGGGAAACTTTATGCCTGCTTAAATGAATTAATGTTTTTACCTTGATTTCGTGATGAACTTTAATACCTGTGCTTTCTTCTTTCTAGTTTGCTGAGAGCCTCAGGAGCCATCTCGAAATCACCACTGACCCCCCAACCTTCATGCAGGTACCTAGTTTAAGTTTTTTGAATATAAGTTTTTTTTTTAGAAAAAAAAAAATGGGAGCATTTTGGGATTTTAACTTCCTCCGTAAGGATTTTTTTGTAACATCTTAATGGCCGGAGAGGGTTACATTGCAAATTTTTGAAACATAGCAACCCAGTATTGATATTTTTTAAATTTTAATGGTACGATTACAAAAGTACCTAAACATCGACAAGCAAGTGAAGTTTTCTGGGATTTGCCTTATTCTATCCTCAAAAGATTACGAAATAGTTTATGTGTTCAGGGGGCACTCACCCAAATCCTTGAGCAAACGAAGGAGGATTTCTTTTCAAAAATTCTAAACATAATGAGAGAAGATGCAGACTTTTTATATGAGAGAATTAAAGAGATTCCTTGCTTGACTTGTCCACACAAACCAGAAGGGTCGATGGTTGTAATGGTAAGGACATAGAGACTTTGAGATTATTATTCTTCAACATAAACACTTGAAGATTTGTTAAGTAAAATACGATTTTGTTTTATGTTTTTTTTTGTGCTTGTTTGTTTTTTGAATATGTAACAGGTGAAGCTAAATCTATCACTACTTGAAGGAGTTACTGATGACGTGGACTTCTGTATGAAGTTGGCCAGGGAGGAATCAGTGATTGTTCTGCCAGGTAAGAATTCAACAATTCAGAACCCTTTCCTACTACTTTCATGGCTAAAAACATGTTTCTTGAGTGGTTGTCTCCAACATGTATATGACAATATCATTTAATGCTTTAACATATAAATCTTCAAACATCAACTCCGTTTCTTTCGGCATAAAACATTCTTTGTTGAAAAATGTTTTCATCTAAAATAATTTTTCAGGAAAATGATTTCAACTAAAAATATTTTCCGCCACTTAGATCGAACGGAAAATTTATTAATATATATATATATTTTTTCATTCAATTATATTTGTTAGAATATTTTATATTATTTTCAAAGGTTTATTTCATACTTTAATAATTTTAAGGTTTCTTGCTTATCACTCATAGCCTCTTTATATATAGAGGCCTCTGTAATCACATATATATATGATCATTCTCAATACAATGTAGTCCTTGTATGTTTCTGCTGTCTCTCTTCTCTCTCTCTTTCGTCCGCTCTCCAATATATTTAACAATATTAACATATAAATATAAACTTTTATTCAAAAAATAAAAATATTAATGTAAAACAAGTTAAAAAATTAACCTAAACATTATGTTTAATTAAAATATACATGTATTGGCTAATAATGATAATATATTTTCATATAATCCGAGTTGCTTGAGTTTCCATATGGGAAGTATTTCCTTGTTCAGCGTGTGATTGATCATTATAACTTTTTCTAGAAAATACATTTATGCCAAAACAAACAGAACCTCAATATCAATTTTCAAGCATTTAGATGCCCAAATACTTTGTCAGGAGTTAATGATTCAATGATGATATGCTCTTATCCTTGAATCATTTTGATAATCTTTTATGATGAACTTTGTTCGAGCAAGATCAACTTAAGCTGGGGAATAACTTCCTTAATTAGCAACAAATGGAAGTCTTTTCTAATTTCTCAAACGATATTCGTACTTGTGTGAGAGATATTACAACTTTAAAAGGATTGCTTCCTTGCTCACGATTATATATGCTTCCAGGGATTGCCCTTGGACTGAAGAATTGGCTTCGAATTTCTTTTGCTGTTGAGCATTCTTTGCTGGACGATGCACTTGGAAGGATAAAAGCCTTCTACAACAAGCATGCCAAGAAGGAATGAGGTTCATTTGTGTGCAGCAATAAAGTCATTTTTTAGTATATTTTAAGTTTGGTTTAATTCCTCCTAATGAGGCTGTATTTGCATTTTCAATTGCTTGGGTGTAGATGCTATATTTATTTTATGTCGTTATGATGATATGCAATCAAATAATTGTATATTTGTATGTATGAAAAGACATTGGTTTATGCACATTACGGTGATGTTCAACTAAATAGTTGAATGTATGAACAACTTGTTTTGCTTTAAATAAAATAAATTTTGTTTTCTAGATGTGAAATAGTCACTAAGGACTTGAAATTTTGATGCTATAGGTAGATCTTGAAGTTTTGAGTGAAAGTTTTGATGCTAGTTAAAAGGGAGATAATATGTCCATTGGAAAAACATAAACATAAAAAGCATAGAGTTCTATGGTTTGTACCTTTTCTTCAAGAACTCATAAACAAAGATCTTTTGTTAGTGTTCTACATTGTGTAATGATGCATCTCACGTCTAGATTTGAAATAAATCAACGGTGGTGTTTTATTACAATAACAAAACACATATGCCCACAATGTAAATACTATTCGAGAGAGAAATACAAGATAGAATTAAGAGAGATTCATAATTTTGGATTCTCAAATGACTGATTTAATAATCATTCAACTCGCTTCCCATGGTTTATTTATAACCAACTAAGGAACACAACTTTTGGTTATAGAAGGTACAAATTCAAGAGATACAACTCTTGAAAATATATTAATATAGACCAGCTCCACTATAGGTATATTAAGGTCCAATAATTAACATCTCCGGAGATGTTAACCAATAACCATACATCTCTCATATCAATGTATGTCTCTTATCAATCTCTAACATCATTTGTACTAGCAAATAGGTCGAGTGACTATTAAGTACACATGTAGAAATATTGGGAGCACTATATTAAGGGCCTGTTTGGGATTATATTTGAGGGGCTTAAAAGTGCTTTTAACACTCAAAAAGTCCGTTTGAAAAAAAAAAAAAAAAAGTACTTGTTTGGTAAAAAAATTAAAAGCACTAGGTCCAAAAGGCCTAAAAATGGTCAAATAGCACTTTTGGCAAAAGCTTAAAAAGCTCTTTTTAACTTAAAAACTCTATTTCTCAAACGCAATCTCAAACAGGCTCTAAGTCTTGTTAGAGACTAACATAGCAACATTTCAAAAAACAAACAAGGTCTCATTATGCCCCAAAGTCATTTGGTGACATCAGATTAAACATCTCAAATCCTTACTGAACTTAATCTCTCATAACTATGTTAAACTCCCACTAAATGTAATGTATTCACGATTATGTCACAACATTCAGAAGCGGCATACCTATCAACTGTAAATACAAAATGTGAATGTGTTAACGAATAGTCTTCCCTCACCCTTATGTTACTTAGCTCAAGTTCAACCGCTTTCCTAATCATGTCTCTTAAGACTGCATCATTCATGGCCACATGCAACATGCTAAAGAAGCAAACATTGAATCATTTTCCTCATAACGTAGTCAAAGGTCACATAGGGCATAATTGGGGTCTTAATAATGACCCATAAGGACTCACAGGATGAGAAAGCATGGATTGATTTAGTCACCTCTATTATTGGTCAAACAAGCACATGTACTATGAAATACATGCTACAGTAAAGTTCTCTTTCCAAAAGAGTGTATGCCTAAGCTCAAAAACACTGTACAGATTTTAGACTAGTTGTTGCCCAAGTGTCTAACCTGAGTCCTCTATTTGCTCGCCACCTCAAATGTCAAATTAAGGTCTTGCATCTAGCTAATCACAAGCTACATGGATTGTGGGACATCCATGCGCAATCCTAAAAAAAATACTCATTATAGATCTCATCTTAGCACCAATTAAGGCAACATATTTATAAATTTTTCTTAACTTAGCACTAACTCAGGTGAACTTTTCTTAACTTGCATCAAACCGCCAAAGAACACAATGTCTCATCTCTATATTTCTATCACAGCGTTACAGGTGATCACTTGTGTGAGAAAACCAATCTAAACCTGTTGACATACTTTATTTGCCAATACTAAGCAGAGCATATTTGTTTGCTAATAAAAATACAATTCATTTAATATTGCACAAAAACAAAAAAATCATCACACACACACACACACACACACACATATATATATATATATATGTTCCAAGGAAAATACATCCAATATACATGGTCAACAAAATAATCATAATCCACACAATCCTAAACCCTAACATGAGCCATATAAGTATCTCGAACTATAGGTTTTGTTAGTAGATCAACTGTTATTTGACTCCTAGAAATATGTTTTAGCACAACTTCTTTCTTAGTGACTATATCTTGTATGTAGTGATATCTGATGTTTATGTGTCTAATTTTTTCATAATATTTGGGATCCTTAGCATAGGCAAGTACTGACATACTATCACAATGAATTGTCATTGAATCATCAATTGTTGTGACCACATTCAAATGTTGAAAGAATCGCCTCAATCAAACTGCCTCTTGTATCAATATAGAGCATGCTACAATTAACCACACTCCTAGCCTTCAACCTAGAATGCTTGTTATCACAAGAGAAATGAGCAAAGAAGCTTGTCACATGTGCCAACGAGGGATCACTTTGAAGTTTAAGTCAGTAAGAAATTTTTTAAGAGAATGTAGTGGTAAATGCTAGCAAGCTTATGAAACAAAGAATGCCTTACATGTACTGACTTCTCGTATTTATAAAGAGTGCTCTTCTAACAATTTGGCCAGGTGTCGTGATCCCATTGGAGGTGTTTATCAACAAAATATACCACATTGTCCTTATGTATAACTCTTGGCCCAAATATTGTGCCGAGGAAAAAGCAATTGTTTGTGACATGGCAAACGGTGAGCACCTGTGATGCGTTTGCCAGGTGGCTTGTCTATTACTAGTGGACCGATTTTTTCATTGGGTCTTATCGGCCCATGGCCTCGTTCTTTGGTCTCGGTACCATTAGTTCTGATACCATTTGTTAGAAAATTAAGACTCAGATATTCATCCATTGAGATTGTAGTATTGCAAACATTACTTAAGTTAAAAACTTCAACATATAGTTTTGGACTTAAGGTGCGTTTGGCATTGCGATTCCTTAAATAAAAAGTGCTATTTTAAACTAAATCCCAGAAAATGAATTGTTTGGGAATGCATGTTTTAAAAATTGTGATTTGGAAACGCATATTTTTTTTTTCCAAGGTTTTTTTTTTTGAAAATGCACAATTTGAAAGGCTAACCTACAATTTTAAAGGTCAACTCACGATTTTGCCAAACATTTAACTACATTTTCAAAAATCACGTTTCTAAATCGCACATTTTAAAGTCGTTATTTTTAAATCGCACATTTGAAATCGCAAACCCAAATGGACCCTTAATTATATTATATTAAACACTCACATTTATGATATATCTAATGTAAAATTTAATATATTCTTTTACTCACACATATAAAAAAGAATGTGACAAAAAAAGAACATAATAAAATTACGTGAATGGCATACGTGTATATAGAACATTCATTGTAGAATATTTCCCCTTCTCGCTTTTGGAAGAATTATTACATATCAAACTTTCAAGGATAGAAACGGTTCAAATTTGAATACATAGAATTTTTGTTTGTGCACACAAATTGACAACATGGTCATATAAAATCTCTCCCTTTTGTCCTTTCTAAATTATTATTAATATAGAAAAAAATTAATTAATTAGATTTTGTATGGATTAAAAATGAAATAATTATTCCTACCCTTCACTTGTTTTGGCATAAAATGTTCTATCTTAGAAAATGTTTACAGATGTTTGACTCGTACGAAAAATCAACAAATGTTTATTATGAGAGTCCCTACTATCAGGATGTGCTATAAAAGCAAGGTTTTACAGCCTTTAATAAGAGGTTGACACATTAATTAAAAACACCAAATTTAATAGTCATGAAAACACCAGATCTGGATCTTATATATATAAAAAAAAAGAAGAAAAAACTAATAAACAAAAACACTCCATCAGCCCTAAAACAACCCACCACCTCCTCAGCCCAACTTTGTCGCCGGTTTCGGCCAAAAGCCACTGTCAAAAGCTCGAGCCCAGAACAATCGTTTCGCCATCAAAGGCCGCCTTCCAAACCTCTGATCGGCCTCTTGTGCAGTAGATGGCAAGCTTGTGGAGCGTGGCTGGAGATGAGATCGAAGACAACAAATATGGCGGAAATGAGATCGAAGCCTGGACTCCTACCGAGACCAAAAAGTTATCGTTTTCGCCAAAATAGCACAGATCTGGTAGCTTCATTGGAAAGCACTGCTAGGCATGGAGCTTTGCCATCAAATTCCTCCTCCCAAGCCTCTTATTGGCCTCTTGTGTCGCTAAAACCCATCGAAACTGCAACCCACATCCATGAACCATCATGAACTCGAGGAGGGCGCCATAGGAGTAAACAACGACCGCATCCGAAGGTGAGATCCGACATGACAGATGGTGGCGGAGATGACATCAGAGGCTGGCCGCCGCCGCCTCCTTTTTTCTCTTGAAAGGGAAAAGAGAAATAGGATTTTTTTTTTAAGGGAAAAATATAAAAAAGCCTCCTAAATTATCAACCGTTTTCGATTTAGCCCCCTAATATTTTAAAAGTGATATAGCCCTTCAAAATATCAAACTCTTGCATTTTGGCCACTCCGTTAGTCAAAACCATCAGTTTGGATGGAAACTGCAAAACGACGCCGTTTTGTTACGGGTAAGTTACTACAATGCTCTTTTATTAAAAAAAAAAAAAAATTTGGAAAAAATATAAAATAGCCCCCCAAACTACCAACCGTTTTCATTTTAGCCCCCTAATGTTTAGAAAGTGATAAAGTAGCCCCCAAACTACCAAACAGTTGCAATTTGGCCATTCCGTTAATCATTACTGTCAAATATGATGAAAATTTTAAAACTACGTCGTTTTGGCAAGGGTAAGTTACCAAAATGCCATTTTTGAAAAAAAAAAATATATATTAAAACAAGCAAGCAAAACGACGCCATTTTGCTTGAAATTAGGGTTTCCTTACACTTACCAAAACGGCGTCGTTTTGGTAAGTGCTAGGAATTAAAAGAAAAAACCCTAGACCCCACGCAGGTGACCCACGAATAAACCCCCAACCCCAGTTTATCTCTCTCCCCAAAACCGCCGGCTACCATGTCGTTCTATCTTCGGCAGCCTGTAAATCTTACCCATAACTCAATCTTTTTATTGTATTTCATGGTATAGCTGTCGGGTCGATGTTGTTTATCTACGAATGTGGTTTTTTTGGTTTGATTTCTACAATGGGCAAGAATTTTTCGGTGGCGCTTTGTAGCCACTAGATGGTGTGTGATGTGTGCCAAATATTGTATATTTGGACCCTTAATTTACTTGTGTTAATCCTTTAACTGTGTTATTATATGATGTTCTGTGTTAGTTTTGTGTTTTTAGTATTTTGTAGGTGTTGAAGAAAAACTACTTTTTGGAAGAAAACATACTTTGAGAAGACCTAGATAATGTGGTTAAGTTTAACCAAATCCAAGAAATGATTAAATCGGATTAAGGATAAGATTGGATAAAATTTCGAATTGGATTCAAATTCAGATTCTGCACGTCTCAGTATTTTGACCATAACTTTTCTCTCACATATCCGATTGACGTGATTCAAGTGGCGTTGGAATAACTCAAAATAATACAATTCATTGTGAAATAGGATTTTCCTAATTCGGACTTTTACTATTCTAAAATCATCCCGCAATAAAAGGGTACAAACCTAGACGAATTTTATCCGATTTCAACTTGTAAAACCCTAAGTTTTAGGTCTATAAATAGGGAATTATCAAATTAGTTGAGGGGGGCTACGAATTTGAAGATTGCAGAGGAGAAATAAGAGAGTTTAAGGTTTTCCTAACTTTTGAATCTCTACTTTGTGATTCTTATTTGTAAGTACTCCATTTTACATTATGAATTCAATTAATTTTGTTTTGTCTTTCAATAACATGAGAGGCTAAACCTTCAACTAAGGTTGAAGATAAAGCCTCACTTATGATTAGTAACTTTGTTTCATGTATGTAATATTTTCCAATTTAATGGTTTAATTGCTCTATTATTTTACTTCTAATCAATTGGATTGAATAACTCTTGGATATCTTTTGTGATTCAAGGATACATTTGATGATTTAAGATTATTCAATACAATTGATTGCTTGGTTTTTTTTGTTAAAAATTGGATTTCCCCTGTGATTTATTCTCTGGATACAATTGATTTTTTGATAAAGATTTGATATTTTCTTCTGATTTACGGATAACTTTTAATGATTTGATCGAATATTGGATTTTTTTTGTGATTTGGGTTATGAATGGATACATGGGATCTTTTGATTAATTCTTTGAAGCAATAGTAAAATAAACTTAAGATTTATATGTGAGAATTTTGGGGAATATTATAGATCATGAAATTATGTTATGAATTTGTGAGTGCGGATTCCGAAACCTTAGTGCTTCGTCATAAGATTTCAATCACTTTAAATTGCTCATGCTTTTGCTTTTTCATTCAAACAAAAAAATCTCTCAAAAATTTGGAACTAGATTAGGGTTTAATTAATTTAGATTTAAAATTACTTTCAAGAATACAATTCCCTATGGGTTCGACCTCCCACTTGTAATCCATTAATTATAATTGATTCGTGCACTTGTGAGTTAAATAAATTTGCACAACAGTGTGGCCGGCTGTGATAGATGGTGGTGGCAGGGGCAGCCGGTTTTGAGAGAGAGAGAGAGAGAGAGGGGCGTTGCATTTTTTTCACTTGAGGAAAGAAGGTTGCCGGAGATAGAATGACGTGGTGGCCGGCGGTTTGGGGGAGAGAGATAAACTGGGGTTGGAGGTTTTCTCTATGTGGGGTCTAAGGTTTTTTCTTTTAATTCCTAACACTGACCAAAACGACGCTGTTTTGGTAAGTGTAAGGAAACCCTAATTTTAAGCAAAATGGCATCGTTTTGCGTGCTTGTTTTAATATGATTTTTTTTTTCTAAAAGGACATTTTAGTAACTTATCCTTGTCAAAACGATGTAGTTTTGAATTTTCCATCAAATTTGACAGTAATGACTAACGGAGTGGCTAAATTGCAACTGTTTGGTAGTTGTGGGCTACTTTATCACTTTTTGAACATTAGGGAGCTAAAATGAATACGACTGGTAGTTTGGGGGGGCTTTTTTATATTTTTTCCAACTTTTTTTTTTTTTTTTTTTTTTTTTCATAAAAGGGCATTGTAGTAACTTACCCGTAACAAAACGACGTCGTTTTGCAGTTTCCGTCCAAACTGACTGTTTTGATTAACGGAGTGGCTAAAATGCAATAGTTTGGTAGTTTGGGGACTAATTTATCACTTTTGAAACATTAAGGAGCTAAATCGAAAACGGCTGGTAATTTGCGAGGCTTTTTTATATTTTTCCCTTTTTTTAATCATAAGATCCGGTGTATTCATTCATATTGTTTGTGGTGTATTTAGCTTATTTGTCACTTTCTTATTGGATAATGTAAAAGATTGGTTTTACCCCACTTCCTGATTGAAGGTATTCCCATTATTATATATTCATTTAATCGTATAAACCCATAAAATGTTATTCACAACATACAAGTACTATCATAAAAAATTCTTAAAAAAAAAAAAAAAAAAAAAGTCTAAAAAAAAAAATCTAAAAATTATGTTTAATTAAAACATACACGTATTGACTAACGTAAAATTACAATATATTTTTATATAATCTAAGGAGTTGCGAAGAAAGGAGAGAAAGAGACAACAAGTAAGAGCTACAGAGAAAAAGAGTAGGATTAGAAGGCATCCAGAGTGAGATTGAAATATAGTGCAATTGTCTGCTCCTACTTATTGTTTGTAATTTGAGCGAATAATTTTAAGAGAGTCCTTGTGGGGCCTAGATGCTCAAAAAGGAGTTTGAATAGCCCGAAACTTACTCAGGTGTAGGTAAATCCCATAAGAATATCGATTGCATGTCAAAAAATTTCCCAACGAAACTCAAGAAGTGACAAAACAAATAAAATAAAACAGTATGAATGACATTGATGTAAAACATTCATTGTACAATGTTTCTGATAAACAAGATTACATATATATATATATATATATATATATATATATATAATGTAACAGATATTCAAACACAGTCAATCACAGCAATGCAGAAATAGTATTGAGAATTCAAACTTTAAAATTTACATTCGAATTTAAAGTTTGAATTCTCAATACTATCTCTACTTTGGTGTGATTGACTGTGTTTGAATATCTGTTACATTATAAGTAGAATCTTACTTAACAATTTCAACATTATTAAAACCACCACGAAGTTTCTTTTCAAGCTCTCCTTTTTCTCTTTTTGGTAAAAAATACATACCAAACTTTCAAAGGATAGAAACGGTACGGTTCAAAATTGAGTCCACTTTAAACTTTTGTCTGTCCACACAAACCGACAACATGAAATCTCTCCCTCTTTGTTATTTTCCAAAGTATTATTATTATTATATATTAATATTATTCATGAATTAATTAGCATTTGTACTATATATATATATACTCAAACGTTGCTGTTGGCTTTCCACCAAGACATGGAGCAGCTGGGACACAAGAAATGGGGTTTCCAAGGGAACCAAGAGCTAAACGCTTCCTCCATCTCCGTCCGAGGTGTTCTCAACCAGCTGATGGCAAATCGTAACAAGGACGATCAACGGTCCACCATTCCTCTTGGCCGTGCCGACCCCACCATGTTTCCCAGCTATCGGACTACCTCTTCTGCTGCAGATGCCGTTGCTGACGCCGTCCAATCCTTTCAGTTCAACTGCTATCCTCCCACCGTTGGTGTTGCTGACGCAAGGAGGTATGTTTCTAAAACCCCTCAACCTTCTCTCAATCTCTCACTATATATATATCATTAAAACATTGATTAAATGATTAAATTCTGGCTTCATAACCTTCTAATTCTTTTTTTTTTTTTTTTAAATAATAATAATTGATCGTTCATGGCTAATGGGTTTCATGGTTAAAATTTTTAGCTGTTCCACAAATCATTCCATTGAAAACATTAATATAAACTGTACAATCCAACAGCAAAATGCATACATACACATGCAGAAAAAGAGAAAACTGTTGAAGTTTACATGGGTCTTTTAGATGTAATTGTGTGTTAGATTAAGAAATAAGGGATGTTAATTAATTAATTTGTTTTGGTTTTGGTTTTTCTTTGTTAATTCCCAAGACATAATTTGCAATTTTTTTTTTTTTTTTTTTTTTTTTTTTTTTTTTTAATTTATGAAGTTTTTTCTATATACTCTTTTGATAGCCAAATGAGTCTTTAGATCGTTTTCATTAACTTGTGCTAAAATGGATTTAATTGATTGGAGGAGATTGCGATCCGGGAATATCTAAGATACTGCACGTAGCATTAAATGACGGCTTGGTTCAAACTTTCTCTCTCTCTAGCCGCCAACCCGTCAATTTATTTTCTATACAACGAATGGGGAAGGTGATAGATTAGGGGCGGCGGCGGTGTGGTGGGGGAGGGCGGCAATATATATAGTAAAGAGAAATGCTAAAGGCCCAACTTTTTTGTCCAACAAAAGTCTAACTTTTACCTTTTATTTTTTTTCTAAAAAAACCAAAATGAAAAATGGAAAAAATGTCTGAAGCAACCCTATCTATTTAAGAAAATGACATTATTATGAAAAAAATACCATTTTTCATTTTAAAAAAAATACCAAATAAAAGAAAGACAAAAAATAGATAGGGTTGCTTTAAACATTTTTTCCATTTTTTATTTTATTTTATTTTTTAAAAATAAATAAGGCAAAAGTTTGACTTTTGTTGGGCAAAAAAGTTGGGTCCCTATCATTCCTCTATAGTAAAACTAAAGTCCGTCATGGTGAAAGTAGGGGCAGATATAATAAAATAGAGAAAAAGTTATAAAAAATTAGAATCATATATTCTTAGATGATGTGGTTTATTATGAACCGTGACACAAAAAATAGTTAATGTATCACCTAATGTCATGTGTATCGTATATATAGGATCTCGATTCTCTGAAATATAAGGATAAGTGGTGAAACAGTTTAAAATTTATTTGACTAGATAGTTTTATATGAATTCTCTCGGGATGTATTTTTTAAAATTATTAGCAATTTGAATATTGAATTTTTTTTTTTTTTTTTTTTTTTATAAAAAAAATAAAGAAAAAGAATATTAAACAAGAAATTGATAAAGATTCCAAATTCAAGTAGTGGGGTCTCCTCCAGCTTAAAGAATGTGTAGTTGGTATCATTGTGCAGTCAATAAGAAACGTCACGTGGCCGAGGTGAAACGTGCATGGAAAGAATCTGTCGCTCAGAAAATTGGCTTCTCTTTTTGTGGTGTCGGCACAAAAGACGGTTTTTCTACGACTTTTCTATTGGCCTCCAGTTTTTCAAGAGAGATTCCAATTTCTGGTGTCCTTTAGATTTTTTGGAAATACCTTTTACGATTTTATTTTTAGGGGTAATTTTTTTTCTTTCACTTTTACTCTTATTTTAAATTATTTTCGAGCGTTGGATTAGGGTTTAAGAGGGTATAAGCATTATTTTCTCATTTTGAAGTGAGGACAAAAGTGAAAGAAAAAAAAATTTTAAATGGCACATGACTTGCACATGACCATTGACTGTCAATTTTAACACATTTGACTGACGGAAGTGACCTTTTTGTTATAAGATAGTAGTTTGATAGGGCCATGTGTTATAATTGGTAGTTTATAAAAACAAATGACAAAGCACTATAGTTCATATGGGCAAAAGGTAATTACCCCTAAATTTTTTTTAACTTTCAATCTAAAGGAATAGTGTTCTGAGTTGGCCATTAATTATGGTAAGTAAGACAAAACAAAACAATCACACATAAAACTTTGTCTATAGAAATAATAGAATAATAATCTTGTTGCTTCAATTCATGGCAGAGCTGTTGCAGAGCATATTTCTAAAGATCTCCCATACCAATTATCAGCAGATGATGTGTATCTCACAGTTGGTTGCACCCAAGCAATAGAAATTGTGGTATCTGTTCTTGCGCGTCCTGGTGCTAACATTCTGCTTCCTACCCCAGGCTACCCACAATATGAAGCTCGTGTGCGTTGCAGTAACCTTGAAGCTCGCCACTTCGATCTTATGCCTGAAAAAGGTTGGGAGGTTGATCTTGATTCTGTTGAAGCTCTTGTGGATGAGAATACAGTGGCCATGGTTATCATCAATCCCAGCAATCCATGTGGAAATGTCTTTACATACCAACATTTGAAAAAGGTACGCGTGTTTGCATATATCTATGTTGTAAATTTTGAAGAAAACAATGTTGTAAACTAAAAGTTTCAATTGTTGTGTTTTTGTCAACTTAGATTGCGGAGACTGCTAGAAAACTTGGGATTTTTGTGATTTCAGATGAAGTTTATGGCCATCTAGCTTTTGGGAGTAATCCATTTGTGCCCATGGGAGTGTTTGGATCAATTGTGCCTGTTTTAACACTTGGGTCTTTATCAAAGAGATGGATTGTTCCTGGATGGCGACTTGGTTGGATCGTGACAACTGACCCCAATGGCATCTTTCAAGAATCTGGGGTTGGTATTCTCTGCTTCCAGTCAATCTATATCTACTCACAATTGACTTATTTGATATAGTAATAAAGTGGCAATGATTGGTTTCACTGGCTAGAATGTTGCCTCTATAGCGAGTTGCATAAGGTTTAACTTAGGACTTAAAATTTCTAACACGACTTGCGAGCCTTACAAGAAATTGATGGGTTAGAGTTAATAAGTCTGAACCGTTTAATTTACATGAGTTAGATTATGGTTAATTTATATAATCTTAGGCTTATGCCTCGACACAACTTGAACTCAATACACAATATAAGAGTCGGCAACTTTTAGCAATGTTAGAATATATATTTTTCATATTAGGTTGATATTAAAATATTCACCATTTAAGGGTTTACTACCATACTTGTGTTCCTTCACCAACCACATGTTTCTTGTAAATTTTTGAGAGAAAACAATCTTTATTCAAAAAAAAACTGGGATACGGGACAAAGCCCTACATAGATAGAGCTAATTGCTCTAAAATAACAATGTTAAAAATACACTGGGGGGTTCTTCAAGCCACACTTGGTCAGTTGAGATCTTTAAAGCGTTCTGGGCCATTTCATGAGCCGCTGAATTGGCTTCTCGTTTGACATGGCGAATGTTCCATCTATGGAGGGACCCCAAAACCAATCGGGTGTCATCTATGAGCTGCCCATACCGTAGCCAGTTTGGGTTTGGATCATTTATGGCCTTCACTACAATTAATGATCTTGTAAATTAAGATCATTAATTGTATTGTAAACATGGTTAATGAAAGCACAATGTAGTCTTAGGAGTAATTTGATGTGATGAATATAGGTGTCTAATACCAAATTACTCTAAAATTCTGTCTCTTTTCTCTCTCTAGCTTCCGCTATAATTTTCTTATATATATATATATATATATATATATATATATTTGGTATTAGAGCTACTTTATTGTGGATTCCAATGTTTTCCTTCAACTTTTCTAGTATTCTTTACAGTGGTGACTGCTCTGGAGTTTATTTTGGCCCGTTCATCCCTTGCTCACCATAGTTCCGAGCTCACATTCCTATTTTGATTCGCGCCACGCCATAGCTTGTCTCTCTTCATCATAAGTTTATCAACGACAATTCTATATGAGCTCACATTTAGTTTGTGGTCCCAGCCGCATTGGATCTCTTCAAAAAAATTGAAAACAAAATCAATTGTTTTTCTTTCCCAACCTTAAGTTTGAGGGGATGTTAAAATATATTCACCATTTAGGGGTTGATTGTAATGATTATCATACTTGTATTCCTTCATCTACCATAGGTATCCTACAAAAAGGGATCGTAAACATATTCAAGTTAATGAGACCACAATGTAGTCTTATGGGCAATTATACTAGATGTAAGTGTCTAACATTGAACCACTTCAAAACTCACTATCTCTTTTCTCTCTCTTGCTTATGCTATAATTCTCCTATTTTTTGTTATAAATAAATATCTATAGACACGACCTGCAAACTCAATACAAAATTAGCAGTTTAATTAAATAGGTTGGGTTAAATTGATCTATATAGTCTTATATTCATGTTTCGATACAACTCGAATTTGACATGTGAATACAAATTTCCACCTATAAACTAGTTTATGTAGCATAAATTATAAGGTTCTTTCAAGTGGTGGTTCTTCATGCTTGCTTAGAGGAAAAAATTGTAAATGAATTCCTATCTTGTAGTTGTACCTTGGGGATGGAGTTAAATCCATTTTTATTAATTTTCTTCTTTTTGTTTTTAGTGATGTAGTGAGTAACTTATGCAATTTTGAATGTGGGGAGACTCATTTACTAATGATGGATGACACATGTCATTCTCTCATTTTTTAGCCTTTCCACTTTACAATCTTCTATTTTGATCATCTAACAATCACTACCCTCATTCAACACACTTTATATTTCAATACAATTAACCTTATACCTTCCCATGAAACGTTATTATCATTTCTTATACAAATTCGTTATTCTTCCTTGGTCACATGAAAATTCATACGTATCTTGTTAGTGAAATATGAGTCCTTCCCTAACTCTTATATATACCCTAGATATGCTTCTAAGCCTCTCATTCCATAATATCGCATCAAAACCTTCTTATATCTTGTGCAAGTGTGATCCACCCAAATTTTTTCTATTCCTGTAATATTTCATATATAAGAAGTATATTTTTACATTTAGTTTCGATCTTTCATCTACTTTTGGTTGTGATTCCATAGGCTAGTGTAAGTTGCACTACTTGAAAAACGGTTGTCCCTATTTTATTTACGCCGTATATTTCTACGATATAAACCCAATACATGTAGTAAACCTAGGAATTCTGATAATAGCTCAATGAGAAATTTTATGCATGCTTACATGATCAATTATTGTTTGTACCTTGATTTCATGATGAACTTAATTAATTAGTACCTGTGTTTTCTTCTTAATTTCCAGTTTGTGGAGAGCCTAAGGAGCTATCTCGACATCACCTCTGACCCCCCAACCGTCATACAGGTACCTAGTTTCAGTTTATTTTTCTAAATATAACGAAAAAAAAAAAAAAAAGTCAAAAAAGAATGCAATACCTTTTTTGCCCTTTTATTTTCATAAAGCTTAAAATTGCGAAATGGTTAATTTGTTCAGGGTGCACTTACCCAAATCCTTGAGAAAACGAAGGAGGATTTCTATTCAAAAATTCTGAACATATTGAGAGAAGATGCAAACCTTTTATATGAGGGAATTAAAGAGATTCCTTGCCTCACTTGTCCACACAAACCAGAAGGGTCCATGGTTGTAATGGTAAGGGCATAGAAACTATGAGATTATTATGCTTTAAAATAAACATTTGAAGATTTAACAAAAAAAAAAGATTTTATTTATTTATTTATTTATTTTTGTTTTTTTGAGTATGTACCAGGTAAAGCTAAATCTATCACTACTTGAAGGAGTTACTGATGACGTGGACTTCTGTATGAAGTTGGCCAAGGAGGAATCCGTGATTATTCTGCCAGGTGAGAATTCAACAAATTTAGAACATTTTCCTAATACTTTCATGGCTAAAATTGTTTGTTTCCCCTAGAAAGATGTTTGTTGAGTGGTTGTCTCTAGCATATACAAATGATAGTATCACTTAATGCTTTAACATATATATAAATCTTCATCTTTTATCAGAGTTTGTTTCAGAGGAAAATATATATATATATATATATTGTTGGTAAATGGTTTTAAAAGTTAACAAATATATCTTATATTTTCATTCAACCATATTAACTTATAAATATCAACTTTTTATTCACAACATAAAAATGTTAATATAAAACAACTAAAAAAAATCAACCTAAATATTACATTTAATTAAAGTATACATGTATTGACTAACAATGATCACACATGTTCACATAATCTGAGAAACTGCAAGGAAGAGAGAGAGAGAGACGGCAAAGAGGAGTTGCAAAGGAAAAGCCTTTGCGGGTGGGATTGAGATGCAATGCAATTGTTTGCCCATATTGTTAGCAATTTGGGTGGGCAACCGTGAGAGGGTTATTCTGAGGCCCACTTGCCCAAGTAGGTATTCAGGCAACCTGAGACCTATTCGAGAAATAGGCATCATAAGAGGTCCTCTTACAATTGCTTGCTCGGTGGTATGAGAAAGCGACGAAAAATGGTTTATGCAGATAAGAAATGTAAACCATTTTACGCCTAAAAAATGTTATTTTAATTGGTCAACTTAAAACATTTTTAGCTTGAACACTCAAAAATAGGGAAATATTTTCTGGAAAATATTTTACACCAAAACAAAGGTTAATATCGAATTCATTTTAAGCATTTAGAGGTTCAAATACTTTGGCATGACTTCTTTTTCTTTTTTCTTCCTTGCGCATGATTATATATGGTTCCAGGGATAACCGTTGGACTGAAGAATTGGCTTCGAATTACTTTTGCCATTGAGCATTCTTCGCTTGAGGATGCACTTGGAAGGATAAAAGCCTTCTACTATAGGCATGCCAAGAACAAATAAGGTTCATTTATGTGCAGTAAGAAAATAAGTTTGGCTAATGCCTAATCAAGCTGTATTTGCAATTCCTTGTATGTATGAGGAGATATTGGTTTATGCACATTATGATTTATGTTCAATTAAATAGTTGAATGTAAGAACTACTTGTTTTGTTCTAAATACAAAATTGGGGAAACTTCACAAAGGACCCCTGAACTACTACGCAATTTGAAAAGACCCCCTTAAATTTAAAAACCTCTCAATTTCACTACCCGAACTTTTAATTTGATGCAATCTACCCCCCTTTGCCAGTTTTTAGAAGTTAAAAGTGAGAAAATGACCTTTTATTGTAACGCCCTTAATTAACTAGTAATTAACTTCACGGTTCGTCTCCCAACCTTATTCATCTCCGAACAAGACTCAATGACCTCTACTCCTCGAAAAGAGAGGATACTAAGCAGCGAAAAGTATTAAAATTCTATAAACATAATCGTTACAACCAGAGCATCTACCAAAGTTCATCAAGTAGCTAAAATTACACTATACAAGTCATCATTTTTACAAGGGATCTACGCTATACCTTAATATGCAAACATGCATAAGAGCTCTTAATTCTACAACATAACTCAAAGTACTAGTTACCATGAGCGCTCGCCTAAGCTTGCAATAATACCTCAAACATCTCCTGGGTCGAATCCTCCAAGATAATTGGATGCTTCGTGATATCCATATTCTGCTAAGCTATCTATAACAGCATAATTGTACATATGGAGAAAAAAAGGGGAATAACACAAGGGTAAATCTGACGACTTAGTGAGTATAAATGCACATGACGTACCCATCATTAAATGGTGAACTCAGTTGTTTATAAAGCACATGCAACATTATGAGATGACAGTTTATCATGAATGTGATATAGATATAATATATGCATATGATATAGAGTAACAGTAATAGTTCAACCGTATGGTCTACCCGTGATATTACCCATTCCCAGCAGGATTGACGCTGTCCTGAGGGACCTGTAGTACAATGCTGGTGCCTTAGCCATTGCACGGTCTACTGTACATAACATTAGTGGCACGACCGAGTCCGACCTCGGGTGGCCTACACCACTAATGATGTCCGTCCTATAGTGACCATCCATTGGGAATTGCTGCATCTTAGTCACGAAACCATTGGATCCAAAGCCCCCACACATACATTTGACCATAAAGTTAACCTGTATAGTAAGCCCATGGCCGTTATTCTATACGTACCTGTGTACCATGTCATACGATGCAATTAGTCTTATCAGTCTTTTACATGCATAGTTTTTCAAGTCTCATTCTTATCTTATTAATCAACACACGTTTCCACAAAAGAGAGTTCACAGTAGTTCCAAAATGTATTTCATGAGAGTTGCAAAATATGCATAGTTGATATATATAAAATAGACTTGCAATGTGGGAAAAGTAACAAGCATCCATGTGATTTTGTATTCACCTAAGTCGTAAGGCTCCTTCATAAAATTTCCTTGAGGCTCCATAACCTTGAATACTGAGAAAAGACCTATCATTAGTTTTAAATTCAACTCAAACGAACCTAGAACATGAAAACAGAGGCTATTGAACGATTGTCCAAAGTGGCGTTCCCAAGAACACTCCTAACCGTACGTCTGGGCTCGTGGCCGTACGTCTGTTGAAATACTTTGAACCGTATGTCTGGGCTCGAGGCCGTACGTCCGCTTAGAGAGTTTCAGGTAGAACCTCATTTGGTTCAACCGTCCTCCTATCCTCTCGAACTAATTTTTAAGGTTACCAAAAGCCTTTCCTAGGACAACCTATCTCAAAACAACACCTTCATTCCAAAGGAAATATGCCCAATAAGAATTAAACGCTAAATCAAGATAAACTATTAAACTGTCAAGATTAAGGGCAACAACATAACTAGAAGCTACAAACTACCAACTAAGTTAACTATGGAAAAGCACTTAAACGGCATAAGATTAGCTAAGCTTAAAAGATTACTTCCTTGAAGCGAAACCTCCAAGAAATCGCTCATTCTCCTCCAAGAACACCCACAACTCACAAAATCACTCAAGCAAGGTCTCCAGAGGGTTTAGGGTGGAATGGGTGTGAAATGGTGAGGGGGTATTTATAGCTAAGGGGATCTACCAACTCCCCAGAAAAGCAGCGGACGTCCGCCAACACTAGCGTAAGTCTGGTACTATTCACCAGTGGTCCAAAGGCTGCAGCATACAATCCAGGTATTATCCAAAGGGTATTCCAAAAGTAGAGTACGTCCTGTACTTTAGGAGCTTACGTTCGTGTACTATTTGTAGAGTACAGCGTACTATTGTCAATGTACGTTCGGTGGTCCCCATGTGTACGTCCGCACTAAAAACAAGAGCGTACGTCCGGTCCGAAGGTCCAAAATTCTCAAAATGCCCTTCTAGCTATCCTTAGTGACCCAAAGTCAAAATTAACCCTCTAACTAAGTTACCTAAGCTTAGTTAATTATTTGGGTCACTACATTTATACCCCTGAAAGTTTTATAAAATTTCAAATTTACCCTTAATTTCAAATGGAAAATAAATAAAAAATGAAAAATTGAATGGTAATTTGGCCTTTTTAGTGGTTTCCGTTAGGGTTTAACGGAAAAAATTGATGGATTGGGGTCAATTACATCAAATTGAAAGTTCATGGTGTAATACCCCGAAATTTATACCCTAGAATAAAGTTGATTTTAATATCAAGGATAAGGAGGATTTTCAATTTTATTAAGATTTATATGGAGTTAGGTAAATAGACTTAATGTGATAGATGATGGAAATTGCTAGTTAGAAATTAAGTGGGTAATTGAAAGAAAAGTCACATTGTTTTGAATGACGAAAATTCAATGAGTGACCTTAAATAAAATTGTTTTAGGACCTTATATAATGATGAGAAAGGAAGATTTTAAAAGTAGTTTCATGATTTTTAGACACTTGTAGAAGGAGTTAAGATTTTTAGAAGATGCAAGTGTCAAAACATAAATTTCAGTCAAACAGAGCCACAGAATTTCGAGGCTCTTTTGAGGTACCAAAAAGTTATTGGTTGTTATGATTTTTGGATATGTGGTGAGTCTTTGAATGAGGAACATTTTAAGCCAAATTTCGTGTCATCCGGAGTTAAATTGAATGAGTTATGTTTTTTCTAATCTTGATAGGTCAAGCTATCAAACAGTTACAGTACCTACGATGTATGAAATTATTTGGATGGGTTAATAATGTCCATAGGCCACGATTTTTGGGTATGTGTTTGTCAAAAAGATTAGGTTCATTGAGGATTAATTGTAGATTTTTTGTATACTTGTTGTCAAATGAAAAATTGTAGCCAAAGAAGACTAAAGTGGGGATAGCAAGCACCATACGTATCTTGTGCTGGGTTGTGTTGGCTTATACAGTCATGGGCAACTATTTAAAGGCCACCAAGCTACATGGGGACCAAGCTACTTGGGCAACAAGTATGAGCTACTTGGGCAACAAGTATAAGCTACTTGGAGACTAAGCTAGTTCCCAACGATGACTTAGAGCCTGTTTGAGATTGGGTTTTAGAGCACTAAAAGGGCTTTAAGGTTCCAAAAAGCACTTCCAAGGAAAAAATAGGTCGTTTGGGTTTCTTTTAATAAAGAGCTTTTCATCCTCCCAAACATTGAACTGAGCGTTTAGCCACAAGCTCCAATTTGAGGCTTTTGACCAAACGCACTTCAAATGGAAAAGGCGCGCCGCAGTTTTTATTTAATGAAAATAACACATTGCCAAAAATATCCAAAATATTTCACATATTTACTACATTACCAATATATATATAAATTTTTTTTCATGCCTTGCGCCTCCTCCGCGAATTTGAGAGCTGCAAACCCTTCAGTGAATTTGAGAGCTGGTGAGTCCCGTTGCTTGTCTTTGAGTATTGTGGTATGTCTGATTTTTCTTTTGATTTCTATATACTCTTGTTCTTTCGAGGGTCAAAGAGAGAAAGAGAGATGAGAGTTTGAAGTTCTTGGCTGCAAAAAACATAACCAAGAGAAGTTGTTTATATAGAAAGAGGAAAATCATGGTGAGCAATATGGTTTTTTGAGCAAAGTGAGAGAGAGACGAGGTTTCTATCTTTTGGCTTCCTTTTTGAGTGTTTGGTTTACTGAGCGAGAGATGGAAGAAAATATTGAGTGAGAGAGATATACTGAGTACTAGCAAAGTGAAAGAGATATACGTGAGAGAGACGATGGTTTTTTTACTTTGCTTTTTTCTGGGTTTCTTTTTTCTTTCTAAGCACTTTTTTTTTGCATTGTTTCTGATGCACACGTTTTTTTCGCTTGCTTTTCCTGCACCTTCACGTGGAGCACATCGCCCCATTTGAATTACAGATCTCAATGTATCTTTCTCTCTCTCACGTCGCACTCTCTCATGTCACATAGCCCTCCCCTCCTGTCAAAAGAAATGACAAGAACGTGTGTGAACCACAGAGATATGATAGAGATATTTTTTAATCTCTTTCTCTCTCTCTCACACCACCGACTCATGCCTTTCTTCTTTGCAATTTTTTTTTTTTTAAACAAAAATACTCCTGCAAAACTTGATTCCAGTAACTTCATTTTATATATATAATTTCTCTCTCTCTTTCACCACCAACTCATGTTTTTGTCCTTTGCAACACTTGATTCCACGTCATGCTCATTATATATATATATATATATGAAATTTATGAAAGGGGAGAGTGGCAATGGCATAAAAAATAATTAGTTCACATGAATTATTTAATGCCTTTTTCGTTGCAAAAACATGATTCCATTATTTTTTGTTGTTGCCCTTTTGTTTGATGGACATGCATATTATTCATGTAAATATGATTTTTTTCATTCTATTAATTGATCAATTTAAACAAATTTTTAATTGTTAATAGTGTTTAACACACCATTTTTATATAAAAAGGTTGGTATAAAATGGAAAACTAAAAAAATCATTACATGTCCTTTATTGTCATTTTTGCAAATAAAATCACTTTTTTAGTTTTGTTACCAAACATCAGTAACATCAAAAAAACACTTAAGATATACAATTACCAAACATATAAACAACTTCTCAATAACAACACTTTTGACAAAAGCTCATAGGCAAAAAGCTCTATATTCAAAAGTTCTATTTTCTACCACAATTTCAAACAAGCTCTTATCTAAGAAAGGGCTTGCCCTTCTTTTGAAAGCAAGAAACATAACACAGAAAGAGAGAAGAGAAAAGAAGAGAAAGAAAAGAGAGAATGAAAGAAGAGGAAGAAGAGAAGGAGGAAGGATAGAGAAACCCATAAGGTTTCGCAAGGTAATTTCTTAATCTCGAGCCTTGTTTGATTTTGAAGAAATTTTGGATGAGCTTAGTTGATTGTGTTGATTTATAGGTAACATATTTTGATTTCAAATTTTTGGTAATACTGATTTGGGTTGTTAACTAATCGAGTAATTGTTATGGGTTTCGTTATTCCATGAGGGAATTGGTAGATGAATTGATTTGGTATTCTATTTTAAATAGTCAACTAGATTACGATCATAAATGGGTCCTTTGGATGTTGTTTTTGTTAATCTAAAATAAGGATAGTAAAATGGGTTGTGGCAAAGTAATCATATTGGTATTGATTTTGTTATTAACTTTGCTAATTAACCCCTTTGATGGTTTGAGTGTGAGGACCAATATAGAATTGGGGAGGCATTATATGGTCTTGCATGTAGAATTTTATTGATTATTACTTTCTTAGAATTTTATGGGAGGCATATAAATCAAGCGTGGTGGGTTTTGATGTCATTGTAATGTTTTTGGCTAAGGATAGACAATGGTGGTTAGAGATTAGAGCTAAGATCCTTAGCAACTAAGTGATGCGTGATTGAAACTTGTAAACGAATTGATGACTAAGGTACTTTAATTAGATTGCTATATTTCAGAATATAATGATATTCTCTGTTGCCATTTCATATGGCTTGTATTCATATTATAATGATTACAAAGTGTAATATAACAACCTCATCCTAACATCTGATCCTATGATAATTACAAAATACAAAAAGAGAAGATAAGAGATTACAAGGAGAAGAGCTTATCTTTTTTCTATATTTTGAGTATCTATCTTATCCTTGATTTCTGATGTTTGAATATTTGAACATGGAGTTGATTTATCATGTGATTCAATATCCTCTCGCAAGATCAACGGGGTAGAACGAACGTTCAACTTGGTGCAAAAATGTTGAAACCGAGTAGAGACAATAGGTTTTGTGAGAACATCAGCAATTTGGTCCTTGCTTGGAACAAATAAAACTTGGAGAGATTTATCAGAAACACGATCACGTACAAAGTGGAAATTGATTTCCACATGTTTTGTTCGTGCATGAAACACAAGGTTGACAGAGAGATAGGTTGCTACAATATTATCACACTAATTTTGGTGTAGATGTGACTGAAATCCCGAGATCACAGAGCAAGGCTTAAATCCACAAAATTTCGGCTGTGGTGTTTCCCACGACTTTTTATTCCGCCTTGGAACTGGATCGTGAGAGAAATGAGATTAGACCCCAAGCAAACACAATAAGCGCCAATAGATTTACGATCATCAGGGCAGCCAGCCTAATCCGCATCAGAGAATGCTTGAATCTGAGTAGATGTGGTGCGTTGTAGTAATAAGCCATGATTGACAGTGTGTTTAAGATATCTGAGAATTCTATTAACCGCCTGCCAGTGAAGCTTGGTAGGACTATGCATGAATTGACACACTTGATTTACAGCAAACGCCAAATCTAGACGAGTGAGAGAAAGATATTGGAGAGAGTCTACCGTGCTTCGATATAGAGAAGGGTCATTCATTTTATCACCAGAGAAAGCAGACAGAGAGCTCGATGATGACATAGGAGACGATATTGGTTTTGCCTCAATCATATTTGTCCGTTTTAGAAGATCCATGATGTACCGATGTTGAGTGAGGAGTAGTCTGGACTTGAGATGCAATATTTCGACTCCAAGAAAAAAATTCAAATTGCCGAGATCCTTGACTGCATAGTCCACACAAAGGTGTTCCAGTAATTCATCTATGGCTAATTTATCTGAAGTTGGAATTATTATATCGTCAACATAGATTAAAATATAAATGGTAACAACATCAGATTTATAAATGAAAAGTGATGAATCAGCCTTTGACGCCACGAAACTGAGAGATAGGAGAGTGCCACTTAGATGTGCAAACCAGGCACGGGGAGCTTGCTTCAAATCGTAAAGAGCTTTGTCAAGCTTGTCAAGCTTGCATAGATGATGAGGTAGTGAGGGATGTACAAATCCAGGTGGCTGGCTCGTGTAGACTTCTTCAAAGAAATCCATGTAGAAAAGCATTATGGATGTCAATTTGTTTCATTTTCCAGCCTGCAGAGTAAGTTACGAACAACACTATGCAAATTGTGGCTGGTTTGACAACCGGGCTAAAGTCTCTCCAAAATCAATCCCTGCTTGTTGGTGAAATCCCTTTGCGACAAGCCGTGCTTTGTGTCGTGCAATACTGCTGTTGGCTTTGCACTTGAGTCTAAACACCCATTTGCAGCCAACCACGTTATGAGCTGGAAAGGGTGGAACTAATGTCCATGTCTTGTTTTTTAGAAGAGCATTAAATTCAACCTGCATGACTGTGCTCCATTTCGGAACCTTGACCGCATTTATGAAGCAAGTTGGTTCAACCAGTGATGGTGAGGTCTCAAAAACTAGAGCATGAGCAAGAGGATACCTAATTGTTCCATCATGAAATTGCAGTGGTCCGTGTATATCGTTACGTGCTCTTGTGACCATGGGAAGTATTCGGGTAGGTGTTGGAGAATTAGGCTCATCTATATTTACAATTGGAGATGCACACACAGGTGATAGAGTTGTGTTTGGAGAAGGAGACAAACTCGTGTTGGACACTTGTGTGGAACTGGAGTTGGCAACAGATTGGACTAAGGAGACGTGTGGGAGGAGTGGTGTAGAGGATGAAAATTCTAAAACGACTCCAAACGACACCTATTCAAATGTCTAGGTGATTCACAAATATTAAGCGGAATAAGATCTGACCTAACAATCAATAATCAACCAAATATAGATATGTAATGAAAATCAAGAACACAGATATTTGGTTACGAAGAGGAAACCATTTAGAGAACTCTCTAAATGTAAAACCTCTCCGGGGCAGCCAAACCCAGGAAATCAATCCATTATAAGAAGAATAAGGAATACAAGAAGAATTACAAAACCTTTGCAATTTACTCTTCCTTGTACACGACAAGCGACCCACTTGACTTCTACCGCAGTAGCCCTTTCCAGAACATCTGGCACAATTCTTCTATAAGATTTCCTTTCACCGGAACTCCGATTGGCTTCACGTATTTAATCCCTTCTCAAATAAGCTAGAACAATATCTCTCTCTAAGCTCTCTGATTTTGCTCTCCAAAAATACGTACGTATAAATGTAGCAAAATCGTGTTTAAATAGAAAATAAAACAAAATAAAGCAGCCATGTCCGGACAGGGCTAATCTGGGGTCCGGACATGGCTAGGGTTACATATGCGTAACCTAGCGATGTCCGGACCTCCAACACTTGTGTCCGGACATCTCATAAAGATCAAGGCTTTCTGGAAATGGGGTCCGGACCCAGCTTCTAGCGGTCTGGACCTCTTCATCAAAATGCAGTTTCTGGAAATCAGGTCCGGACCTAGCTTCTGGCGGTCCGGACCTGCCCTTCAAAATACGGTTTCTGGAAATCAGGTCCGAACCCAGCTTCTGGTGGTCCGGACAGGCTCTTCAACAGGTATTCTCTGGAAATTGGGTCCGGACCTGGCTTTTGGGGGTCCGGACCTGCCTTCTAGAATCTGCTTCTTGGACATATGGAGGTGCTCATTTTCAACAACTTACATGCAAACCGAATGTGCCAAATCCTAACCTAACAAACTCCCCCTTTTGGCCATTCGGGGACAAAAATAATTTGTACATGAAAATGACACATCAGAAAATAAAAAAAATCAACTCCCCCTTTTTGTCACAGAAGGACAAAAGGTCTCCATGGTTCCTGAAACACTCACAAAAGTCATCAAAGCATATGTGGAACAGGAATAAACAATGACCAATAATATAACAGATTTGAATATAATATAATCATGAATAGCTCACCAAATCTATTAGAAAACCAAACAAATATCACTTATAGATGCAACAAGTATATCAAAATCAAAATCATCTGTGGTGTTCTATCTATGGTGCTATGAATGCATAATGAGTGAAATGGAAGATCATGAAAAAAAAATTTCTCCCCCTCAAACTGAAACTACAAACAATCAAATTTGAAAAGAATGAAGAAAGAAAACATACCTTGAAGGATTGAATCTTGATCCTTTAAGTTGAAAAGATGGAATCACAGAGAAAGAGAAAAAAATAACACACAAAAAAATTGATCCTCCCCCTTAATATAAAAACAAAATAAACAATAAACCCTTTTTTTTCTTTTTTAAAAGGAAATACAACTTGTATAGATATCCAATAAATCATGCATGCCCTTATGAATATCTTAACAATCCAGAGTGATCAACAAACTACACTTACACCTTAAATGTACCATATGCATGACACAACCTTGTTCTGTGAATGCAGTCAAGTAAGCAATAATCAGAAATCTCATGTGAATGTGTAGTGCGTGAAAACTCCCATTAAATAAGATTGCATCAGTGGAAAAGAAATCTAGGCAGACATTTTGTAAATGAAAGACAAACAGTCTGATTCAAGCCACAGTAAAACCTTATAATGTTAGGACCTAGATTCCCTCATCCGATACACTCCCCCTGAGACTAATCATTCGCTTTTACCATGTCCTTTAGTAATCATCTATTACCGCAATGATTTGATCACTGATTCTTTCTTTAGGGACAGACAGAAGCAAAACTAAGTCATTTGAGCTTATTTTATGCCCTTTGTTTTTTTTTTGGAAAATGTTGGAATTTTTAGGAGCTAGGTTCAACTAACAAGTTGGTCAAGTGGATAGAACTAACACTACCTATCTTCCAAGCAAAATGTTTGCTCCAAATTCCCAAACACATAACAAAAATCTAAACCTAATGGGGGCAAAAAGTGCACAATTTCGAACATGAGAAAAACTAACTCTTACTCCTTTAACAGTCTTCAGAAAAACAAGGTATATCAGAAACATATGGAGCAATAGATGTAAATTGCAGAAATATTGACCCCACTCATATGTAAAATATTCATTTGAGCACAAGACATGAGAAACTGAGTAGCCAACAATTAAAACAATCTAAAAGAATAAAAAAAATAATCAAAGAAAATAAAAACAAAGCAAACAAAAATTCAAAAAGAAACAAAAATGCCCTAGAACAGCTATAGACAAATATCAATATGCTCAATTTCTAGGCATGGTCTATGTGCCCACCTAATCTAGGTGAGTCCATTACCACTCCCCCTCAATGGGTGAATGGTATTAATCTTCTTGACCCAAACTTTCTTCACATCAGGGACAACTGTGTGACTCTTATCTAATACATCTAACCGTGTTACTACGTCTCTCATCATATTGAATAATTTTTCATAATTATTTCTAGAATGGAAATATTCTCTTTTAGGCCCATGACTGTTAAGCTGAAAACACTAGGGACGAATATGTCCAAACTTACCACAATTATGACACGTAGGAATAAACCTTTGAGAAGGTTGGTTCCTTAACATATGCATACTTCTCGACTTAGAACTAGACATATAGGAATCAATTAGAGTTCCCTTACCTTTTCCACCTTTGAAAATTTGAGGAGAAATTACCTTCTTTTCAGCCAAGCTATCTTCTTTGTTCACTGGTTTCACAAAAATCATCTTTGAAGAAGAAGCAACATTAGTAGATAAAATAGCAGATTTATCAAAACCCAATCCAGTTCTATCAAACGAATGTTTCTGATTATGTAGCATTTGATTTAGCTTTTCACTAGAGAATTTTGTTAAATGATTCTTTGATTCATTCAGTTCATTCTCTAAGGATTTCACTTTGGCAATTAGCATTTGATTTTCAGACATCAAAGTATTATGAGTAGCAAGAGAATCAGTTAAGGTGACAGAAAGTTGATCATTTTCAAGATTAACCTCATTGAGTTTCTTCAATTGCTGCTTATTCAGCTTTTTCAGTTTAGTGTATTCCACAAAGAGATTATTATAAGCATTTTGCAAATCATCTTCTTCTTCCGAATCATTATCGGACACACCTTGTTTGTCTTGAGAATTACACTCACTATTCTCATGCTCACTCTCATAACTAACTCCAAATGCTAAGTAATTAACTCCCTGTTCAGCATCCTCCTTGTCTGACTCATCACTTTGAGTCACATTAAATGCCTCGCCATTTGACTTTCTCAAGTTAGCACAGTCAACACGAATGTGCCCATGTCCTCCACATTCGTGACACTTAATACCTCTAGGTGACTTTCCTTTCTCAACATTCTCATTTCTAGATTTCTCAGAAAATTGTGAATTGCTATTTCTAAAATTTCCTTTCTTGGCTCTAAAGAATTTCCTAAACTTCTTAGCAAACATAGCAATTTCTTCCTCATTTCCAGAATCCTCATCAGATGAACCACAAGAGTCAACCTTAACATTTTTTGCCTTAAAAGCAATATTTTTGGTGTTCTTGTGTTTAGGAAGAATTAGCTCAAAGGTCTGAAGGGAACCTACAAGTTCTTCTACTGTCATAGTATCTAAGTCCTTGCTCTGTTGTATAGCAGCAATTTGGGGAATAAACCTCTCAGGCAAAGATCTTAAGATTTTTTTCACCACTTTAGCATCATCCATTTTCTTTCCCAAATTAATGGTAGAGTTTCTAATGGCACTAAGCTTTGAATAGAATTCATCAAAAGTTTCATCTTCCTGCATTCTAATCTCCTCAAACTGAGAAACCAACATTTGAATTTTTGAAGTTCTAACAACCTTAGTTCCTTCATGTGTGATTTCTAAAGTTTCCCAGGCTTCCTTAGCTATTTCACATCTAGAAATTCTAGAAAATTCCTCATTTGAAACAGAGATGTAAATAGCATTTATAGCTTTGTCATTCGCAGTAGCATTATTCTTTTCCTCTGTTGTCCATTCAGCTATTGCTTTTTCTGGACGTGTCCATCCAGATTCGACAATATGCCAAACATTAATGGATTTAAAATATGCTCTCATACGAATTTTCCAAAGCGTATAATTTGTTCCGTCAAAGACGGGAAGAGAATTATGAGCAATAGTATGAGACATTTGATATGGAGTCTCGGATCACACTCAGGAAATAAATCCTTCACAGAGTGAACCCGCTCTGATACCAATTGAAAATTCTAAAACGACTCCAAACGACACCTATTCAAATGTCTAGGTGATTCACAAATATTAAGCAGAATAAGATCTGACCTAACAATCAATAATCAACCAAATATAAATATGTAATGAAAATCAAGAATACAGATATTTGGTTACGAAGAGGAAACCATTTAGAGAACTCTCTAAATGTAAAACCTCTTCGAGGCAGCCAAACCCAGGAAATCAATCCACTATAAGAAGAATAAGGAATACAAGAAGAATTACAAAACCTTTGCAATTTACTCTTCCTTGTACACGACAAGCGACTCACTTGACTTCTACCGCAGTAGCCCTTTCCAGAACATCTGGCACAATTCTTCTATAAGATTTCCTTTCACCGGAACTCCGATTGGCTTCATGTATTTAATCCCTTCTCAAATAAGCTAGAACAATATCTCTCTCTAAGCTCTCTGATTTTGCTCTCCAAAAATACGTACGTATAAATGTAGCAAAATCGTGTTTAAATAGAAAATAAAACAAAATAAAGCAGCCATGTCCAGACAGGGCTAATCTGGGGTCCGGACATGGCTAGGGTTACATATGCGTAACCTAGCGATGTCCAGACCTCCAACACTTGTGTCCGGACATCTCATAAAGATCAAGGCTTTTTGGAAATGGGGTCCGGACCCAGCTTCTAGCGGTCTGGACCTCTTCATCAAAATGCAGTTTCTGGAAATCAGGTCCGGACCCAGCTTTTGGCGGTCCAGACCTGCCCTTCAAAATACGGTTTCTGGAAATCAGGTCCGGATAGGCTCTTCAACAGGTATTCTCTGGAAATTGGGTCCGGACCTGGCTTTTGGGGGTCCGGACCTGCCTTCTAGAATCTGCTTCTTGGACATATTGAGGTGCTCATTTTCAACAACTTACATGCAAACCGAATGTGCCAAATCCTAACCTAACAGAGGAGATGTATACTGGAAGTGAATCTGGATGTGTGACATTTGGGGATATGGATTTGATTTTGTATGGAAAGATAGACTCATGAAAAACAACATCTCTTGAGATATACATCCTACGTGACTCACGGTGAAAACATTTATACCCTTTGTGTAAGGAGCTATATCCTAAGAACAAGCAGGATTTGGAACGAAATTAAAATTTGTGAGTATTATATGGACGAAGATTGGGAAAGCATTCACAGCCAAAAATGCGTAGGAATTTGTAATCTGGATGTTTGGAAAATAATTGTTCGAAGGGGGATTTATTTTTCAGCAAGGGTGTAGGGAGTCTGTTAACGAGATAACACGCAGTTTGGCACGCTTAATCCCAAAAACATTTTGGAACCCCACTGTCTGCAAGGAATGCAAGAGTTGTATAAATTAGATGTCTATGCTTTCACTCGACACTACCTTGTTGTTGGTGCGTGTGAGGGCAGGATAGGCGATGGATAATTCCAATTGATTTTAGATATGTATGAAGATTACAATATTCCCCGCCCCAATCACTTTGAAGGATTTTGAGTTTAGTTTGGAATAATCTTTCAACCATTGTTTGAAATTTGATAAAAGCGGGCATGGCATCAGATTTATTTGAAATAGGAAAAAGCCACGTAAATCGACTAAATGAATCAACAAACGAAACATAAAAACAATTTCCATTTATAGAGGTAACCAAGGAGGGACCCCATACATCAGATTTATTTTTTTATTTTTTTATTTTTTTTAACTACTCCAAATATGTTCTTTCCCTAGCACATATAGACTCAATACATAAAAAAGACATGAAAAAAATAAAATAAAATAAAATATACGAAATGAATGGCATTCATATAAAGCATTCATTTTACAATATTTCAACATCAATAAAATCACTATGAAGCATCTCTTCAGCTCTCATTTTTCTCTTCTTTTTTGCTTTCAAGTGAGAAGGTTCCTTATGTGATGAAAGGAACAAAAAGTTAAAAAGAAAAGAAAAAAATTGGGATTGCTGAATAAATATATAAATGAAAAGCATTGGAGCCATCATGGTATTTTTTTAACAGCTCCGAATATGTTCTTTCAATCACACGTAGAGACATAAGGGTACATAAAAAAAACCTGACAAAAATAAAATAAAATAAAATGACATTAATGGCATTGATGTAAAGCATTCATTTTACAACATTTTCAGCATTAATATTATTTAATAAAATCACTATCAAGTGTCTATTCAGCTTTCCTTGTACTTTTTTGGTATTGACTTTACCCCTGAAGGACTAATTATGTTATAAAAGGATACAAAAAAAACAAAAACAAAAAAAAAAACTTGGTGATTCCTGAATAAAACACTAAATAAATATAAAAATATAAAGCATCGAGGTTACGAAAATATTTTATTATTATTTTTAACTAGTAATTTCTGCTTCACAAACTCTGATCCCTAATCGATTGACCTACTCCTGAAAAAATACTAAATTAATGGCTAATTATGTTATGAGATGATACCAAAAATAAAATAAAATAAAATAAAAAACTTTGGGATTGCTCAATTAAAAACTAAATAAATATATAAATATAAAGCATTTGAGCCATCATGGTATTTTTTTTTTTAAAAGTAATCCAAATATGTTCATTCACTCACACATAAAAAAATGACAAAAATAAAATAGGGTAAAGTCCACTTAACATCCTTAAACTACCACCCTAATGACAATCTACCCCCCAAACTATCAATTACGACAATTTATACATCAAACTACCAAAATAATAATAATGTACCCCCAATGGTAGCAAAATGACAAAATTACTCCTATAGAATTTTCGATAAGACAAAAATATCCTTAAAATTTTGAAAAGAAATTAAAAATTAAAATTTAGTATTTTTATTTTTATTTTAGTAAGAGTAATTTCGTCATTTTTTTAAAGTTGGAGGTACATTGTCATTGTTTTGGTAGTTTGGGGGTAAATTGTCCTAATTGATAGTTTATGGAGTAAATTATTATATGGGTGGTAGTTTGAAGGGGTTAGATGAACTTTACCCAATAAAATAAAACGACACGAATGGCATCCGTGTAAAGTGTTCATTTTACTATAGTTCAACACTAATAAAATTACCATAAAGTCTCTATTAACCTCTCATTTTTCTCTTTTGGAATAATTATCACATATCAAACTTTCAAGGATAGCTTGAATATTAAACTTTTGTCTGTCCACATAATTAAACAGACAACATGGCCATTATTAAATATCTCTCCCTCTTTGTCCTTCCCAAATTATCATGATTATTAATTAATATTCCTGTTTGGAAAAAGAAATAAAATAATTAGCATTTGTATGGATTAGAAAATAAAGTAATTAGTCATGGCTGTATAATTTAAAGGCGACCACACCACATACACACAACCTTTGTTGTTTCCTTCCACCAAGATATGGAGCAAGGAAACAAGAAATGGGGTTTTCAAGTGAACCAGGAGCTAATTCAGCTAAACGCTTCCTCCATCTCCGTCTGAGGTGTTCTCAACCAGCTGATGGAAAATCGTAACAAGGACGATCAACGGTCCACAATTCCTATCGCCCATTAGGGGTGGGCAGATTAACCGATTACCGATTATCAAATTTAACCGAACCGATAGTAACCGTAACTGATAGTTATCGGTCGGTAATCGGTTAAAAATTTTATACCGATAAGCTTATCGATCAGTAATCGGTCGGTTAATAATTTTTTATCGAAAAACCGATATGACCAATAAGTTTTTTAATTTTTAATTTTTTATAATTTTATATTTATATTTATAAAAAAAATTAAAAAATTAAAAAAAAATTAAAAAAAAAAAAAAGCTTCAATAAACTATTTTAGCCAAAAATATACTCCAAAATAACTAATTTTTAATAAGCTATTTTAGGCTTTAGCCCAACAAAACGTATTTGAGCTTCCAAAACAATTAATTTTTAATCAAATTAGCAACCAGTTAAAAGCCTAATAAAAAGCCCACAAAAGCCCAAACTGATTTAACCGATTACCGATATGATCGATAATTTTCGGTTAACATTTCTTATCGGTCGGTAATCGATTAGGATTTGGTTAACGATAGCTTATTGGTTAACCGACCGATAAGCCCATTAACCGGACCGATATGACCGATACCCAGCCTTATCGCCCGTCCCGACCCTACGATGTTTCCCAGCTATTAGACTACACCTTCGGCAACAGAGGCCATTGCTGATGCTGTCCGATCCTTTTAGTTCAACTGCTACTCTCCCACCGTTGGTGTAGCTGAGGCAAGGAGGTATATATGTTTGAAAACCCTCGAGTAGTTTTGTTTGATAAAACTTATTATTTTTTTAATAAAAACATTAACAAACAATTTAAAACTACTTGATCGTTCATTCAAATCATCAGCATAAATTCATGTAAGATGAAGAATAATACAAATTTATGTTCACTAACTCAACATAAAATGATTTTAGAAGTCATCATGAAAAGGAATCAAATAGCTCACGTAGCCATGTCAAGCTTGTGGTTTTTTTTTTTTTTTTTTAACTTTCAAAGTGATAGAAACTGAAATTTTTTTATTGACACAATAATTTACCAAAATCTCGAATCTCTAACAATGATGTTAAGAAAGATATATTAAATTAAGTTAAAGTTGAAGGGCGATTAAACTTTTGATACTTAACTTAGTTTTGGATTGCTTATTATAAATTGTTTAAAATTGATGATGCATGTAGTCTCTTGGAAAAGTATTATATTCTCTTGATTTTTTTGAGCAACAGAAAATTAATTTAAAATTTAAAGTTGAAGCAGTCTTACTTGCTGTGCTTAATCATCTAAAATTATAAAATTTGTCTTCCTCTGTGAAATTATCTATGTCGATAACTAATAGAGACAAAAATAAAATAAAATCAAAGGCGTACACCATCTTACTGATAGGTTGATTTGTATTATTTGACTCTTCTAATGTCTACGCTGACTACCAAACGAGCATTTTTAATAATGAGAGTTATTAAAACAATACTTCATTACAAGATGGAGGATAAGTTTCTTGCATAAAAATTAGTTGTCCATATTAAAAGGGAAATTAGTTCTCTAGAATAGCGTAGGCTGCAATTTCAAACACTTTATTCTTTTCTTTTTACACTTAAGCATACATGTTATGTTACGGATATATTAATTTTGATACATTTATGAAGTTTGATAGATATAGTTTTGATAGATATACTCTTTCTGATAGACATATTATTTTATAAAATACTTTATTTCTATTTTGAATTGTATTGACCATATATTTTGTATATAGTAGAAATATAGTATATAAAAAGAAAAAAAAAATTATCTTGTAATTACATTTTAATTCAACCCCTCCAAAAATGAATTTCTAGCTCCGCCATTGATGCACGAGGTGCAATAGCTATAATTTAACATTCATTTTAGGACATATATTTCCTTCAAACTAAGTTAGATGAAATTTCTCCAACCCAGTCTAATGAATTTGAATGGAGCGGAAACCAACCCCAATGCATAATTATGCAGTAAATAAACAAAATTTCTAAAGCAATTAGAAATCATACAAACCACACATAAAACACATCACACAATCACACCAGATTTTTGGTGACAAAGTAAAAATCATTTATACATATCAAAGGTAAAACCTCTATATAGCAGTCATACCTAGGAAATCACTTACTATTAGGGCTGAGCGTCGGTCAGTAATATCGGTTTCGGTAGAAAAATTTTATTTTCGCCTTTCGAACCAACAATATCGGTAAAGTCAGTTATTTCACCGACTTATTCCGCCAAATTTTATTTTATTTTGCATTTCGAACCGAATGGCGGTCGGTAAAGTCGGTGTCGATTGGAAGTCAATAAAGTTGGTGTCAGTAATTTCGGTATGTGGAAAAGTGACAAATTTGTCAGTAAAGTCGGTTCGGTTAAAAAACCTCTTCCGCCTACCAAACTGAAAAATTCGGAATAAAAAAAATCATGCTGCCTACCATCCTCCATCTAGTCGGTAACGGTCGGTGTCGGTCGAAAGTCGGTTAGTCGTTAATTTGCTCAGCCCTACTTACTATAAAAAATTCGAAGTACATCCATAGTAAACTTACAAACCTCCTTGTAAAATACTAAGATACTTTGTACGCATATAAGCTCCTCACTTGCCTCCTTACTTCCTCAGTAGTTCCAGCTCCTCACTTGCCTCCTTACTTCCACAGTAGTTCCAGCTCCTCACTGGCCAATGATTTATAAGTGACTTCCCTCCTAACTTACCGGTAGACTTCAAATGGTTGAACATTTGATAATGGTATGTGGTTTGAGAGATGGAAATCAATGAAAGCTCTCAACAAAAGCTTCTCCTAGCACACAACAAAGGTGAAGCTAAGCTACCTCTCAAAAGGTTCTAAAAACGTCTTCTTGTTTGCTTGCCTTAGACTTTGAACATCCTTAATTATTTATAGGAAAAAGAAACTAATTATCCAATGAAAATGATAATCTTGTTGCTTCAATTCATGACAGAGCTGTTGCAGAACATCTTCTAAAGATGTTCCATACCAATTATCACAGATGATGTGTATCTCACAGTTGGTTGCACCCAAGCAATAGAAATTGTAGTATCTGTTCTTGCGCGTCTTGGTGCTAACATTTTGCTTCCTAGACCAGGCTACTCGCAATATGAAGCTCGTGCGGGTTGCAGTAACCTTGAAGCTCGCCACTTCGATCTTACTGGGACGTTGATCTTGATTCTGTTGACGCTCTTGCGGATGAGAATACAGTGGCTATGGTTATCATCAATCCCAGCAACCCATGTGGAAATGTCTTTACAAACCAACATTTGAAAAAGGTACGTTTGTTTGCATATGTCTATGTTGTAAATTTTGAAGAAAACAATGTTGTAAACTAAAAGTTTCAATTGTTGTGTTTTTGTCAACTTAGATTGCAGAGACGGCTAGAAAACTTGGGATTTTTGTGATTTCAGATGAAGTTTATGGCCATCTAACTTTTGGGAGTAATCCATTTGTGCCCATGGGAGTGTTCGGATCAATTGTGCCTGTTTTAACACTTGGGTCTTTATCAAAGAGATGGATTGTTCCTGGATGGCGACTTGGTTGGATCGTGACAAATGACCTCAATGGCATCTTTCAGGAATCTGGGGTTGGTGTTCTCTTCTTCCAATCAATCTATATCTCACAATTGAGATATTTGACATAGTAACGCTTAGGGTTGAGAGTTTTTTAGACGACTCGATAACCGTGATTTCGACATGAACTCAGTACGAAATTATTGACTTAGGGTTGAGGTGTCTGACCCATCTAATCAAATGATTTGGGTTAAGGTTGATTGTACAGTCTTATACTCATGCATTGACACGACTCAAACCCAAAATGCAATATAAGAGCTAGCAATTTTTGACATAACCTGCGAATCTACCATGAACCCAACACAAAATTGGTCGAGTTAAAGTTGACTTATATATTCTTATACCTATGTTTCGACACGTCCTGAACCTGACACACTTACATGAATTACCACTTCTAGACCAGTCTATATAGTGTAGATGATAAGGTTCTTTCGAGTGGAGGTTCTTCGTGCGATTGCTTATAGGAAAAAAAATTTTGAAAATGAATTGCTAGATGTGGTTGTGCCTTAGGGATGGAGTTACCTTTTTGCTTTGAAGATGAATTAATGTTTTTACCTTGATTTCATGATGAGCTTAATTAGTGTTGGCAAGAGAAATATCAATGGAATCAAACAACAACAAAATAATATACATATTACGACATCACTTGTAGTTCAAAAGCCTAAGTTAATGAGCTTGGGTCCACTTAAATGTATTAAGTACTTATTTTATTTATATTTTCTCAATATGAAATGCAAACCTCCCAAGTGCATGCATAACAGTCAGTAACTGTGTTTTCCTTTTTCTAGTTTGTGGAGAGCCTCAAGAGCTATCTCGATATCACCTCTAACCCCTCAACCTTCATGCAGGTACCACTACAAAAAAAATGGCAATTTCTTACGTGTGCTACAGTATAAATTTTTTGCCACGTCAGCAATTTCCTGACGTTTAAAATATAAAACATCAGGGAAATTTTTCCTGATGCATGAATAGTAACACGTCAGAATTTTCTGACGTGCTACGACAAACACGTTAGAAAAATCTAACGTGTAAAATGTAAGAACGTCGGGAAAATATTTCAGTTTTTTTAAAAATAAACATTGATATAATTACTGACATGGCGGGACTTACCACGTCAGATGCTTGCTGACGTGGCACGTCCCACGTCAGAGAATTCTGACGTGGCGTAGAGCCACGTCAGAATATATATATATATATATATATATATATATATATATATATATAATTATAAGTATAATTTTATATAACATTATAATTATCAGATATTTAAAATTATAATTAAATATAATTATATGTATATATCAGATATTTCTTTTTTTTTTTTCAGATAATTATAGGTATAATTATACCTATATATATATATATATATATATATATATAATTCCTGACGGGCCATGTTTGGCACGTCAGGATTTACTGACGTGCCAAACACGGCACGTCAGGAAACGGTCTTCGTGCGTGCTCCGATCTGCGTGCGCGTCCCATCCATCTCCGGCCAGCGCGCCATGCCTCTTAATTAAGAGGCCTGGCGCGCGCGTTTTGAAATTTTTTTTTCTTTTCCCCCAGCTGGCCAGCTAGAGGCACTTCCAGTTGTGTCTCTCTGTTCTCCCAAGCATCATTTTCCTCTCTGTTTTTCTTTCTTTCTTCCGAGTGCCATTGCTGAAGCTGAGGATTTTTTTTTTCTTCTGCCCAAAGTCTTTCTTTATTAAGCTGAGCATTTTTTTTTCTCTTCTCCACCGTGTACCGTATATATACTCTCTCTCAAGGGATCAGTTTCTCTGTCAAGAATTGTACTGTTCCTCCGCGCGCCCGCAGCTAAACCCGCTGCCCGTCGTCCTCTCTCCCTCCATTTTTAGCTCCTACAAGAGCTCTTCACAGGTATATATATATGTACATGCATCCTTGTACTTATTTATTTGTTTGGTTTGGATTTGGTGTTTGCATGCTAGGTTGGGTGATGTTTGTGCTAATTCCGTCTAATATTTTGAATTTGATTGTCTAATATTTTGAATTTGATATATATATTTACATGAGGAATATAATGCTAGCTTCACTCCATATATATGAATTTGGTTTTTGAATATATATAGCTTACTCTGTGGTTAATTAACACCCCCTGCTATATATATATATGGCCGTATATATACTGCCTATATGACTGGCCAGTATATATATATATATATATATATATATATATATATATGGCCATGTACCTGGCCGGCCATATATATATATATGGCCGGTATATGGCCGGGCTAGCTATATATATATATATATATATGGCAGAATGCATTCTATATATATATATATATAGATATAATGAGTCTGTCCAGGATTTAGATATAAGACGTTTTTTTTATTTTTCTTTTTTGGACATCCTAAAAGACAATACATGGAGGTAGTATTAATTTGTGAAATTATCAACTTCTAGAAATGGCACACTGCCTTGCACAATCATAGCAAGCATGTACAACAAAGTCCATCATATATATATGTGTGCATGGTATAAGCTGAATGTAAAATTGTTCGCTATAAGTTTAAGTTTTGGGGGATAAGTGACAATTTGACATAGTATCATAATAAAGGTCATGAGTAGTTCAAATCATAACTTCACAATTTACTCTAATTTTAGTTAAATATTTTACGTATTGGGTCTCACTAGCTTATTAAGTGAGAGATTGAACAAACACATGAGGGGGAGCGTTCGAATATAAATAAAATTATTGAATTCATTTTTTCCTATAAGATTGAACCCACCCTGGATTTATATATTTAAGATCTTTATATTTTGAGGGTTTCAAAATATAGGCTCCAATTATGTAAGGAGAAAAAAATAATAATAACTTTTATCAAGTAGACACAATATGGGGGGGGGGGGGGGGGGGTGAAGTGATTTGAAATTATATATATTATATATATTAATCCAAGAATAGAATTTTTTTTTTTTAACTTTTATCATTTAGTAAATTCACAGAAAAAAGCATAATAGAAGGTAGAGATTTTACATGGCCAAATACTGATCAAACATTTCACAATTGAAAAAACATTTTGAGTTATAATTTGTTTAATAATAAAAACCACAAGTAAATACGCTTCACACAAACAATTATATTCTTATGGAACTAGACATACATATATAATCTACCTTTGTACTTAACCTTAGGAGACTTCAAGTCTTATTGAAACACAAAGGAAACGGCAGAATGACGACCACTGTTATAGATTATTACCATATGGAAGGTTATTTATTTAGCATTTTCCTATTATTCCAACATTGTTTAATTAAGCTCCTAATTAAATGAATGGCATAACATTTGTATATTGTTTAGGTTTTGCCCTATTAATACGAGCCATGCTATACTACTATATATATATATTGACTTCGTAACCTATCTAGATTTATTTTATTTGACTAGGGTCCCCAACATCTACCAAATGCATATATATGAACTTTTGGGAAAAAGTTATAGAACCTGAATGTGTATGAATAATGCTAATAGTTAAACAACATCAAATAATGTAAATTTGATGGTCCCCATTTGGAATAGTTGTTAATTCGTTTAAGTTTCAGAAATTTTCATGACAAAAAAAATTTACCAACAATAAAAGCATCTAATTAAGTTTGCATGTAAATTCCAGTTAATATGTATGGGTTTATTGAATACTTTTAAGTCGCGTATATTTCTCTCTAATGTCCGTTGACAACAATGGACAAGAGTTGGATGACAAAGTCTAGGGGTACGAAGGAATACAGAGACGGTTGTAGATTGTTTGTTGACTTTGCAGTTGGGAACTGCACAACACCTGATGGTAAGATTTACTGCCCATGTAAGGTGTGTCGCCTTAACCGGCGCTATCCTCCAGGCGTAGTTCTCGCCCACTTGACAGGGGGAAAAGGCATACTTCCTACATATAAAGATTGGATGTTTCATGGTGAGAAGCCTGTTCGGGACCATGTTGAACCGTCTCCATTGAATCGTCCGGCCACATATGAAGCAGGTGGAAGTAGTGATCAGGGTGGAAATATGCATGCTATGTTGCGTGATGTGTTCAGCATGCATGATGTTAGAGAAGGCAACTGTGAACCTCAGGTCGTTGTGCAAGGTGATGAAGAAATAGTAGTCGAGGATGTGGATGAAGTAGATGCCCAAAAGTATCACGAGCTGCTTAAAGAGGCAAAAACACCGCTATATGATAGGATCAAACACAGTAAGCTAAGCGCAACTGTTCATCTGTACAACTTGAAGTGTGTTGATGGAATTAGTAACAAGATATTCTCATCTCTCCTTGAGTTCATCAATCAATTGTTGCCTGCGGATAGTGAAGGTTTGCCGGTTAATACCTATGAGGCAAAAAAATATCTAAGTGACATGGGACTCTGCTATGAAAAGATTTCGGCTTGTCGTAATGATTGCGTGCTATTTTGGAAGGGCAACAAAGAGTTAGATTCATGTACAGTTTGTAGCAAATCTAAGTGGAATGATGAAATTCATTTGGATGAGGACGGTCAACCCATATTGTCAAGTAAGAAACACCCGGTAAAAGTGTTGCGGTGGTTTCCACTCATACCAAGACTACAGAGATTATTTATGTCGCAGTATACATCGCCCCATATGAAGTGGCATGCAGACAACCGCACAAAGGACGGCAAATTGAGGCATCCGATCGATGATGAAGCATGGAAGTCATTTGATTAGTTGTATCCGGAATTTGCAGCGGACAGCAGGAATGTAAGGCTTGGACTAACCTCAGATGGATTTAATCCTTTTGGGAACCTTAGTACATCACACAGCATTTGGCCCGGAATGCTTGTGCCATACAACTTGCCTCCTTGGATGTGCATGAGGATGCTGGCAAGTCAAAGCCAGACAGTAGTAAGAAGCAGGGAGAGAAGCGGAAGAAGAGTACTCCCAACACCAGACCAGAAGTGAACAATCATGTATTATGAAAGAAGAAGAGTATTTTCTTTAGGTTGCCGTATTGGAAGGATAATTTACTACCGCACAACCTTGATGTGATGCACATAGAGAAAAATGTGATGGACAATATCCTTGGCACAAGACTCAACATAAAAGGGAAAACAAAGGACAACTATAATGCTCGTAAAGATTTGCAAGAGATGGGATTGAGACGTCTACTTCATCCATTTACGAAGAATGAAAAAAACTATATGCCCCCAGCTTGCCACACGATGTCTAATGAAGATAAAATCAGTTTCTTGAAAGTGCTTCGGGATGTGAGGGTGCCCGATGGTTATGCATCGAATATTTCTAGATGCGTACGACTGAAAGCCCGTACGATGACGGGTTTGAAGAGTCATGACAATCACATTCTAATGCAACAACTTCTACCTATTGCTTTACGTGGGTCACTACAAGGTAACGTGGTCAGACCTTTGGTTGAGATGGGAACATTCTTCCGGGGCATATGTTCAACTACGCTGACACTAGATAATTTGTACCGACTCCAGAGTGAAGTCTGCGTGACTTTGTGCAAGATGGAACAAGTATTTCCCCCAAATTTTTTCACGAGCATGGTTCATGTTGTCGTGCATCTTGTCCGTGAATGCCAACTGGGTGGACCAGTTCAGTATAGGTGGATGTATCCGGCTGAGAAGTAAAGTTTGATTGTTAAGTTATTATTATTATTTTTTCCCCACCAATAAAAGACAATGAATCACTGCAATTGATTGATTGATTTTCATATACAGGAGCCTAGGGGGTTCAAATTTAATGTGCGCAATAAAGCGGCTCCCGAGGGATGTATTGCGGAGGGCTACATAGCAACTGAGTTGGTGACATTTTGCTCGATGTATTTGGATGACGCACCGACGTTTCATAATAAGGCCCAACGAAACCTTGATGGTTGTAAGGGGGCAGGAACACGAGTCATCCTCAACCATATTACACTGGCACAAATTCATCGATATATATTATTTAACTCAGACGAGTTCTTACCGCTACGGACGTAAGTCATCTCTCTAGTACTTGCCATACCATTCCTTGTACAATCTTAATTTCGAGTGCATTATATTAAATTTAATTTCAAATTGTAGGATGCACATGGAAATGCTTAGAGGGCGAACAGCGGACAATCAGTTGGAAAGCCACCATTTCGAACTATTTGTCCATTGGTATCATGAATACGTAAAAATACTGTGTTCTTACTGGTTAAATGAGGTGTATACATGTTTCCCTTAAAAATCCTATATACACCAATTTCAATTCATATATTGCCCTCCATTATACGCAGGTCAATGGATTGGACGACCTACGCAGATAGGAGCTGGGTGAGAAACTGATAATGCATTGTAGAGGGCCAAAGGAAACGGCAGTCAAGAATAACATATATGTGGTTAATGGGAAGTTGTTCCGCACTCTGTCAGTTGATATCGGAAAAAGGACTCAAAATAGCGGCGTGTGTGTGCCAAGTACTGATGGTGAAACGTATTACGGGAAGCTAACCCAAATAATTGAGGTTGAATACTACGATAGGACAAAGTATGTTTTGTTCAAGTGTGATTGGGCAGACAACACGAGGGACAGGGGGTACAAGGTTGACGAGTATGGCATAACGCTTGTGAATTTCAAAAACCTTATCCACACCGGAGAGAGTATTACAGATGAGCCGTTTGTGCTAACTTCACAAGTTGACCAAGTATTTTACGTCGAAGATGAAAGGAACCCAGATTGGGCTTGCGCTGTAAGGACTAAACCTAGAAATGTGTATGATGTTGGTCAGGGTCAAGGGTCTGATGATTCTAGTAGCAGCTACCACGAGATTGAGCCCCTCCTCTTGAGTTCCAATCATGATCATGTTAACGCACTTGATGATGTTGATTACGTCCGACCCGATTTAGAATCAATTGAAGCGTATGTCATTTAATGAAATTGGAAATATGTTTATCTTTGAAATTTTATTAGCTTTTATTTCTTTTAAAAGAAATGTTTACATTAATTTATAATTGCTTTTTAGGTTAACCATAAAATTTATATGTAGTTTGTGGAAACGATATATAATTAATTGAGTAACTAGTATATGTTTAAAATTTTAAATGTGTGATTACTTCACATATACTTGTACCTATTTAATTATTTTAAAGACTAATTCGTTTCTCAACGTATTTTGTAGGGAGACATGAGTTATAGGGGAAAGAGAAAAGCACAGAGGCAACTGACCGTACGGTTGACATCTGCCGCCCATAATTTACATTCATCCCCCCCAGGCTAATATGGAGCCAGAAGGGTATAGACCGGTACTTCCACATCATGTGGAAGGGTATACCGATGCAGGGCGGGACGTGGGATGTAGTGATGGCATTCATGTAGATCCTCAGCATTCTGACGTGGCAGAGCCGGGCACATCCACATCGTTCACGCTTGACTTCACGACGTTGAGCGATATGGGGATCGTTTCCCATTGCCATTTCCAGCGGCACCCATACCCCAGTAGCGGAGCACAGGTGGATGATAGTGATGAGACACAGCCCCTAGATAGCACTGAAGGTGATGAGGATGGTGTTGCGCATGACACGCATTCCGATGATGCCGCTACACGCCCGTTGGCGGTGGATGAGGTTCGGACGATAAGTAAGTATATGTGTTAAAATATCGGAATATGTATTTTATTTAATTTTAATATGTGGTTAGTTTAAATAAGTAACTAACTTGTTCAAATTCCTAATGTATTAAGTGTAGATCAAAATGGCATCACCCACTACCATATATTGAGTGTCAAGTCATGCCACAAGCTGTGGGAGATCCTCGATGGCCAGAGGATCGTGTGCGAGTATAACCCTGCGTGGCAGCCTGTGGGACAAAGTGCTTCCAAATTTAGACGGATGACCGGAGTGTTCGTCAGGAACAGTACTTATGTACGGATTAACAACGAGTGGAAGAAGGTATCGGAGCGTAAGACGGAAGATATTTAGGATGCATTGATGGTATGTTATAATTAAATATTATTGTATTTATGATAATGATTTATATATTCATATATTTATCTCAAATAGATGGACAATATTGTTAATGCATATATATGTGTGAATATATGCAGAAGCACTTCTATATCCTACCTGACTGCGATATCGCGGCCATAAAACGGGATGCTTTCCTAGATATGCGAAACAGGCATACGACTTGGAGGTATGACTTGAAGTAGAGTCTTCAGATCACGTCAGACGATACTCCGGCGACAGTGAAGGCTAGGAAAGGAGGACAATTATCCACGTACAATAGAGAGGACGTGGATATATTATTGGAGAATCAAGTAAGTCACACATTTTAGTGAGTTTTGTTTAGTTTTATTACAATGAATGTGTTAGCCTAAAATATTAACAATGTTAATTGTGTAGGAATATGCTGCATATATGAAGGGAATCCGGTCGAAGAACAAGGAGCCTCACTGCACCGGATCAAAGAGCTATGCCAGGGCTACACATGAAGAAGTATGTTTTTTGATTAGTTATATATATAATTTATGTTGATTGTGTTTATGTTTTAATTTTTTACGTTTTATTTGTGTATGCAATTCATAAATACCGGGATTCCGCCACCACGAGCGCAGTCTTACATCAACACACACGTGAAGAAGACTGGCGGATATCCAAATGACTTGGTCAAGGAAAGATGTGTACGCTACTAATAACCGATATGTTTTGGTTAATGTATATTTTTTTGTAATTTAATTTAATATTTCTAATTGCTTCTGTTAATGTGTGTCCTACAGGAGAGGATGAAGGAGTTGCTTCCCACTGACCCGGCTGCTACACAATCTGTCACCGAGGGCACCGTACGGTGGGCGCCCGACGATGCGTACGCACAGGGGATGGGCAATAAGCCGAAATACGCAGGTCGGGTTCGCCAGGTTGGAGCAGGTATACTACTTGTGCGCGGTAGCATACACTCCTACTATAGACCAATCGCGCCACGCTCACAACCTCGCGGGAGCTCTGGTGTCCCAGAAATGATAGAAAGAGCACTACAAGCTGAGCGGGAGAAGCACAAGCAGGAGATGGATGCGCTGCTAGAGACACAACGAGAGCAGGCAGCGACGCAACAAGCTGAACAGGAGAGACACAGGGCGAAGATAGCTGCGCTGTTAGATGCACAGCGAGTGGAGGTTGATCAGCAGGTTGCTGTGCGGCTAGTTGAGACCCGGCTAGTATGACCACTTTGTACGAGGCACGTTTTCGTCAACTTGAGCACATGTTGCAGTCGAGGTCCTCATCTGATACGACTCGAGTTAAAGATGTAACAGAAAAAGAATCTCCAGCCCGTTTGGTGGTGAAATCGTTGGTGGGGAGTGAACCAGATAATGCAATTTGTTTTTTTTTGCTTTGGGTTTTCTTGAGTATATATATGTATGTATGGATTTTATGACGTTGCAAAATGTTTTGTTCTTCATTGGTTTGGTGATACATTAGATTGGAATTAGTATTGTTTTTTATGTTGTTAGTGTTGATAGCGACCTCGATAATGTTTGTTATTATTTCTACTACTAAACGTTAGCATTGTGTTTGTGTCTAATTTTAGAAGGATCTTATTTTCCAGTCGGAAGATATATATATATTGCATTGATGATGATTTATAAGTGTAGTTAGTGCATTTTTTGTTCTATTATAATAATGTCATTTTGGTTAGCATATATGTTAAAGTTGTTATGGTCCATTTTTTTGTGTTTTGCCTAGGATCCTGATAAGAAAGGCACTTATTGATTCTTGATCGATTGTTTTATCATCTCCAGGTATTGCGGAGAAGTTGTCGAATGAGGAAGCTATCGACCTAGATTGAGCCTTGTATGTGAGTTCGTAGTTGGTAAACACATTATATATTTTGTTATTGTTTAGTTCTGTCAAACAAAACTATATTTCAAACAATAGTTATTGTTTGGTTGTATATGATTGACGTATTGACTGCATGTTTGTGATCCATATAATTATGTCTATATGATAAATAGTAAGTTGCATTAAATGGATGTTTAGTCAATACTTCGTTTGAGGTTTAATATATAGGTTGGGTCTCTTGTAACTATGTAACTATATGAAGAGGACAAATTATGATATTTGGGTACCGGTTGAAAATATCAATTATCAATTTACTTTTATGTTCTTGAAGGTACTTTATGCTTTAATTTAGTTCATGGTAAACTGCTAGTTTTGGTTAGACTAAGGGTTTTCGGGTTTGTCAACCGCTTACGTATGTATTGCCTGTATTTTACGATTCTTATCGAACGTTATTGTTTACTTTAATGATTTGAATGTGTTGTCTGAATTATGAGTTCCTCACTGTTGTCAGACACAACGAACGAGGTAGAAACTCCCTGGAAGATGCACTTGTAGTTTGCTTTCTTTTATTTAAAGGTTGCTCTTGTTTGTTTTCTGTGGTGGCACATCATGTACACTTCCAGTTTTATTAGTTGGAAGTTATTTCATGCTAAAAATTTGTTATGTATAATGGATATTTCTACACAGAAGTCATATCTGTATCACATATGAGTACTTGGTGAAAGTGTATTAATTGTATCTGATACTTGTTAAATATTTCTGGACATACATATGATGCACCTTGGACAATAGGATATGACTCTTATTATTTGCACAATGGTTGAGGAAAATAGTTGTAGAAATTAAGAGAATTGTATAACATAGGAAGGGTATGTTTTACCAACAAGGATGTTTTACCAACATCCATGTCAGACACAACAAGGATGCCTGAACGATAAAAATTTCAAACAATTTTACCAACATTTTGACATTACGATATTTATTAAATACCTCTACCTTACTTGTTCAATTTATACTTTTTTGAAGAAGTTTTAGGTTGTGGTATTCATACCCTTGCTTTATAAGTGGTCAAAAATTATATAGGTGGATTGGAATATAATTTAGCATGTCAAGTTTAAGAAGTTATACATTCTTGAATCTGATTTATTAAAAATATGTTTGGTAGGCCATGGATGAAAGTTTATACTTTATTCAGTATTGTCTTCCACAGGATAGAGTAGATTATTTCTTTCTCTTTGTAGAGTAACATCTTTTTTTGAATTTATTTCTTACCGCCGATTGTGAAGAAGCTTGTGGATGTTGTTGCTAGTATACATCAAGTTATCTGGGAAACCTTTGGAAATAGCGGTATGAGGAGGTCATGGATGTTGTTGCCAGTATATTATGGCCTTTGCATATTGCCAAGTATGGTTGGACATAGGACATATTAGTTTGGTTTGATTTTGTTTTCGATTTTGGTTTGACATATATCATAATATAATTGTTAAATTAACTCAATGACCTACCAGTTATTCCATGCTTGTCTCTATTTATTTCTTTTGTTAATAGATCTGAATGTCGAATTCTATTATATGTAACTGAATTTTTGGACATACATCATTTCGTATTGTTAAACTTATGTTAGCATGGTTTTATCATGCCATTTGTTTTTGTTCCTAGTACATCCTTAGGAAAGATGACATGAAAAAAATGGTTTTTTTTTTTGTACAAATTAAATGGTGTACAAATTGTAAACCAAACATTGAATTGCCAATTCAATTCAGGAATAAATTGAATTGGCAATTTATTCAATTCAATTTGTATAAATTGAGTTCAGGAAAGAAATTGTTTCCTGTTGCCAATTCAATTCAAGAAACAATTTGTACAGGAAACAGGAAATCTGGAAATCTGGAAATTGGGCAAATCTGGAAAAAAAAAAAAAAAAAAAAAAAACCTAATTTCCTGACGTGGCATTTATGCCACGTCAGAAAATTTCTGACGTGGTCGAACTCCAATGTCAGAAGTTTTCTGACGTGGCATATTCTACCACGTCAGAAAATTTCTGACATGGCACTTCTACCACGTCAGACGTTTTCTGACGTTGCAGTGATGACACTTCAGAAAATTTTTGACGTGTCGGAACTGCCACGTCAGAAAAAGTATTCTGACGTGTGAGTGGGTAAAACGTCAGAAAATTCTGACGTTTTACCCTCTCACACGTCAGGAAATTTTTTTTCCTGACATCTATGTTTCTGACAATCGACACGCGTCAGAAACGACCGGTCAGAAAAATTTCCTGACGTGTCAGACACTAGAAAACGTCAGAAATCTCCTGTCATAAAAACATTGTTTTTTTGTAGTGTACCTTTTTTGCCTTTTATTTTTCTGAATATAATGAAAAGAAAAGAAAAAATAACTCAAAAAGAAAGCACTTTTTCTGCCTTTTATTTTCAAAAAACTTACTGGGATATGCATACAACTTGTATGAATTATTGCGCGCAATAATAAACTCCCATGATAGAAATCTGTACTAAAAGCATGAGTTCTCTCTAAAGTTTAGCAATTTTAACTAAAAAATCTACTTTTGTTATTTTATCAAACTACTTTTACAAGCATCAAACATGAAGGTCTCCAAATATTTCTCTACTTTAACTATATATATTCATTGTTACTTAGTTGAAACTAACTACCAAAGAGAAAAAAATGACTTCCAAGTTCAAATATAGAGAGAGAAAACAATGAAAGTAACAAAATAATGAATGGCTAAAGCAAGAAAGACCATCAAATATGGAGAGAGTTTAAGACAAAATCTAAATTGGAGAAATGATGGAGAGTTTGATAAATGAGATTTGTTTAGAATATTCTCTAAATTTTGGCTAAAAGCGCGTAATAGAGAGCTCATTAGTGATGCTCTAATCCATTAAAAAACATTGACAGTTAATTATGATGAGAAGGTCCACATAACCCCCCCCCCCTAAAACTACTACTCAATTGACATTATCTCTCCTAAACTTTCAATTAGGACAATGTCTCCCCAAACTACCAAAAAAATGACAATGTCCTCCCAATGAAAGCAAAAAGACAAAAATAATCCTAATTTTTTTGTCAATAAGACAAAAATATCCCTACAAATTAAAAAATAGAAATAAAAATAAAAATTTAGTAGTTTTTGGGCAACATTGTTAATTGGGTGGTAGTTTGAAGGGCGTATGTGAATTTTTCCCTTCAATTATTAATTTTATTCATTTTTATAAGTTTAAGTTTTTAGGATAAGTGGTAATTCAACACAATTGTACGAAAGATGTTGACAATAGCTTATTGAAGTTATATATTAAATCCATATATATATATATATATATATGCAAATATTTTTTCTTCATGGATTTTGCTCTATTAATTAGAAATATAGTATATAACAACAGGCATATATATTTTATTTTATCCTTTAATTTTCTTGTCTTATTCTATCCTCAAAAAATTACGAAAGGGTTTATGTGTTCAGGGGGCACTTACCCAAATCCTTGAGCAAACAAAGGAGGATTTCTTTTCAAAAATTATAAACATATTGAGAGAATTGAAGACGCAGACCTTTTATATGAGAGAATTAAAGAGATTCCTTGCTTGACTTGTCCATACAAACCAGAAGGGTCGATGGTTGTAATGGTGAGGACATAGACACTACGAGATTATTATTATGATTCAACATAATAAACATAAACATTTGAAGATTTAAAAAAAAAAAAAAAAAAAAAAAAGATTTTGTATTTTGTTTGTTTGTTTTTTGAGTATGTAACGTACAGGTGAAGCTAAATCTATCACTACTTGAAGGGGTGACTGATGATGTTGACTTCTGTATGAAGTTGGCCAGGGAGGAATCCGTGATTGTTCTCCCAGGTAAGAATTCAACAATTCAGAACCTTTCCCTACTACTTTCATGGCTAAAAACATGTTTCTTGAGTGGTTGTCTTCGGCATATATAAACCTTTAAGATCTAACATATAAACCTCTGATATTCTCGATGCTATCCTTGTTGCTTCTTCTTGGGAAGCTAGGAAAGTTATTAGAAGTGCAAACTTATATGCCCATTTTGTGCTACGTTGGGCCGCAGCCAGTGACGGAGGAAGGAGGTGGCTGGTATAGGCCATGGCCACTCCCAACTCATAAGGAAAAAAAAAAAAAAAAATTATAAGGTAAATTTTTTTTTTTTTTTTTTTTTTTTTTTTTTTTTTGCATATTGGCCTATAGCAACACAATTTAATGGCCATTGGCCCCTGCCCATACTAAACTCTGCCTCCATCGCTGGTTCTAGCTAGATTTTTTTTTTTTTTTTTGCAGCATTCCTTTTTCTCCTCCGATGATCCCAATTGTTAGTGGGAAAGATCCCTCCTCTTCTATTTGTTTCTTGTAGTTTTTTTCATCTCATCTTTCTTTCTATGAACTTAAAAAAATAAAAATAAATAAATAAAAAAAAAAACATATAAATCTTCAATTTTGCATCTTAAAGGTTTGAATTTGAGACACATATATGCATGCCTTGGATCAATGTCATTTAATATCGATTTTTTTTTCGTCATTTGGATGTCCAATTACTTTGGACTGGACTTCCTTTTTCTTTTTTTCTGTTGTCAAAGACAGTTTGTAAGCTACCAAATGGAAGTAGACTTTGCTTATTTCCTAAAATTTAAGTAAGGTCATCAAATTTTGACATGAATTACGAATTTAACACGAATCTCAAAAATTAACAGATAGAATTGAGAGATCTGACCCGTTTAATTAAATTGGCCAAACTATTGCTATGTAGTTTTACACAATGTTTCGACACAACCCAAATTCGACACATGACATTTGGGGCTAACAATTTTTTACATAACCCACAAACTAATATGAATCCAATAAAAAAATTAAGTAGTTAGAGCAGACTTATATAGTCTTATACCCATGTTTCGACACGATCCGAACCTAATACTCAAACACGAATTGCCACCTATTACAGTTATAAGGGTTCCACGTACATGGCTTAATACATTTGTGTATATAAGTTTTTGGGCACCCTCCCCTTGCAAGCCAGTTTTCAAATGTGAGTTTTATCCAAAGTTTATATAACCACCCTTATCTTTCAGATGCACACCATCTCTAGTTAAAGCAAGATTTAATCCTTCTTATTAGTTTGATATTTTTAAGTTTGGTTAATTCCTCCTAATGAGGTTGTATTTGCATTTTCAGTTGCTTCATATATATATGTATATATATATATATATATATATATATATATATATATATATATATATATATATATATATATATATATATGGATGTTGAGAATAAGGTTGTATATTGAATCACACTGTATAATGTACAGAAGGGGCCTATATATAGGCTAATAATACAGACCTAGTAGAATAAGGAAAGGTAAACCTAATAGACTTAGAATACCAAAGAAAGTAAATAACAATAACATAATATTATTAACAGCCCCACACAAGCTCAAGGTGGAGTGCAAGAGACCAACTTGAGGTTGGACACAAGATCACGAAAACGCCCTGGAGGATGTGACTTTGTAAAAATGTCTGCGAGCTGATCACGGGACGTGATGGAATGAAGCTTTAGTGAGCCCTGAAGAAGATGATGACGAACAAAATGACAATCAATCTCAATATGTTTTGTTCGTTCATGAAAAACATCATTATGAGCAATCTGAATAGCACTCTTATTGTCATAGTAAATAGGAGTAGCAGAAGAAAGAGAGACACCCGTATCCTGTAACAGCCATTGCAACCAAAGAAGCTCCGTAGTAGTGTTAGCTAGAGCACGATATTCTGCATCGGTGCTAGATCGAGCAACAACAGTCTGTTTCTTACTTCGCCAAGAGATAAGCGAGGCGCCAAGTAGGAAACAGTAACCAGTGGTAGAGCGACGATCTGTCGAATCACCCGCCCAATCAGCATTAGTATAAGCATGCAGCTGTAGAGGAGACTGAGACGAGAAACAAAACCCATGAAATAATGTCCCCTTCAGGTACTGAAGAATGCGGAGGACAGCTGAGAAATGAGTGGAGCGAGGAGCAGCCATAAATTGACTCACTTGATGGATAGCATAGGAGATATCAGGTTGAGTGACAGTAAGGTAGACAAGACTGCCAACAAAATGCCGATATAATGTAAAATCATGAAGAGGCTCACCATCATGCGGAGTGAGACGAGTATTAAGCTCAGTCGATGTGTCAACAATCTTACTATCTGTGAGATTGGCCCGGGAAAGCTGATTAGATATACACTTGGCATGTATTAAATAATAACCATCAGAAGAAGAGGAGATCTAAAGACCAAGAAAATAGCTGAGAGGGCCAAGATCTTTCATCTCAAAGTGCTAACTGAGAAACTGTTTAAGTTCCTAAATACCAGTGATATCATCTCCAGTGACAATCATGTCATCAACATATAGTAGAAGAAGTATGGTACCCCAATCTGTGCGGCAAATAAACAGGGCTGAATTATAAGAACTGATGGAGTAGCCAAGGCGAGAGATAGTGGCGCTAAACTTAGCAAACCATGCTCGAGGTGCTTGCTTAAGTCCATATAGAGCTCGACGAAGACGATAAACCTTGTTTGTAGGATGAGATAATGCAGGAGGTGGTTGCATATAGACTTCTTCACTTAAATCACCATTAAGAAAGTCATTTTTGACACCCATTTGACAAAGTGACCAATGTCGAGAGGCTGCAACAACCAACAAAGCACGCACAGAAGAGAGGCGAGCAACTGGAGCAAAAGTCTCCTCATAATCCACACCATATTCTTGAGTAAAACCTCTGGCCACAAGTCGAGCCTTGTACTTGTCAACAGTACCATCAGAACAAGTCTTGATTTTGTAAACCCACTTACACCCAACCACAAATTTTCCAAGAGGTAAGTCAACCAGATCACATGTATTGTTCTTGTGTAAAGCATCAAGTTCCTCTTTCATCGCAGTTTGCCAAAGAGGGTTAGTGGAGGCCTCACGAAGGAGTGAGGCTTATGCAAGGTAGTTAAGGCATGAAAGCAATGAAAATCCTGTAAATGGGATGGAAGAGATCTTACTCGGGTGGATCGACGAAGTTCAGGTGCTGGAGTGCAGACGGGATCCTTGGATAGAGCAGAACCTAGGAGGCAGACGAAAAACTTAGGGACGCAGGCGAAGCGGCGTCGAGGGCATCAAAACCTGGTGACGCAGACGAAGCAGTGTTGAAGGCATCAGATGACTGCAGTTCGAGCGAGAGAGACTCTGGCAAGACATTGGTGGTGGGAGTAGGAGAAAGAGGAAACTCAAGAAGGGTAGTAAAGGGAGGGAAGGATGGCATGCTGAATTTTCTGACTTCGTGGAATAGTCAATGCTCCCAAAAAACTACATAATGGGAGATGCGAAGACGACGAGACACAAGATCATAACACCGATAGCCCTTTTGTTCCACTCCATGTCCAAGAAAACAATACAACTGAGAACGAGGCTCGAGTTTGGTGCGCTCATGAGGCTGGAGTAAAACAAAACAGGCAGAACCAAAGACACAGAGATGGTGATATGAAGGGATAGAGCCAAACAACCGCTCGTGAGGAGTGCAATTATCAAAAATAGGGGTAGACAACCTATTGATCGTGTAAACAGCCGTTAGAGTGGCTTCACCCCAAAACGGGGTAGGAACAGATGTGGCAATGAGAAGAGCACTGACAGTGTCTAAAGTGTGCCTAAGTTTACGTTCAGCTCGACTATTTTGTTGTGAGGTGCTTGGACACGACAAGTGAGGAACAATGCCATAATGTTTGAGAATAGCTTGAAAATCATGTTAAGTATATTCTAAAGCATAATCAGAACGAAAAGCTTTGATGGGTTTTGAAAATTGGGTTTCAACCATCTTGGCAAAAGTACAATAAATGTCTAATAATTCAGAACGAGATTTCATTAAAAACACCCAAGTGTAAAGAGAGAAATCATCAACAAAAATAACAAAATAACGTGAATCACTCATACTAGCAACAGGAGAAGGTCCTCAAACATCAGAATGAATTAAATCAAATTAAGCAGTAGCATGAGACTCACTATTATTAAATGGCAAAGCCGGTTGTTTACCAAGTTGACATGAACTACAATCAAAAGAATTATTGGAAACTGAACCTAACAAACCCTTTGAAGCTAAAAGTTGAATGCGAGAGGCAGATATATGACCAAGACACGAATGCCAAAGTGCAAGAGATGGTGATGACAAAGAGGCAGTAGCAGAGACGCCTATGGCGGGGAGATGTAAGGATGAGAGTTCGAGCATACGCCCAATTCTACGCCTAGTCCCAATGGTTTGACTCGTATAAGGATCTTGTACATGAACACTAGAAAAGTCAAAAACAAGTCTATATCCAAGTTCATATAGTTGGCCAACAGAGAGAAGATTAAAGGACAATTCAGGCACATGAAAAACTTCAAGAACAGAAAGGGAAGGTGTATTGATAGTGCCTATATTTTCAACAGTCATAATGGAGCCATCAGCTGTATGAATCAATGAAGAATGAGGTGAAGGTATAGATATGGTAGAGGAAGTAGGGTGAGGTGTCATGTGATTGCAACAAGCAGAGTCAAAGAGCTAAGGGGAAGAGGTACCTGGCAAAACTAAGAGGACAGAGGAAGATGCATTACCAGAACGAGATAGGACGACCTGGTTGACTATTGTCTCGAAGTCAGTTGCAAATAAGGTGACACTGAATCCTGATGCGTGGCCAGAGGGAGCAACTGAAGAGGGAGCAGCTGGAGATGACCCACTCTTAGTATGAGCAACTACTGCTATGGGTGCAGTAGATCTTCCCTTACGCCAACACTTGTCAATCGTGTGCCCTCAACGTCGACAATAGCGAAAGTAATTGTTATTGCGAGATTTAGGAAGGAATCGAGGAGAACCTGACATGTCATAATGCTCTCGCTGGAATGACGAGGAGCCAGAGGATGGTGCTGCCAACACTATATGACTAGGCTAAGACTGCATAGTTTGCGATCTAGTCTCGGTATGGACAAGTTCGAAGATGGAAGTGTCCAAGGTGGGAAGAGGAGAACGATGTAATAGTTGCACACGAATAAGCTCAAAATCATCACGCAAGGCCATCAAAAATTGGTGAAGGCGATGTTGATCTCTACAGGTAACATACATCTCAGCATCAGTGGGATCCTTCCAAATAGGATCAGAAACATCAATTTGGTTCCACAAAAATTACATGCGAACAAGAAAATCATTTATACTCTGATCAAATTCCTACCTCAGATGGAAAAGCTCAAACAGAAGCTGATACTCGTGAGCACCATCTACAGAAGAATAACGAGAAGCAAGCATATCCCAAGCACCTTTTGCTTCAGCAAAGCTGCCAAAGAGGGCATAAATAGATGGGATAGAGGTATTATGGAACCATGTAAGAATTTGATGATGCTTGTTATCCCAATCAATAAGACGAGTGGCGAAAGCCTCATCTGACTCAGAAGCTCCTTTAACTGGCTTTTTGACCTCCCTAGTCACATAAAGCCAAAGCTTGCGGCCTTTAAGAAAGCTAAGCATAGATTGGGACCACACCATATAGTTTGTGACATCCAATACACTTTGAACATGATTAAGAATCTCGTTTTGTGCCATCTAGAAGGCTCAAAAGGAAAAAAAAAAAAAAAAAAAAAAAAAAAAAAAAAAGCAAACTACAAATATAAAATCAAGACAAAAAAGAAAAAAAGAAAAAAAAGGAATGAAGCACCAGATCAACTTTGGAAGTCAACAAAAAGTCAATGGTCAACTCTGGCAGAAGCCAACGATCAATGGTCAAAGTCAACAATGACGTGGCATAACTGACGTGGTAGGGATTGACGTGGCACTGATGATGTGGTACTTTGGCTGATGTGGCACTAATGACGCGGCACTTAGGGCTGACGTGGCACGGATAACGTGGTGCTTAATGCTGATGTGGCACGGATGACATGGAACTTAGGGCTGACATGGCAGGTTGGAGCGACTGGTGCGTGTGGAACACGCACAATTGGATGAGGCGGCAAGTGGCACCTGAATCTCACGCGCAGAACTGTGAGTGGCGCATGAGGGCACGTAGCTGGTTGGAATTGGATTCTGGTTGCAGTTCTGGAGTCGCCTGGAGTAGATCTATCGATCGGTGCGCTGAGAGAAGCAATCGGACCACCATGGTGGCCGGTGGCGGAATTACCGAAACTTTGGACGGCGCGTGTGGGAGCGTGAGAACTCCGATGGGACTGCGTGTGGCTACTCTGTGACAGTTATCTTCCGAGCTTTTAAGCGGCATAGTGATCCATTGAAAACTTCAAGGAGAAGATAGAGAACTGTGAGGGACAGAGGGAAGGATTTGCCGGATAACACTGGTGGCGCCAAAAAAAAAAAAAAATTATATGCGGAAAAAATTTGAAGTGATTCAGAACCTGTGCTCTGATACCATGTTGAGAATAAGGTTGTATATTGAATCACATTGTATAATGTACAGAAGGAGCCTACATATAGGCTAATAATACAGACTTATTAAAATAAGGAAAGGTAAACCTAGTAGACTTAGAATACCAAAGAAAGCGAATAACAATAACATAATATTATTAACAATGGGAAATGCTAGGTGTTCTTTTAGTGTTCTCTTGGTGTCCTCCCAATTGTGATGTGGCTTTTAAAATCACACACACACACATATATATATATATATATGCAATCAAACAGTTGTATGTGTGAGAAGACATTGGTTTATGTACATTATGATGATGTTCAATTAAATGGTTGAATGTATGAACTACTTGTTTTAATTTAAATAAATAAATTTGTTTACTAGATATGAAATAAAGTCACTAAGGACTAGAACTTTTGATGCTATAGGTCAGATTTCAAAGTTCTAAGTGAATGGCTTTGCAGTTAATTTGGAACTTCCCTAAAATTCATTATAAAGCTCAGTTTTACCTAGTGACTAGGCAATGTGGGACTTAATACCCATGACTATCTTTATAAACCACCTACTCTATATGGATTTCTTCTCATATTTCCAATATGGGACTGAGGTGTTACAAACTCCTCCTCTTAAATTCCTGACGTCCTCGTCAGGGCCACATCATGCAATGCTCCAGTACCATATGACCTGGCGTTACTAGGTAGCTCTGATACCACTTGTAACGACTTAGGGAAAAGCGCTAGCCACATTTGCGCTATTACTCTAAAAGGACTAGTCAATTTGGAGCTTTCCTAAAATTCATTATAAAGCCCAGTTTCACCTAGTGATTAAGCAATATAAGACTTAACACCCATGACTATCTTATAAACCACCTAGTCTATGTGGAAATCTTCTCATCTTCCTAATATGGGACCGGGGTGTTATAGGCTTGACGCTAGTTAAAAGGAAGAGAAGAATAATTTAATCATGTCTAGTTAAAGTAACATAATTGATTTGATGCTTATAATTTTGAGTGATTATGTAACGATACATGAAAAGTATTAGCCACATTTGCACTATCACTCCAAAATAACTAATTTCACCTACTAAGGAATATCAATCAGAGTTTGATCAATCGATCGACTTTTGATCAAAATATCGATCAAATCGTTCTATTCTAGGTTCGATCGAATAACGCCTAGTTTTCGATAGATCAAAACACGCTGATAGATGTTCTCCACATTTGAAAACATTCCGAAGCCCTTACTTTCTTCAACACTCTCACCATGCTTTACAAACCAACCCAATACCACTCTATAACATCATATCCCAACTCCATAAATACTGAGGTTCCTCTTTCACACAACCTTAATAGCATCAATAACAAACACAACCACAATATGCTCTATAAATTCTGATGCAACCATCACTCACCATTAACCTTACGTCAACATCATCAAAACAAGAACCTACCATCACCAACAACTACAAAAACTCAAAAGCTTACAACAATATCATCAAAATGACCAAAACGTACTTTTGACAACTTAAAAATGAAGTTTTTGCAAAAAAGTATTTTTTGGCTTAAAAGTTTTATTTCTCAAACACAATCTAAATGCTTTAAGAGTATGTTTGAGATTGCGTTTGAGAAATAAAATTTTAAAGTCAAAAAAAGGCTTTTTGACAAAAGCTAAATGAAGCTTTTGCCAAAAGTGTGTTTTTACCATTTTTTTTTTGAGCTTTTTGAACCCTTAAAAGCGCTTTCAATTTTTTTACTAAACAGATACTTTTTTTTTTTTTTTTTCAAATGCACTTTTTGAGTATTAAATGCATTTTTAGACTCTTCAAACGCACACCCAAACAGACTCTAAGTCTCGTAGGGAGGTTTGTGTTAGAATATGCTACTTCTCGGCCAATGTCAATAGCCTAAGAAAATGATGCTTTTTTTTCCAAATTAGGATCCTCCAATCTAGTGTTTAGATTAATAATTTAACATATATTATTGGATAAAAATACATATAATAATCATATGCTCTAAGAACAGATGTCACATATTTTGTTAATCTCATTAAAAATGCATGTGGCAATAATATCCGTTAAAGACAAATGCCGGCTTACAACAATATCATCAAAAAACAAACTCTTAAACCAAGGCTACTTTTTTTTCCCCTTCAATTTCAAACCAACCCTTTAGTATAATATTCCGACTCTCTATAGATGGCCTCTTGTAGGGCTCTGCAACAGCACATAATCCAACGGCTAAAACTACGTCTAAAATACATCATCAATCTTGCTCTTTGACCCTAAACCATCCAAAAGAAGTTATCTTATTCCCAAGCCCATTAGCCCATCATGTGAACCCCACTAACGGCACAAATCAAACGGCCCATAATTTCTTACCGTTGTAGCTCACGGTCCCACTGTCCCCGCCGTTAAAATTCAAAACAAATCAAAGCCTAACGGCTACTCTACCTCGAACTTGTTTTCAAGAACTCGGCGACCTGTCCAAACCCTCTGTCCGCCTTTTCAATCAAAACCCAAAATTCTCTCTTCAATCAATACCCATTAATCTCTCCCTTCATTCAGAAGAAAACCCAGAAATCTTCTTGCTTTTTAATAGTCTGATATGGATTCAACACCGCATTCTCATCGATCTGAGCCCAGGTCTCGAATAAAATCGGCCTCCCGTCTCGGAAGAATCGGAGATCTCAATGTAGAAAGTGAAGAGTCTCCCCATCTTTCTCTTGATCTCGTGCCTTCGCCAACACCCAAGAAGACCCCATCGCCGTCCAAATTGTCTATAAAAACTCCAAATTCTCTTCCCCTTCACGAGCTCTTGCTTCTTTCAGGCTCTCCGCGACGAAAATCCAGGACTCGTCTCGCGGATCGGCTCGACATGGGTGAGGAGCCGGTGGATCCAGCTGGTTCTCGCCGGCGGCAGTGCAAAAGTAGGATAACTCAAATGGGTCTACTGGGTTGTGCCTCGCCGAGGAATGCTCGGAGGTCCAGGAGGCGATCGGAGCTTGAGATTCGAGAAGAGAAGGAATTGGGCTTGATGGAGGAGATTGGAAAGCTAAGGAAAAGGAGGCACAGTGGGCGGTCGAAGAAGGAGAAGCTGAGTTTAGTCCCTTCTATGCCTTCCTCAACTTCATCTCCAAGTAAGTCTGGAAATCTGTTTTCTGTATTCTATCAATTTTTCTTTTGTCTTTCTTTCTTTTGGATTTTGGTGACTGATTTGTGCTTGTTTTTTATTGGTGGTTTGTGCAATTAGAAACCGAAGATGAAGATGGAGGCAATCTTGATCGAATCGGGCTGCTGATAACTGATTTGATTATGTGGAGAGATGTTGCCAAGTCAAGCCTTTGGTTCGGCTTTGGAACTCTCTGTATCTTGTCTTCTTGCTTTACTAGAGGAATTAACTTCAGGTGTGTATGTCTCCTCTCTTTTCCTTTACTTCTGTCTCTGTTTCGCTGTCTCTCTCTCTCTCTCTCTCTCCAATTTAACTGAACTATCAAGAATATCATAATTGCAGCATTTTCTCGGCGATATCTCAAGTGGGACTTTTGCTTTTGGGTGCATCATTCTTCTCGAATTCAATCAGTCAAAGGTTACACCAAGTTCTTCATCATGTTATGTTCCAATGTAATTTCTCCATTTTCTAAGTTATATAGGATGTAATGAAATTGCAGAAATAATGTCGAAAAGAGGCATGATCTTAAGCTTAAAGAAGATGACATTTTTCGTCTTGCTAAAGTGATACTTCCGGCTACAAATCTTGCTATTTCAAAGACAAGAGAGCTCTTCTCAGGAGAGCCATCCATGACCCTCAAAGTAACAATTTTAGAATCTTTTTTTCACATTTGACTCCATGTTGTCTGAGATTGCTTGACTCAAATCAGCCCACAATTTTCTGGTCACAGGTAGCTCCATTCCTAGTTTTAGGAGCTGAGTATGGGCACCTTATAACACTATGGAGGCTCTGCGCAATTGGTATGCTCACTCTAATACTCATGGGTATCTTCCAATTATTGCTTGAGAAATGATATTTAGTAAACTGCTATAGAAATACCATATGATTAGGATAAGGTGACAGTGAAAATCAACTATTTTTTTTTTTTTTTTCTTTTTATGAGTCTTTATTTATCAAAATGCTGATTGTCACACTACTACGTCATCTCACTTATAAGGTAGTTGTATAATGGTCTAATAAATAGCATTATTTTTACTGGTTTAATATGATTGTCATGATTAACATTTTGTTGGTTTTTGTGCATATACGAGCATATTTTTTTTTTTAAAAAAAAAATTGGGTCTTATTTGGTTTTTGATATGAGATATCATTCGGTTATTGTTTGGCTGAGCAGGATTTTTGATCAGCTTCACTATCCCAAAACTATATTCCTGCTACTCCATTCAGATAAACCAAAAAGGTATTCCAAAAACAATAAAGTTATATGCGTTAGGTCTGTCATGCCCATGTTTCACTAAAGCCAAGTGGCTTTTGGCTATGCAGTTGTGTACTTGAAATGGTGGGTGTTGGAAACATGGGGTGCTTGCTCTCACAAGAAGATTGTGGCTGCATCAGCTGTCACAGCCTTTTGGAATCTGTCTACTCTAAAAACCCGTATTTTCACAGGTAATTTGCAGACAATTTTGTTAAGCTTCTGCTTTTAGATTTCAATGTTCACACCTTATGAGATATCTAAATTAGTTCCAATCATTTTATGCAAGTTCAAAACAAAAAGATCATAGAGGTATCTCACGCTGGTATAAATTGTTACAGATACAAATAAACACCTAAGAAAATCTCCAAGTTAGGTCTCAACATGCGGGACCTGAAGTTGAAGCTTATGGGTTTAGTTAGATTCACAACCATGCAATTGCACCATCTATATATACTCTTCATTATCCACCTTGTAGCTCTTGTCGCTATGCCTTGATGTGGGATTTAACCAGTTACATCCAATGTGGAATTTAGATACTTACATTGATATGTATATATCAATCCATCACATGCTTAATGTTCTTTTTAAGTCTAATGCTCACAACCAACAATAAGAGTCGCCATCACATGTATTCGTCTTTTTCTTATGATTGGGTGTTTGTTTTGTGTACTAGAGTTGCGCCCTTCTGCGCTTTTAATGAAATTGATTTACATATCAAAAAAGAGTCGCCACTACTCTTTCATGGATGTCATGTCATCTATACACACACAACATTCATGCTCCAATTGCAAAAGAGACTGTCATCATCATCATCATCATCAATCCACCTTATTATATAAGCACACTATCATCTAGCTTGCCGCTCTTGTCTTTACTACTTGATGTAGATGTAATTAGTTATCCATAGCAGGCTTAACGCTGGATCTACATTGAATCCAATGCTCACAACCGACCATAGGATTCACCACCACTCTATTATGGATGTCATCTATGCATGTACAATATCTCCCCACTCCGATTGCAAAAGAGACCATCATCATCCACCTTGAAATGAATAACCATCATCCTCCACCTTCTCGCTCTTGTTACTACTACTTTTTCATATGGGATTTAAACACTTATGCTCACACATGCTCCCTTTCACTTGTTGGAGTAGGGATGGTAGTGGAGCACTATCATCCACTTTAAAATGGATCATCATCATTCACTTTTGCCGCATACCGCCATCTATCAATTTACCGTGCACTTAACACTCATTCTATTGAATCCAATGCCTACAACCAACATAGGAGTTACCACATCTCTATTGTAAATGTCATATATGCAAACGCATCATCCACCTTGAAAAGGATCAAAATCATTTACCTTGTTGCACATCATCATAAGTTCCTATACATTTTGGGAGATAAAAACCCAAAATATTATATCAACTACTTGTTCCTGTGATCCCATATGAGATTTAACCACTGATTCTTGTACGCCAATATAAATAGCCTATAGATCCTTCAATTTGTGAGTGTTGATATGTTTTTTCTTACCATTACTCCAATACTTGTTGGCTAATTGTGAAATATGTGATTTTTGCCTATAGATGCGCATATGTCTAAATGACTTGCACACATGCTAGTGGATTGCTATATTCTTATGTTAGTTTTAATCTCCTTTGCAGCATTTATATCTCTGGTTATACTCCGATACTGCCGACAGCACCTAGCACCGAAATTGGAAGAAGGTGAAGACGAAGAAGGAGAACAAGGGCAGCTACAACAGCAGGCATTGGTTGTGGTTTGCCCAAAATAGTAGTTCCATTCATCTAACACCAATGTGTTTGTATGTTCATTACTACATATAGACAGATGGGGCATTGTCTAATAGTCAGCTATATACTTGATGCTGAACCATAAAAAGTGGCTCATCTATGTTCAACATGTATAATAAAAGGCTTGAATTTCTTATCTTCTAATTCATTCTTATTGGGATTCACTATCACGGGATAATATTCTAGAATCTTACTTTTTAATTTGGCCAATTTAATAACTGAGTTTATAAATATTTTAAATCTCCCTTTATAACGGACGGCCACCAGCTATTTCGGGTGACTCACAGGAGACCTACACCTCTAAATCTTTTTTTTTTTTTTTTTTTTTTGTTAATTTAAGTTTTAATTTTTTTTTTTTTTAATGGGAATAATATAAGTCTTTTCATGTAACTTATTTGAAAAAAAATTTTTTGGTTAATCTATTAAATTGGTAGGAGAATATGGCGGCTATTTCGGGTGACTCACAGGAGACCTACACCTCTAAATCCTTTTTTTTTTTTTTTAATTTAAGTTTTAAAATTTTTTTTAATGGGAATAATATAAGTCTTTTCATGTAACTTATTTGAAAAAAAAAAAAAAGAAATTGGTTAATCTATTAAATTTGTAGGAGAATATGAAAAAAAAAAATATATATATATATATATATATATACAAAAGCAAATTATTGACACAAAATTGTTATGTAGGATTAGCTCATATATTACATTGGTCAACAAAAAAAAACCTCTTAATTACAAATTTCGAAAAAAGATAGATAATTTTGAAAAAATTAATTGTTTTTTTTTTTTTTTTTTCATTTTCAGGTTGTAGTTGAGTCAAGTATTGAATTTTCGGACATGAGATCGAACTTGAGTCGAATTAGGATCATCTCCATTTCATTTAAACTGGAGAATATCCAGTTAGTTATAATAGATGAGTATTTTTGTCTCCTAAAAAAGTGAAAAGACAAAAATATCCCTCTAGTATAACTAACTTGATATTATTCAGTTCATTTGACCTGTAGAAAATCCTGTCAAGTATTGAATTTTCGGACATGGGATCGAACTCGAGCCGTGTTTTAAACCCCCCTTCAAACTTGACTTATGAGGACCCTTGGAGCTCGAACTTGAGCCCCTTTCATGATGCTTTGTTGTGGCAATTGAAGTGGATGCGATGTCTTGTGTGGCGGCAAACATAGTATATGATTGTTGTAAAGCAAAGCTTTAGGATCAGGCCAGTAAAGGCCGAATTTTTTTTAGTTTTGATCTTAATTAATCTATCGGTAAACATCATGAAGTTTGGTTGCAGGCTGATCATATCCACATTTTAATTTCTCAGTTGAAAAAGAAAACCCAAAGGAGGGGCGAAAATTCTAAAATAGACCGTAACTAATAAAAAAAAAAATACTCATATGTCACCACACTGATTGCAACATTTGTGTTTAGCTCTGATGCAAACGACATGTGGTCAATACCTACTTGGGTCCTGGTGGGATCTCAATCAGGTCCCAGCGAGGTCCTAGTTGAATTCTGGCGGAGTCTGACCAAGTCCTAGTAGTGTCACAGTCGGGTCCCATTAGTATCTCATTTAGTCCTGACCGAGTTCAGGCATTTTCTTAACTGGGTCCTAGTGGCGTCCCGTTTGGGTCTCAGTAGGCCCCAACCGGGTCCCAATGGTGTCCTGACTGAGTTCCAACAGTTCCTGATCAAGTCCTGGAGGTATCCTAACCAGGTCTCGGCTACTCCCGACAAGGTGCTGATCAGGTCTCAATAATGTCCCGGCAACCTACTAGCTAGCTCTGTCAATTTGAGAATGAAATGTTCAAACTTGAAAAATAGTTTACGCTTGAAAAAATTGAAACCATTTTTCAAAAATTAAAGAGACTTTTTCGGTCAAACTGAAAATATTTTCCGTTAACTATTATTTTTCGTCGCATGAAATACCTTAAAATACATAAAACATTTTTCAAAAATTATTTTACACCGAAACAAAATGAGTTGAGTCTTAGAATTTAGGGTTAATAACTTTTTTGGTACATGAGTTTTAACGTTTTTATTTTTTTCCCCTAAGTTTTAAAACATAACAAATCTAGTACCTCACATATGGGAAAAGAAGGAATCATTACCTCCGTTAGTTTCTGTCGGTCCCAATAAACAGAAGTCCATGTCATCAACGTTTATATTGCGACACGTGTCCTAAAAATGAAAAATAATTAAAAATAATAATACAAAATAATAAAATAATAAAAAAAATTAAACCTAAAAAAATAAAAAGAAAATTAAAAAATGATCTCATCCAAAAAAAAAACCCAACATGTCTCTCGCCTCCAAGTCTCCAATACAAACACTAACCTCTCTCTCCTCAGTTTGGTTGTTAAGAAAATTGAGGAACAGGGAAAAAAAAAAAAAAAAAAAAAATCCAACACATTGTATAATCTCATCCTCTCCTTTTTTATTTTTCATTTAGTTTAATAACCAAATAGAGAGCGAAATCTCTTTAATCTCTACAGAAAACCTTAATTTTTGCAACGAGATGAAAAATGCTCGCAAGCAGAGAAAGAATGGCAAACAAACAAGTTTCAGGTGTTGGCGTCAAAGCACGCGAACATCAGGTTCATGGAACAACGGTGCTTGGTGCTCGAACAAAAGATTGCATCACAGAGCTTCAAGATCTCGGCCCTAAAGTCCAAAAAAAATAATTGAAGGGATGGCCAGAAAGTCACCCCTAATCGATCATTTGCTTTCTTCCTTCACTTCGATCAAGGATTGGTACTCGAAGGGCTCTTGTCCAGGTCTAATGCCTTCTTAGATGAAGACAAAGAGCTGGTGCTCTAACCTGATGTCGGAATAGCAGCTGTGAATGGAATGAGGGAATTGTCCAAAACGTTAATTTGCCTTGATTACCCTAGTTAAGATATCCCTCGCAAGGAAGAGAATAGGTAATAGGCTGCAGAGATGATACTTTTGCACTTTCGGATCAATGATGAGCTTTTTCTCTTTCTCCTACTATTGAAGCACATTAGCATTCGCAAACGATCTGTGGCATCTATTTTCTTTCTATGCCATGACATGAAACAGAACTCTTGTAACTAGTTCAATGAGGGACAGACACTGTAGATTGCAAAGATGGGTTGCGTGGGGATAGCGATGAGTTGCTGGGTTGCAAATTGGTTTTAGGCGTGGAAGAGGGGACCTCAATTTTTTATTTTTTTTTTAGGTTTAATTTATTTTATTATTATTTTATTATTTTTTATTTTTAAGACAAGTGGCGTATTATGGGAGTGACACGTGGACTTCCGTTAATGGGGGACTAACGGAGGTAGTGATTCCGTCTTTTCCCATATGTACAGTACTATATTTTTCATGTTTTAAAACCTATGGAAGAAAAAATAAAAACTTTAAAACCTAGGTATTAAAATAGTTATTAACCCTAGAAATTTATGAAAAGCATTATATCTAAACGACGTCGTGTCTTGGGGTTAGTTCAACTTAGATACAAAACGTGGAAACGAAACAGACTATGGGTGCGTTTGGGAGTGCGTTTTTAAAAAAATAATCTGCGATTTTAAACCAAATCGCAACTTTAGGATGTTTGGGATTGCGATTTTAAAAACGCAAATTTTAAAATCGCAAAAAAATCTGCGATTTTCATAAGCTGATTAGAAGGTGCTTATTTGAAAAAGTGCGAATTTAAAACAAAATCACGATTTCTATTAAAAAGATATTTGGCGCAATAGTTACTTTTTTTAGAACGTGAATAAAAAAAATACCAAGAATACCCACCTAAAATATATTAAAACCCTTCTTTTCTCTTTTTTTTTTCTTCATCCTCTCTGTCTTGTTCATCCTCATTGGTAATTTGGTCATGAAACCGTAATTATATGCTAATATTATCCAAACACTCAATTGATAAAAAAAGTAATTTTTAGTATGTTTTACCAAACGCCTGTACGATTTTTAAAAACTCAATTTTTAAAATCGCACTTATTAAAATCGCACTCCCAAACGGGCCCTATACCTGCCAACCAACTGGACATTATCGTCAATTTGAACACATTATCCCCTTCAGCTCGCTCGCTCACTCACTCACAGTTCGGATTTTCTCAGCAAAATCTTTGGAGAGAGAGCACAACGAAAATGTCAATTTCCTTATCTTCACTCACCTCGTCCTTCTCTTCCCTCTCGTTTTCCTCCCAAATTTCCCACAAACCAAACAGCCTTTCTTTCCCTCAGCCAAAGACGTTCTCGCTCTCGCGCGTGACCACAACCGCCCCTTCCCTGGTCGCCCTCGCCTCCGCCGCTCCCCCGGCTGAGCTGGAGACGACGAACCTCAAGAAGTACGTGAAATCAAGGCTTCCCGGTGGCTTCGCCGCCCAAACAATCATCGGCACTGGCCGCCGGAAATGTGCCATCGCTCGCGTCGTCCTCCAAGAAGGCACCGGCAAAGTTATCATCAACTACCGCGATGCCAAGGTCCCCACTTTATCTATGTATATTTGTATGTATGTATATGTGTGTGTATGTTGATTGATTGTTAATCAGGTTTTTCTTTTGAGATTTCAGTCTAGGTTTCGTACAGTATTTTCAATTTCGTTGACTGAAATCAAAGAGTTTTTCAAGGTGAAATTTGTGTTGCTGAAGGGTTTTTGGAAATGGGAGGAAATGCAGTAAAATGGCTTCATTGTAGTTAATTGTTTGATTTTTAGGTGTTATTTGTGCAATCTACGTGATATTGTGGTTCTTTTTCTTGCAATTTGACTCGTTTTAATGGCTTAATATAATATAAGCACGCTCTTAATGTAATGGGTTACATGTTTATATGCTTTACCCAGCTAATTGGCTAGATTATTTGTTTGGTAATTGTTCTCCGAATTAATGAGTGATGTTATGTGGTAGTCTGTCAAAATATATGGATAACATGAGGGGGCTGATAAGAAAATTGATAAGCTTGACATGGTAGGAGTTTGCGAACAAATGAATTACTTAATCTCAAGTTTAGAGAAAATGATTTAGTGGAAGTAGTATAATGAGGAACAGCATTGGGCACCTCGCTTTTTTCTTGTTGGATGGTTATTTCAATGCGAAATGGTAGCTATTATATTTTTTTGCCATTAAGTTATATTGCTAAGTTACTGATCAGTATACTACCATTTTCAATCATTTTGGACTGTCTTGGGTTATACCTAGACGTGTAGTCCAATTGTATGCTTGTTGGACTGCCGGCAGTACACGGAGTGCTGCTATGTGAAAGATGGTGTCTACGTGCCTTTTATGATGTTTATGGAAGGAAAAGAATGACAACATTTCTGAGAACCGTGAGAGGACATTGAAGTAGATTAAGTCCTTATTTTTCAAATCTTTATATCTTTGGATAACCACTTATGTTTCTTCTTTGACAATTAGTTATATTGACTTCATTGTTCTTTTTGCTCCTTCTAGCTAGATGTTTTTTCTTATATACTTTATGTGTTCCTGGAAAAACCTTACGCTTTTAATGAGGTTAAGTGAAGTTTCCAAACAAAAAAAAAAAGAAAGAAAAGCGTACTACCTCTTTCAATTTGTATCTGATCACCCTTCAAGTGATTGCCTAAACTTTATGTCTCTGTTATCAGGAACTACCATCTTTGGTTGATATTTGCTTCAGGGCATGATCTTTTTTGATGATATAACTGTGGTTTTGAATTGATGGTAGTTAGTTGGAAACATAACCCTGAAACAAATTGTAGAATGTGGCATACTGAATGTGAAAGTTTAGATATATCTGATCTATAGCTGGTAAAAAGATTAGATAAATCTGTGAACCCCCAATCATGAATGAGATGCTATTTCTACCATATATGCATTTGGATCCATTATCGAGCATTCTTCTCTTTTTTGTCTTTTTATTATTATTATTTTAAGTAATTTTTCCCAAGGGGAGAGAGAAGGGAAGATTCAAGGTAGTGACCTCCATTTCATGAGGCATGGTTTCTAGTCGATGGAGCTACCCATTGGGGTTATGTCATTTGTAATCATATCCATGAAATATTTACTTAATTGCTGTAGGTCTTCTGAAATTACACATAATCTGAGGAAGGCCTTTAACCCCTATAGGACATGTACTCTCAGTTTGCTTTTTGGAGAAGGCTCTTGCATGATGTATTTGTTTGTGAATTGCAATAGCTATTCTCTTTTCCAGGTAGTTTTATTGGGTTTTTTAACATGTTCCTGGTGATTGTGCATAACGCTGTGCAGGAATATCTTCAAGGCAATCCATTGTGGCTTCAGTATGTCAAAGTCCCATTGGTAAGTTTGGGATACGAAAGTAGTTATGATGTGTTTGTCAAAGCTCATGGGGGTGGCCTCTCTGGTCAAGCCCAGGCAATCTCCCTCGGCATTGCTCGTGCACTGCTACGGGTGAGTGAGGACCACAGGAGGCCTCTGAGAAAGGAAGGGCTTCTGACCAGGGACTCCAGAATTGTTGAGAGGAAGAAAGTTGGTCTCAAGAAAGCTCGCAAAGCCCCACAGTTCTCCAAACGTTGAGGTTGGGCTTAGTAGATGTAACCATTTGTCAATAGTTTTTTTTGCCATTTGTTTGTTGAGCATCTTGGACATCACAATTTGCATTATCAAAATATCTTGGCTTTTGTTGTTTGTACTTCTATAGAAAACTCCCTGCTTTAAGAGGCTTAGATATCATTGAACTGGGGGTTTTTCAGGTAAGATGCTTGTTACATGCTTCGGATTCCAGCTATAGACATCAACAAAGCTTTAGAAGATTGTGATGTAATTGGTTCTGTACAAGTTATTAGTCATTATATTGAATTTCAAACGTGTTACCGTTGCTTTTAGTCTTTTGAATGGGACTGCTGTGGCCCTTTATTTTGTGGTTGCCATCTTGGCTTGGTTGGTGTGTTGAAGTCAAATTGATCCAGGGAAGCGTGTAAGAGAAAGAAGAAAGAAGAAACTCGACTAAGTCTTGGTTCGTTTAATATATGAGTCGATTGTGGACACAAAAATATTTTGGGTATTAAATGAGACATTCATATAAATTCGGCTAGTTAACTTGTTCTTATATATTAGTTATTCAATAACAAGTATATTATAAGCTACTTGAAGTGTAAGTATTAATATACTAACTAGTTAGTTAATATATACTAACTATAGTTAACTAAATAGTTAATATACTATTAACTAGTTATAACATATTTAACTATATGCTAAATAATTAATATGTTAGTGTAATTTTCTGAATAATTATAATAATAAAAAGAAATGTATTTATTCACATTAGTTACTTTTGTTAAACATTCGATTTTAAATTGTTTATGAAGGAACGTTCAAGATATTCTTGGAACGTTCGGTGAAACTCTATCCCCGAACGTTCGACTATGGACCTCCGAACATTTGATGAAAACCCTAGAATCGTTAGTAAAATAGGATACCGAACGTTTGATGAACCTGAAAAGTAAATTTAACTTATTAGCCACTTCATTAAACATTATCTATCCACCCACTCCTATAGAAAGTCACATCTCACAACCCTTCAGGCTCCATTTATTTCCATGCATTTCACTCACACCAAATCTAGTGAAAGAATGAGATTTTAGAGAGATAAAGAGGTTTTTGGTGTTAATCCATCTTCATTAAGGTAAAACGTTAAGTCATACTTGTTTTGTATATTGCTTATACTCTATCCATATGACTTACCATGACTTTTACAATTCTTAAATATGACAAATATGCATTTATAATTATTCCTTTTAAAAGACCATGATTTTTTCAAAGGGTGATGAACTTACTCTTGTTTTTCAATATTTATCGCGTTGATATGATTTACATGTTTTTAATAAGTTAGAAGTTTTAGTTAAGGATGATATGTGTTAGGTAAGAGTTTGAGTTTTTCGTGCATTATGGTGCCCATCAAATGTTTCATGGCATTGGATCGAATGTTCAACTATCATAAACCAAACATTCAATGTCAAGGCTGGATGTTCAACAGAGCCTAGAAATGGATAATTATGATTTTTGATGGTGGTTTAGCGTTACATGCATGAAGTATGATTCTCGAAGTACTGTGTATATTGTTAGACTATGTTTCATAGTAGTGGGAGTTCAAGATGTCGGAATCTTAGGATAAACGGACAAGGTAACTAAATACTTACAACTGCTTTAAATAAAAACATGCAATATGTCAACGGACTGAGCATATATTTTCAATATGTTCTGAGCCTATTACTTTTATAAGAAAAATAAATGTTTAACTAAATGGATAATAATTGCATTGTATGGTATGATACATCGGTACGTGCAGTATAATAACCATGGGTTTACTATATGAGCATAACCCTATCGTCAAAATATGTTTATTGTTTACGTTTAACTTTGGATCCAATAGTTGTTTGTAACCGGCGCAACCATGTTTGAGTGGTGGTTACTATAAAAGGACGTCATAAACAACGTAAGCCACTCGAAGTCGAATTCGGTCTGACTGCTAGTGAGCGGACGGTACGCATACAATATTTGGAGCACTAGTACTGTATTACAGGTTTTTCGGGACAACGACAACCTTATCATGAAGGGGTTAAGGACTTGGGTAGACCATATGGAGGATAGTTATGATTTACTACATATATATTTATGAGTTAATTAACCTTTTGGTACCTGGATTTCAACGACTTTATTTTTTGTCACTTAGGTTTTATTTTGTATCATAAATGATATGTGTCTTATGGGTAAATACGGAGATCGTATCTTTATTTATATTTCATCCATAAAACTAACGAATTGCCACGTCAAACCAAATCAAAACATGCCACATGTCCTATATTCCAAAAAATAATAATAATAATTAAAAAAACTAAAACTTAAAATAAATAAATAAATTGAGGGGTGGCCACCCCCATTGGCTGTCCACCCACTCCTCCTCGACTTCTTGCAACAAACAAGAAATAAACATGTAGCTCTATTGTTTTCTCAAGATCTCATCTGGACCCAATAAAGAAAAACTTCTTCTTGGCCATTGGGTTTTTGTTTTTTTTTTTCTTTTTTTAATTGAAAAGCTCGACAGATCTGAAGCAAAAGCTCGAACGCAGTAACAGAGACATTGTGAGAGACGAGACAGAGAAGTAACAGCTTTAAAGATGTTTTCAAATGGAAGAAGAAGAATGTTGGATCAGGGATCAGCTATACTAAGCCCAACAAAACAATCATATGGCCCATAATACATGCTTGGTTATTTACACTTGCTTACCGAACTTAAGTTCAGTAATTTTATATCCACCCAAGTTCGGTATGCAACACTCGGTTCAAAGGCTCGGTAAACTGAGTCTAGCATGTACTCCAAAAGGTTTTCCTCGGGAGGCTTTATTTGCTTACGTGGCATTCTCCTATTATTCATCAATACAATATATGACATGTGGATCCTCGCTAGGACCATTATGCCAGATAAGCAACTGCTATCTGATGCCTATAAAAGGAAGTCTCATTTTAGTTTTTGGTAACTTCTTTTTCCTTAATCGGATATTCTCAATTCTCTTCATCACTTTTATAATCTTTAAAGTTTATATATTCTCTCAAACACAGTGACTAATTTAGGCATCGGAGCTATTCCCCGCCGGCAGCTTTGATCATTTTCTTACTATTTTGTAGTTAGGTGATTCTTCGGATATCACAACATTCACAGGGTTTATGTTACGTCATCATTCGGAAAACTGTGTTTAAACAGTTTGGCGCCGTCTGTGGGAACTCGATTTTTATCGGTTCTTACTAATTTCAAAATTCTGATATGGTGAATACATCTCCACACCCTGTTCCGAATGTTCAAACTGATATTCCCAGAACATCTCATGATCCAAACACTCAAACAGTTCTAATGGAAGGTTTTATGAGGCGTATTGTTGAATCAATTGAAGCTATGAAGAAACAAAATGAAGATACTGTTTCTTTCTAGGTTACTACCTAGAAAAGATCTAGTACATGAAGAGAGGTATGAAGAAATATTTAGAGAGTCACAACCACCAATCCGACAACAATCAATTCGACAAGGTGATGAAAGTTCAGTACATGGAAGTCATAATATTGTCCGAACAAAAGAAAATTCTCACCGAGAAAGGTCTTGTAATGATATACATCTTGGCAGCAGGTCTCATCATGGTGAATCCAATTATGTTAAATCTCATCATAGTCATTCTCATCATAGTCGTTCACATCATGTAAAACTTGAAGAGGTTATTGTAAATAAAGATGTTCAAGATCTTAAAGAAAAATATGAAAAAATGGCTCTTTTAATTGAAAATAGTGAAAATCAATCTGTAACCGAGGATCTTATGCGGTATACCAATTTACCTTTTATTGATCGGGTGATGAGATTTCCTCTCCCTGATAAGTTTAAAGTTCCTTGGGTTGACAAATATGATGGAAGTGGAGATCCTACCGACCATCTGGAGAGTTTCCGAGCTCATATCATTCTTCATGATACTCCTGATGAAATTGCTTGCAGAGCTTTTCCTTTAACCTTAAAAGGGGTTGCTAAAGAATGGTTTGGAGGCTTGAGTCCTAAATCTGTTGATAGTTTTGATTCTCTTGGACGACAATTTCTGAGTCAGTTTCTTGCAATTCGGAAAAGAAAGAAAAGTCCTGCGTATTTATTATCTCTCACACAAGGAAAAACCGAATCGTTAAAAGATTATATGTTACGGTTTAATCGGGAGAAGTTGACAGTGGAAAGTCTGAATGAGCAAACAGTTCTTTCAGCTTTGATGCATGGAATAAAAACTGATGGGCCATTGATGGCCGAATTAGCTTGAAAACCAACTTTGGGGACTCTCCTGCAATTTATGAATAAAGTTGAGAAATTTATCAAGCAAGAAGAAACTATTTCAGCTTTTGATGAAGTCCAAAGCCGAAGGTGGTAAGCCTATTTCTGATTATACTAAAGCGACACCAAAGGCTTTTATTGGAAAGAAGAAGAAAGATCAACAAAATTTCAAAAATCCAGAAAAGAAGATTGAACCACCACACAAACAAAATCAACAGCAGTATGTAGGATGGACACCTTTAAATACAACTATTTATAAGGTGTTCATGGAGGTGAGGTAAGATCTGAACTTCAGATGGCTAGTGTTGTGAAAAAATCTACCTAAATTAATAGGTAAATAATTGTACGTTTTACCTGCAAGTGCACAAGGTCAACATGGTAGTATAAGGTGCAAGTAAATGATCATTCCCACGAGGATTGCTGAATTTATGTTTAAAAATATATTCCTTAAGCAAAAGCAAAATAAAAATTGATTGTTGATGTGATGATAACAAAGGGTAGGGCTTCGATATCCACTACTAATTATATTAAACTAGTATATCAATATGCCAATGCTTTGATCAAGTTATGCATATTTAATGTTTGGCAACCTAAGGGCATGGGTGTATACTCCTTAAGCTATTGATTTCCCTAAGCAACGAGTTAGGCATGGGTGTATACTCTAACTCTTTTCTTTCCTAAAGGATTTAGCATGGTATATACTAAGTTGTTCTTTAGAAAAACATATGTTCTATGGAAATCGACAAACACACATGGCCTAGGGCATGGGTGTATACTCCCGGTTCCCCATGTTGATTAACCCAAGAATCGTGGTGTGGATTCTTTTGTTACTTAAGTTAAACCCAGGACTCGGTCATCCAAATTGATCTAACTAACAAGTCCATACCACATGCACATGTTGATCAGGCATACACATATGAGGAATTCATGCAAGCAGGAATTAATCAAGTTAAATAGCACAACATGATCATCACAAGGCGCCAATATTGAAATATTAATTTAACATAACTAGGGCTTCAATCTAGCCCTACTAAGTAAATTAGCTACACATAGAGTTGATGTTAAACATCTTCATAAAATAAAAGAAAAGAAAGGAAAGAATAAACCCAAGACTTGACTTGAGAGCTCCTATTCTTCTCCCTTCTCCAAGCCTCCTTATTCTAAAGGCCTAGGAGTCTATTTATAGGCTTTAGAAGTCCTTGAAAAACTAGTAAACCCTAGGGATTTCGTAGGGTTTCAATCCTATTACAATTTGGAGTTTGAAAAATCCTAATATGAAAATAGGGACATTATAGCTGCCAATTGGATTGCCTTCTGTGCACGAGTGCGCTCGATCACATCCCGTGTGCGCTCGATCGCAGGTTTGCGATCGATCCTTCTTTTGGCCTGCACTTGATCGCTCCTGGCCTGGCTCGTGCAGCATCTTCTCTGGTATTGCGCTCAATCGCAGGTACCCTGCGATTGATCGCAGTACCAGGAAGCTCCAATTTTTCCATCTTCTCTTTTTGAGTCGAAATCACCCAGTTTTACTTCACTTTCTTCCAAAAGCCTGTAAAAACGTAAAAAACACAAAAAGGAATTAAAATGGCCTAATTAACTACAACCAAAGGATTAAAACATGTTAGATAAGGGCTGAAAATATGAATATTTTAGCACTTATCACACCCCCAAACTTACATATTGCTAGTTCCTTAGCAATACAAAACTAAAAACTAAATGGAAACTGAAAACATAAAGATAAATCCATCTTTCGTGGGATGTACGATTGCATTTAGCGTATGCAACAAGCCTTTTAAACCCTAGGAATTCCCTAGTGGACGAGTGAAGTCTCGTGAAGGTTTTCCAGAAATGTTACCCACAAACATTATGCACAATTCATGTTATTCCAAAAATTAAAGCATCACTTCAAAACCATGATTCTCATTCATTAGCAAGCTTAAAAAGATAAACTCCATCTTCTCAATGAATTGGAATTTTAAAATTTAATTACTTACCAAAGACATGCTAAGACATCACAAGTTTGAAAATAGGGTAAAGTGAACTAGCACATAAATATGAAGCTTCCAATTGTTTCTAATGTGCAATGTCTCAATATCTCAAAGTTCACTGAAATCCCTATTAGAATGAACAGCAATGGCATATTTTTCTCTTTCTTCTTCTTTTCTCTTTTTTTTTTTTTTTTGTCAGGTTGTGCAGTGCTTGATTTCCTTAAGCTTTCTAATTGACCCATGTAACAAGTATTAAGTCAATGACTCCAAACCAGATGGTTTTAGGGCATTAGGTGTAGAGACACCCCTAGGACTTACTAACTCGAGTCAAAAAGGCTACGAAACCAAACTAACCATGACATTAACCAAATCAAAATTCTTCACCTTTTGACATGAACATTCAATGCTTTAAAGCAAGAAGTCCAGTTACTCAGTGAAAAGTTTATCAATGATCATATTTTTGTTTTGTTTTTTTGTTGTTTTTTTGTTTTTCTTTTTTCACACATATATATATATGCCAAGATATCCATCTAATAAATCATTCAGTTCCACTTAAGACATAGAAACACACACATTAAACTTTCATGGCATACCCCACAAATTATGTGATAATGTGCTTGTGTAAGATTAGATTAAACATGTGAATTCTCAACTGTCTTAAGCAAGTAACCGAACTAAAAAACTCAATTATTAGATCATGTGTTCAAAATTTTAAGCTCACCAATGAAATCAAATCATAATTTTTTTTAAGATCAACCAAAATTTTAAGACAAACATGAACATGCTATATTTTTTTTTCTTTTTGATTTTTTTTTTCACAAATAAAAATAAAATAAAACTGGGACAAAGTGTGTGTAAAGTGTCTCCCATACCCCCAAACTTAAATGACACATTGTCCCCAATGTGTCTAAATAAAGGAAAGAGTGTACCCGGGATATGGTGGACATAGTCTTGGAAAGCATGGCTCATAGCACACCCTCAAACTTGAATTGAAGCACACTTGTCCCTGTAAAATAATAAAATACACAAACAAGTAACAAGGAGTAAAACTTAAATGAATTAAAATTTTAGCAGAAAAAATAATTATGGAATCCTGCCAAGTGCGCTCGATCGCACGCATGGTGCGTTCGATCGCACTAACAGAATGCGATGGAATGACAAATGGAAATCTGCGCTCGATCGCACATAAGGTACAATCGATCGCAGTAACAGAATGCAAAAAATGCAAGAAAAAAAACTTAAAACACAAAAACACCAAAGTAAAATAAAACACAGAAATAAAATAAAACAAAAGGATATGCTGTGGGGTGCCTCCCATGAGCGCTAAGTTTTACGTTTTCAGCCAGACTGTGGTCCCCTCTTAATGTTGCCCAGAAGTAGATGCTCCATTTTGGATGGAGTGGAGTGCCAAATCTTCACCTCTTGGTACCAATTTTACTTCAAGATATGGCTTGACTCTGTGTCCGTTGACCTTGAATGATTGGTCAGTTTGGGGGTCGTGAATTTCCAAGGCTCCATGAGGGAATACTTGTGTAACAATGCAGGGCCCAGACCATCTTGATTTAAGCTTTCCAAGGAAGAGTTTCAATCTTGAATTATAGATCAAAACCTTCTATCCTACTTGAAACTCCTTCCTGATCTGTTGTTTGTCATCGTATGCTTTGGTTCTGTCCTTGTAGAGTTTGGCATTCTCATATGCATCACGCCTTAATTCCTCTAGTTCATTTAGTTGGAGCTTCCTTGTGTTGCCAGCTTGCTTCATATCGAAGTTAAACTTCTTGATGGCCCAATATGCTTTGTGTTCCAATTCCACTGGTAGATGACATGCTTTCCCAAAAACCAATCGATATGGAGACATGCCGATAGGTGTCTTGTAAGCAGTCTTGTAAGCCCATAGTGCATCTTTCAAGCGTAGTGACCAATCCTTCCTATTGGGGTTTACTATCCTTTCAAGGATGCCTTTGATTTCTCTGTTGCTGATCTCCACTTGGCCACTGGTTTGGGGATGATATGGAGTGCCAACCTTATGAGTGATGCCATATTTCTTCATCACAGAAGTAAAAGCATAGTTGTTAAAGTGGCTTCCCCCATCACTAATGATTGCCCTAGGTGTTCCAAATCTAGCAAAAATGTTTTCCTGCAAAAACTTCACAACCACTTTGTGATCATTAGTCCTTGAGGGGATAGCCTCAACCCATTTAGACACATAATCCACACCCACAAGAATATATGAATAGCCAAATGAATTAGAAAATGGTCCCATGAAGTCAATACCCCACACATCGAAGAGTTCTACAACTTGAATATTTTGCAATGACATTTGATTCCTAGAGGAGATGTTACCTGTCCTTTGGCATTTATCACAAGAGCTGCAAAACAAGAAAGCATCTTTAAACATATTAGGCCAATAAAAACCAGATTGTAATAGCTTAAGCACTATTCTTTTTGCCCCAAAGTGTCCACCATAAGCAAATTGGTGATAATGCTGCAAAATACTCAAGTGCTCATCTTCTGGGACGCATCTTCTAATGATTTGATCAGGGCAGAATTTGAATAAATAGGGGTCGTCCCAATGGTATTGTCTAGATGTAGATATTAATCTCTTCCTTTCTTGGCTAGACATATCTGGAGGAAAGACCTTGGAAGTGATGTAATTCACTATATCTGCATACCATGGGAGTTGGATATCAACTGCAAACAACTGCTCATCTGGAAAATTTTCATTTAGTGGGAGTTCATCTCCTTCCTCCTCATGGAGTAATCTGGATAAGTGATCTGCCACCACATTCTCACTGCCCCTCTTGTCTCTAATCTCAAGGTCAAATTCTTGTAGTAGTAACACCCATCTGATCAGTCTTGGTTTGGCATCTTTCTTGGTAAACAAATATTTCAACGGAGCATGATCAGTGAATACAATAACCTTAGAACCAATTAGGTATGGCCTGAACTTCTCAAAAGCAATTATGACAGCTAATAATTCTTTCTCAGTAGTAGAATAATTCAGCTGGGCATCATTTAAAGTTCTAGAGGCATAATAAATGGCATGAGGTACCTTATTGATCCTTTGACCCAAAATGGTTCCCACGGCAAAGTCACTGGCATCACACATGAGCTCAAAGGGTAAGATCCAATCAGGTGCTCGCATAATTGGTGCAGAAGTGAGCAGCATTTTTAGTGTGTTGAAGGCCGTCATGCATTCTTTGGTCCAGTCAAACTTGGCTTCCTTCCCAAGCAATGCACAGAGGGGTCTAGAGATCTTGGAGAAATCCTTGATAAACCTTCTATAGAACCCGGCATGTCCAAGAAAACTCCTTACCCCCTTGACTGTCAGAGGTGGGGGAAGTTTGGAGATGGTTTCTATCTTGGCCTTATCCACTTCTATGCCCTTGCTTGAAATAGCATGACCCAATACAATGCCTTGCTGAACCATGAAGTGGCAGTTTTCCCAATTGAGCACTAGGTTGCATTCTTCACACCACTTGAGAAGGTTCTTCAAATGGTGTAGACATTCATCAAAACTAGACCCAAAAATACTAAAGTCATCCATAAAGACCTCAATGGTTTTCTCTACCATGTCTGAAAAAATGCTCATCATGCATCTCTGGAATGTAACTGGGGCATTGCATAAGCCAAATGGCATCCTTCTGTAGGCGAATGTGCCAAAAGGACATGTGAAGGTGGTCTTCTCCTGATCCTCTGGTGCTATTGCAATTTGATTATAACCACTATATCCATCCAAAAAACAGTAGTGGCTATGGCCAGCTAATCTCTCTAGCATTTGGTCAATGAACAGTAATGGAAAGTGGTCTTTTCTTGTTACCTTGTTCAGTCTTCTGTAATCGATGCATACCCTCCACCTAGTGGTTATTCTTGTGGGTATCAGTTCATCATCTTCATTCTTCACCACTGTGATCCCACTTTTTTTTGGCACTACTTGAACTGGGCTGGCCCAATTGCTGTCTGAGATGAGATAGATGATGCCCACATCTAGTAGTTTTAATACCTCTACCTTGACTATCTCCTTCATGTGTGGGTTGAGTCTTTTTTGTGCATCCCTGGTTGGCTTTGCTTCGTCTTCAATGAAGATTTGATGCATGCACTTAGCTGGACTTATTCCTTTGATGTCAGCAATGGTCCATCCCAAGGCGGTTTTATGTTCTCTCAGAATTCTCAACAGCTTTTCTTCTTCCCCACAACTCAGATTTGCAGCAATGGTGACTGGTAATATCTTGTTTTCTCCCAAGTATGCATATTTTAAGTGCTCCGGTAATTGCTTCAATTCCAACTTGGGTGCCTGTACAACAGAGGGAACAAGAGAGGTGTTAGTGGGCTCAAGAATTTCAAAGGGATAAGTATACTTACCTGAGTATTTAGGAGAGGCCTCAAGGTGATGCACTGTTTCCATAACATCACTAGTGATCTCTTCCAGTTCCGACTCAATATCCTGCCTTGTGAGACTATGGGTGAGGGTGGCCTCCAATGGATCCTTATGATGGTCCTGCAAAACTGTCTCACTAACATTTTGGATCACACAAACATCAAAACATTCTAAATCTTCTTGAGGTAATTTCAATGCATCGAATATTTCGAATTCGATTGTCTCACCATTTACCTTCATACTCACAATACCCTTTTTCACCCCTATTGTAGTATCGATAGTTCTCATAAAGGGTCTTCCTAAGATAATAGGTAAAGGTGATGGCATAGGGGATTCTTCCACATCCAGTACAATAAAATCATCAGGTAAAGTAAATGTACCTACCTTTACCAACACATCCTCCAGTATACCTCTTGGTCGTTTGATGCTTCTGTCTGCCAATTACAAGGTGATAGAGGTTGGTTGAAGCTCCCCCAATCCCAGCTTTTCATACACAGTGTAAGGCAGCAAATTCACCCCTGCTCCTAGATCCAGTAGCGCCTTTTCAAAGGAATGGTCTCCTATCCTGCAGGGAATGGTAAAGCTACCTGGATCTATTAGCTTTGGTGGTAATTTCTTTATCAAGACTACACTTACCTCTTCTGCTAAGGACATTGTCTCATACTCCTGAAACTTCCTTTTGTTAGTGCAACAGTCCTTTAAAAATTTAGTATATGAAGAAATTTGTTTAATTGCATCTAATAAAGGAATGTTGATTTCTACTTTCCTCAAAGTTTTAAAGATATCCCTGAGTTGCTCTTCTTTCTTTGGTTTGACTAGCCTTTGAGGAAATGGTGGTGCATTTACCTTCTCCATTTTGTTCACCTTGGAAGTTGATGGTCCTTCTGGAGTTTCTTGAGGTGGCTCTTCAGTTCCAATGACCTTGCCATTTCTGAGAACTGTGACTGCTTCCAGCTGCTGACAATCCCCTGGATTGGGTATTGTTTGAGCTGGAAATTCTTCCTGCTTCCTCTCACTCAGCTCCTTTGCCATCTGACCCATTTGTACTTCCAGTTTTTGTATGGCTTGTTTTTGATCAGCCATAAACTGCTGCTGTGAAGTCACCAGTTTTCGTACAAGATCCTTCAGGTCATCCTTTTCTTGCTTTTAAGCTGGTGTGTCCTGTTGCAGAGGTGCAATTTTCTGAGCAATCATGGCTTTGACAATCATGTCCAACTTTTGTTCCACAGTAGACATTTGATTTTTCATTTCGCTATTTTCATCACTCTTGCCCTTGCTCCTTACATCTTTCCTCATTCTAGATGGGAATTGTTGAGTATGTTCACTCAACCTTTCAAAGATCTCTATGGCTTCCTCACTGCTCTTCTCCATCAGTATACCTCCACAAGCTGTATCAACCATCCCTCTATTAGTATCATCTAAACCTTCATAAAAAGTTTGTACTTGATCATCTTGAGGGATGTTGTGATGTGGACACTTTAGAAGTAAGGAATTGAAGTGATCCCATGCTTCAAAGAACAAATCTCCGTCTCATTGTTGGAACATTTGAAGTTCCCTTTTAAGTTGCTTTGTCTTCTGGGCTGGGAAAAACTTCTTCAGAAATTTGGTGGTCAATTCTTCCCAAGTATGAATGGACTTTGCAGGCAAGGAATTGAACCACAGTTTAGCATTATCTTTCAAGAAAAAAGGAAAGAGAACTAACTTGAGTCTCTCTTGAGTTAGGCCTTGAACATTCTGCAACTTGCATAAGTCAAAGAATTCCTTAAGATGTAAGTTGGGATCTTCAGTAGCTGTGCCTCTAAAGTGAGTCAATGCATTGAGGATTTGGGGAGAGATATAATAACTACCATCCACCTCCGGTTGATATGCTATGCATGAGGTTTGATGGAGGTTTGTTAGCACGTATGCTTGCTTCATTGGTCTCCTCACTCGTGGTGGATTTGCTTCTAGGGGTCTTGGCCCGAATGGATTTTCTTGCAAGTCTTCCATTTCAACTTCTTCTTCTCCTTCTTTGTCTCTAGGTTGTTGTCGAATTGTCCGTTCAATTTCAGGATCGAGGGGAAAAATGGTTGAGGCTTGAGATCGATGACCTTGCATGAACTTGGCAGCTTCAGCACTGCCTAGTCCAGATGCTCTCTGGAACTGCGCTCGATCGCAGGTTGGTGCGTTCGATCGCAGTGCGCTCGATCGCACTTGGCTGACGATTGATCGCAATCACAGAATGTCAATCCGCAACCTGCAATATAAAACAGAAAAGTGAAGGGAAACAAGAAATTCTTTTTGATTTTTGCTAATACTAAATTAAAAATTGAAAATCGAAATTACAAAACTAAAGGACGATAAATTTAAACAAAATTTGCCGCAATCCCTGGCAACGGTGCCAAAAAATTGTTGTGCAAAAATCTACCTAAATTAATAGGTAAATAATTATACGTTTTACCTGCAAGTTCACAAGGTCAACATGGTAGTATAAGGTGCAAGTACAGGATCATTCCCACGAGCATTGCTGAATTTATGTTTAAAAATAGATTCCTTAAGCAAAAGCAAAATAAAAATTGATTGTTGATGTGATGATAACAAAGGGTAGGGCTTCGATATCCACTACTAATTATATTAAACTAGTATATCAATATGCAATGCTTTGATCAAGTTATGCATATTTAATGTTTGCCAACCTAAGGGCATAGGTGTATTCTCCTTAAGCTATTGATTTCCCTAAGCAACGAGTTAGGCATGGGTGTATACTCTAACTCTTTTCTTTCCTAAAGGATTTAGCATGGTATATACTAAGTTGTTCTTTAGAAAAGCATATGTTCTATGGAAATCGACAAACACACATGGCCTAGGGTGTGGGTGTATACTCCCGATTCCCCATGTTGATTAACCCAAGAATCGTGGTGTGGATTCTTTTGTTACTTAAGTTAAACCCAAGACTCGGTCATCCAAATTGATCTAACTAACAAGTCCATACCACATGCACATGTTGATCAGGCATACACATATGAAGAATTCATCCAAGCAGGTATTAATCAAGTTAAATAGCACAACATGATCATCACAAGGCGCCAATATTGAAATATTAATTTAACATAACTAGGGCTTCAATCTAGCCCTACTGAGTAAATTAGCTACACATAGCGTTGATGTTAAACATCTTCATAAAATAAAAGAAAAGAAAGGAAAGAATAAACCCGAGACTTGACTTGAGAGCTCCTATTCTTCTCCCTTCTCCAAGCCTCCTTATTCTAAAGGCTTAGGAGTCTATTTATAGGCTTTACAAGTCCTTGGAAAAGTAGTAAACCCTAGGGATTTTGTAGGGTTTCAATCCTATTACAATTTGGAGTTTGAAAAACCCTAATATGGAAATAGGGACATTATAGCTGCCACTTGGAATGCCTCATGCGCACGGGTGCGCTCGATCGCAGCCCATGTGCGCTCGATCGCAGATCTGCGATCGATCCTTCTTTTGGCCTGCGCTCGATCGCTCCTGGCTTGGCTCGTGCAGCATCTGCTCTGGTATTGCGCTCGATCGCAGTACCAGGGAGCTCCAATTTTTTCATCTTCTCTTTTTGAGCCGAAATCACCCAGTTTTACTTCACTTTCTTCCAAAAGCCTTTAAAAACATCAAAAACACAAAAAAGAATTAAAATGGCCTAATTAACAACAACCAAAGGATTAAAACATGTAAGATAAGGGTTGAAAATATGAATATTTTAGCACTTATCAGCTAGGAAGGATGAAAGCTCTTCCCCAGAATCACAATGATCATGGACATTATACTGAGAATTGTATAAGTCTTCAGTTTGAAATTGAAAAGTTTCTAAAAAATGGGAAGTTATTAAAATTCCTAGCTGAAGAAAACAGGAAAGACAGCAATCTTCAAAATAGTTAGAATCAAAGGTCGAAGCAGAATAGTGATAATCTGCGTAATCAGAAGCAAAGATGTGATGAACCGAGGATTTCTCAGAACAATCAACAAAATTCTCAGAATCAAACTATTGTTGGTGAAATTCAAATAATTTCAGGAGGATTGGCTGGTGAAGGAGAATCTAGTTCAGCAAGGGAAGCTTATGCAAGACAAGCAAAAATAGAAGAAATTTTCTCTCTTGAAAAGCCTTCCAAAGTACAAAAACAAGATCCTATGATCTTGACATTTTCAGAAGAAGATGCAAAAGAGATTTCAATGCCTCACGATGATGCATTGGTGATAACTTTAACAGTGGCTAACCCTGCTGTTCACCGAGTTTTGGTAGACAATGGTAGCTCGACAGATATTTTGTATTGGACAGTTTTTCAGCAATTGGGTATTAGTCGGGAGAAGATTAAACCTTTTCTATCACCATTGATAGGGTTTGTAGGAGAGCATGTTCAATCGATATAATTGATTTCTCTTCCAGTTACAGCAGGAACTGCTCCTAAACAAGCTACTATCATGGTAGATTTTTTGGTAGTTGACCGACCATCGGCTTATAATGCAATAATCAGTCGTCCAGCTTTAAATTAGTTAAGAGCTATAACTTCCACTTATCATATAGAGATTAAATTTTTGACATTTGAAGGGGTTGGTGAAGTTAAAGGCGATCAGGTTGTAGCAAGAAGGTGTTATAATACATCTCTGAAAAGATCTTCAGAGTCAGCACTTTTGACGGTTAGTAATGTGGGCAGTGAAAAGAGAATTCAGTTGAAAAAAGAACCAACCGAGCAATTGATTGATATACTGATAGCAGAAGGGAAAGTTGTAAATATCGAGTCTCAGCTGACTTCAAATGTTAAAGAAATTCTTATTCAGTTTCTTCGGGAAAATTTAGAAGTTTTTGCATGGTCTCATGAAGATATGCCTAGAATTGATCCAAAAGATATTGTTCATAAATTAAATGTGAATCCAGAGATGAAACCAGTAAAGCAAAAACGAAGAAAGTTTGCTCTTGAAAGAAACATGGCTATTGCCGAGGAAGTCGATAAACTGCTTAAAGCTCGGTTTATTGAAGAGGTATATTATCTTGATTGGTTGGCTAATGTAGTAATGGTAAAAAAATCCAATGGGAAATGAAGGATGTGTGTGGATTTCACCGATCTTAACAAGGCCTGCCCAAAAGACAGTTTTCCATTGCCACATATCAGTTCATTGATTGATTCGACTGCTGAGTTTCATGGATGCATTTTCTGGCTACAATCTAATCTTCATGCACCCATTTGATCAAGACAAAACAACATTTATTATTGACCGAGGTTTATACTATTACAAAGTTATGCCTTTCGGTTTAAAGAATGCTGGTGCTACTTATCAAAGGTTAGTAAACAAAATGTTTCAGGAACAAATCGGGAAGAATATGGAAGTTTATGTTGATGATATGTTGGTCAAGAGTAAGCTACATATAGATCATGTGAAAGATTTACAAGAAGCATTCATGACATTGAAGTGGTACAAAATGAAGCTGAATCCTACAAAGTGTGCTTTTGGAGTTTCATTAGGAAAGTTTCTCGGTTACATGGTGTCAAACCGAGGAATTGAAGCTAATCCTGAAAAAATTCAAGCAGTATTAGATATGTAGTCTTCGAAGAATACAAAGCAAGTTCAACAATTAATAGGAAGGATTGCAGCTTTAAACAGGTTTATTTCTCGTTCTACTGATAAATGTCTTCATTTCTTTAAAATTTTAAGAAAAGCATTTGAGTGGTCTGAAGAATGTGAACACGCATTTGATCAACTCAAAAAGTATTTGGTCAGCCCACCTTTGTTGAGCCGAACTGTTCCTGGAGAAACATTGTATTTGTATTTAGCCGTGTTTCTAACTGCGGTCAGTGCAGCTCTAATTCGGGAAGAAGAAGAAGTTTAGAAACCAGTGTATTTCATCAACCGAGCATTACGTGGAGCCGAAGAAAGATATGTGCAAATGAAAAAACTTACGTTTGCTTTGATAATTGCATCAAGGAAGCTTCGACCATATTTTAAAGCTCATACAATCAATGTGCTAACCGAGTATCTGTTGTAAAAAGTACTCTGGAAATTGGATTTGTCTGGTCGGTTAGTTAATAGGGTGATTGAACTCAGTGAGTTTGATATACAATTTGTTTCGCGAAATGCTATTAAAAGTCAAGCACTTGCAGATTTTTTAGTAGAATTCACTAATATGAAAGATCTAGAGACATGGTCGAAAGACAAGACGTGGGTGATTTATGTAGATGGGTCATCTACAAAGAAGAATGGTGGAGCTGGAGTAGTGTTAATTACACCAGATGGGAAAGAATTGAGTAGTTATTTGAGATTACACTACAAAAAAAAATAGGTTCTCCCGGCGTTTCCAATTCCAGCGTTTCTATAAAACGCCATCTAAATCATCATATGGGCCGTAGGTAATTGGCTAGCAATGACAACATTATTAGATGAAACTCCGTTTGGTAGGGTTTAATCTGAGGAGTTAAACCTAACAAGCTAAGAGATGGAACTAGGGCAAGAAGAAAGGAAGGAGGAGATAAACTAGAAAAAAGAAAGGCAGGAAGGAAGTGAAAATAGGTCTGCAGCTTATTCAATCAAGGCTGGTTGGACACGTGAAGCTATTTGCATGGTGGGTGAAATCAGCTGGCAAGCATTATTATTATTATTATTATTTTATTCTTTTTGTAAGTAGCTGCAGACCTATTATGAAAAGGCTTAAACATGGTCTTTATATATATATACCAATGTTATGGGAAAATGTTACGAGAAGAATTGCACAGCTGCTTTTCAATTTTGTAAATTAATTAAAGGTCATGATTTTCTCCTTAAATTTCGATCAATTATCATATATGATTTAAATAATTATATGACTAACCTATTTTATTTGTCAATTCCTACAATCCTACAGTTGCATGTGATTAACAATTTAATATAATATTAATTCTTAATTGAGAAAAAAGAAAGGAAGAATTCAAAAAAATAAAAATAAAAGATAGTTGGTTCAACTAATATCTATCTATGCAAATCAATGTCCTGAATATTAAGTTCAACTAAATGGTCTAAATATTTGAAAATCTCTACAAATCAACACTCCTAAATCAAATCAATATCTTGCTCTGATCTTCTTCAGCAATATCATATACAATTTAATTAATTATATGACTAACATATTATATTTGTAAATTCCTATTGTTGTCATTAACAATTTAACATAATAGTAATTCTCAACTTTATGCTTCATTTATTCGTAACATAATGGCCTTTCGTCAGTTTTCTCTCTAGGCTTCGAAAAACCCTAGAGAAGAAGAAAGTTTGCTTCTAGTCTTAATTTAGTCTGTTGAACTTCTCGAGCCAATGATCTTTAGGACCTTTGACATTGCCAAGCGATGGTCGACAGCTTGCATGTCAGACCTTGTTTTTGGGGTATCACCACATGTCATCAACTTTATGGTTGAAGGTACGGCAACCACGTGTCAGTTTTTGCTTGGCTTGGTGAAGCGCACCTTTTAAGGGCATTTAAGGCGATTGCGAGTTCCGAAGCAACCCTAGGGTTTTTTGCGCCGCTTCTTGCATCTTTCCACTTGAATGCGTTTTCAAAAGTTTTATAAAAGGCGCATCCGTTCTTTCCTTTTTCATTTTACGAAATTTTGCAAGCTTCTCTCTCACGAAAAACCCCATTTTCACTCCTCAAGAGCTTTGTGCAACTTTGGCTTTTCCGCTGGCTTGCTTCCATTCCCAGTCTTTTCCTCAATACGACTTCTTAAGAATAGTATGTTTTAGAATTTTGGTCGAATCTGTACCATCTACAGAGCCTTTCGTCGGTCTAGGTAGCCCAGTTCTTGATTACCTCCATTTCCTTCTTCCTCTAATCGAACCTGCGCTTGGTCACCTTCGATGTAGCATCACCCACCTTCTGATTCAAGGAGGTTTGATAAGCACCGAATGTTGCACATTCAAGCCCCTTAATTTGCATATGTTAATTCCTTAGCGTTGTTATTTGTTTGATTTTGTTATGTTTTTGTGTTTTCAGGTTATAAATAAAGATGCAATTAATTCCATTGATTTTGGGCTGAAAAGCACACTTTGAGATGATTAAGCTTAGCCAATCATAACAGAGGACTTATATGTTGTGGTTAAGTTTAATCAAATAAAAGAAGGGATTAATTCGAAATTTCTCAAATTGGAGTCAAAATCTGATTGGATTCAAATATTGATTCTGCATATGTCTCGGTATTTTGGCCATAACTTTCAGCTCAAATATCCGATTGAGGTGATTCAAGTGGGTCTCGAAAGCTAATGAAAATTTCTACAAATATTTGTGAAATATAATTTTCCTAATTCGGAGCTCCGAAATGCCAAAATTGCCCCGTAAGATAGGAACGCAATTCTGGGCGAATCCTATTCCGATTTGGACTTAGACTTAAATCTCCGAAATTTCTAGGATTACTAGGGATTTTAGGATTCTCCTAAGCCCTATAAATAGGGCTCTAAAAATTGTAAACAGACACACCGCTTCCTAGAGATAGAAATCAGAGAATTGTCTTTGGTGCTTAGAAGATTATGAGCGGCTAAACCCCTTCGTGGGGTGTTGATGTAACCCTATCCAAGCACAATGGTTTGATTGTATTTAATTTCTAGATTTTCAATTTATGCATGTTGATTGTATAACTATGAGGATTGCTACAATTGATTTCTGTTCTTCATATTAAATGCAATTGTTCTTAAATTCCAAAATCAATATTTGTGAAATTCTTCTCTTGTCTTAGAAAGTATTTTACTTTTATTGATCTCAAATCATTCTTGTTTTCTGTGATTATGAGGATGGTGGTTATACAATGGGTTTAATTGACATATGATCAATAGAATTTGATAGGCCATGCATAGGGAAGACGGATTGTACTACACCCTAGTTTAGTGTAATTTAGGTAGACAATCCGTGCCAACCGAAGATGGGTTACACTTATTCATTGATTGTATGTATCCTGTTAAAGAATTTGATAATTTATACCTAGGGAAGACGGGTCGTACCACATCTTAGTGGTTAGGTGGACGATCCGTGCCAACCAAAGATAGATTATGTTTATTCTTTAATAAAGTAATTTCTTGTTTATTTATAACATACATATAATGAATTTATGGGATTAATTATGATTAGCCATTGTTGTGCGGATAGAGGTGAAGTCAATACCCTACACTCTCTCTCTCTTATTTTATATCTCTTTTATTTTCATGCACTTTAGTTTTAAAGAAAATCAAATCAAATATCTTTTTAATTAAGTTAATTTTAATCTTTCAAATTTTGATAATGAAACCCCTGTAGTCCTTGAGGTTCGACACCCTCAATATAGCCCTATCCTACGGGATTCGTTCTATTGTGAGTGGTAATTTTATAATTGATATTTTTGAAAACAAAAATACCACATCAAGGTTACCCGTGCATTCCTCGGTTATTATCCTCGAGCCCTCTCTACATCATGGGTCGTAACGATGGGTCGGACTCTAATGAACTAAAACTTGCACAAGATTCATAAAATCTATAAATCTTGTGCAAGTTTTCCTCGAAAATGCATTTCAAAAATTATAAAATCTTGGAAAACCAGTCCAAGAAAAATCCTTATCCCGAGGATAGATTGGGAACCGACCCATTCTGAAAGACAAGAAATTTCCATAGTCACTCAGACAAGGAATTGGGGGGTAACTATTGGGTAATGGATTGCCACAAACAGCCCAACAGACCTCTAGGCCTGGTCCATTATGCAAGCCCACTAAAGACAGGCCTAGTCCGAGATATAGTCAGCCCGAACCGAGACATGGCCAGCGCACCTGGGGTATAATGGTCCTTCCACCAAGGGTACAATGGTCCTTTGGCAAGTGAAGGAAACCCACATTCACTAATGAAAGAAAATATCACTAATCTATTTGGTAATCACAAATCTCTCTCGAGCTCTTATTGCTTACTTGCTCTCCATCTCTCAAATCAACTACTAACTTAGGCATCAGAACTATCCCCTGCCGGCACACCCCGATAGCTCTTATCCTAAATTTCTTTCTTTTGTAGATCAACGACTCCTCGGATTCCATCCAAAGTCACTCCTCGGAAAATTGTTATCAACAGTATTTATGACTTTGTAACCTCATATTTTTTGGCTGTGATTTTTCAAAATTTTATGCTCTATGTGTTATAAGAGCTTTATGCTCTTGATCTTTTATTAATGAAATTTATTGATTTCGTTATAAAATAATAATAATAATAATAATAAATTTTTAAAAAGGGAAAAATATAAAAAAGCCCCCCAAACTACCAGCCGTTTTCGATTTAGCCCCCTGATGTTCCAAAAGTCATAAAGTAGCCCCTCAAACTACCAAACTATCGCATTTTGGCCACTCCGTTAGTCAAAACTGTCAGTCTGGACGGAAACTACAAAATGACGTCGTTTGGTTACGGGTAAGTTACAAAAATGCCCTTGTATGTATTTTTTTTTTTTTTTTTTTTTTTTTTTAAGGAGGAGCAAAACGGCACCGTTTTGCTCCAAAAAGGGTTCACTTACCCTAAGCAAAACGGCGCCGTTTTGCTTAGGTTAAGTGAACAAAACTCCAAAGCTGCCAACCCACGCACAGGTCCTCCCCCTCATGCACAGCCTTTGCCGATCCTCTTCTCCACACGCACAGCTCCGGTCATCCAGCCGATCGCGCCGGCCGTCCCCCTCACGCAGATCGTCCCGTCGTCCCGCAAAACCTGCAAAACCGAAAAAGCCACAAATCATTCCGTCCAAACAGCCCAATCGGATTGTCTCCCATGCATAGCTCCGGTATTCCAGCAGATCGTGCCGGTCGTCCCCCTCACGCCGATCGTCCCGTCGTCCCGTCGTCACACCATCGTCCTGCAAAACCGAAAAAGCCACAAATCATTCCGTCCAAACAGCCCAATCTGTCACTGAAGGTAACCCATTGAGTTGTTCCTATTTTTTAGGGTTTGTGGAGAATGATTTTGGGCGTTTTGTAGATGTATTGATGGTCTGATTTAGTGTGAAGAAAAATTGACTTTATAGTGTCCGAAAGTGATATGGGTCCCTATGTTTCTGTGTATTTGTTTGTATATTTTTTTTCCTTGTCTGCAGACCCATTATTTTTTCTGTATAATATAATATTTGAAGTTATTGGTTGATGATGAGTTTATTGTCTGCTTATTGTCGGATGGGTTGGTTGTATGATTTGTTTTTTTGCATTCTGCCTTCCCTATTTTCTGTGGTCCCCCTTGTTGTAATGCATGTCATCTGTGGTCCCCTTTGTTGTCTGCTGTAAAGGAAAAGAAAGAAAAATGTGAACAAACCATGACAATAAGCAATACACCATGAGCTAACCGAAAATTAACAAAAAATAAATGAAATTGTCCAAATGCAGCGCACCCACCTTGCTTCTTTCAACCTACAGACGGACCGGAATTTTATTTAAAATGCACTCCCAAATGAGGAACTTTCAACAAATTTGAATTTATTTATTTAAGAACACATCTTTGGCTTGCAAAATCTTAAATGAACTCCAATAGAAAGTAGACATTAACAAAGAACCTTAGTAGTTGTATATATTTTGGCACGAGAAGGGAAAATTATTCTTAGCCCGCCCTCCCCCCAACTTACACGTTGTTTACAAAAGCACTACCAAACTTTAGAAAGTGATAATCAACCTTCCACTTTGTGAAACAAAATTGTGTGGTCATTTCGTAACATAAAAAAGTTATCTCAAAAAAAATATGTATAGCACTTAATTAATTTGTACTCTTTATTTTTTTTAGCTCACATATAAAATCACGATAATTAATTTATTTTATAGTGCGGAGTAACCCTACATCCCATCACTATTTATGAAATCCATCCGCAATGGGTGACGTGGATGTAGCATTACTCGTATACAAAAAATATAACTTTGCATTAAATGGTAATAATGTATCTCGATTTTTTTTTTCTTCTTCTCCTCCCTTTGAAGAAGCAGAGACGCAAAACCAAAGCACATGTGAACGCCACCCAACCCTCACACGTTTGAATTGAAACTACATGCTCGGTTTTTGTATATAGGCACAGTAACAAAAACCATAAAATTCGGGTAGGGTGTATTCAATTCTAGAGCCATCAAATTTATAGCTTGTTTTTTTACTTGTCTATTTTTCCCCGTTTCTGTGGTTCCACATTTATGCAGTGGTCAATGATAAAATAAGTAGGAATACCTACGGCTTGGGTGTATTCGGTTTTGTGGTCCCTATGAAATAACGCCGTATAAAATAATGTCATATCAAATACTCATATGATCATATAAAGTTGCATGTGCCTTTATAATTGGGTGTACATAATTAATGACCATATATTGTCTAGATTTGTTTCCGGGATGTTCCCTTACTTTATATTGAATGCCTTGTACAATTTAACTTTAATTATTATTTTTATTTTTCCTGTTATGTGGAGGGTGACGTAGATGTGCATGATGAGACGTATGATGAGGATAAGTTGTCATTTTTTGAGATTGTGGGTATAGTAAAAAAATGTGGATACAAGTCTGGGGATTTGGTGTATTACTTAGAGCCAGGTTATAGTATTCAAGGTGGTTTGAAATTAATTTCATCAGATCATAATGTCTTAAAAATGGTTGCTGCACATAAAGGGGTACCGGTTATTGAGTTATACCTTGTTTCATTTGATGAGCCTGCAGTTAATGATGATGAATATGAAGACGATAATGATGATGATGATGATGAACATGGTGAAAATAGTAGGATTGATCGAGATGATCCTTATTGGGAAGAAGTTTTCAAACCGGACTTGTTTGATGAAGATAACAACCTCCCTGGGCCATCCATGGCAGGGGGAAATGTTGAGGAAGGTGGTGTTGAGGGTAATGAGGGTGATGATGGGGATGAGGATAATGATGAGGAGGATGAGAGTGATGAGGTGGCGGAGGATGATAACCAAAATGCAAATGCAAGGGAAGTTGGAAAAGAGAGTGGAGGGGGTCAGTGCTATGGTGATGAGGTTGAGGATGATGATGCAAACTCTACCATGGCCCGAAGTGACATTCTTGTATCCCCTCCTATAAGTGATGAGGAGAATGAGGTTTCATCTGCTGCCAGATTTGTAACTAGGCGAACAGAGTTTCAACAAATTGACATGTCGAATCCACAGTTGAGTAATGGGCAAATGTTTCCCTCAATCAAAGACTTTAGACAGGCAATTAGGGAGAACAATTTGAAGAAAGGTAAGGATATAAGGTTTAAAAAAAATTACCTAGCCAAATGTATTGTCGTATGCAGGGATCCAGGTTGTAGGTATCGAATTTACGGTCGTAAATGCAAGGATCAAGATTCATTTGAAATTAGATCGATACAAGACAAACACACTTGTACAAGGCAGCCTAGGAATTCGACTGTGAAATCTGGATGGATTGCTGATAAACTTATTGATAAGTTTAGAGTGCAACCTAACATGCCGTTGAAGGCAATTCTTGGGGAAGTGAAGGACAAGTGGGGTGTTGATGTTAATAAATGCCAATTGTATAGGGCTAGAAGAATTGCAAAGGAAATACTTCATGGCAAAGACAAGCTGCAATACAAGAAGCTTTGGGATTATTGTGAAACCATTAGACAAACAAATCGGGGTAGTTGTGTCATGATGAAGGTTGATAGACCTTTACCTGACCATCCAGCATGTTTCCAAAGGTTGTATTTCTCATTGGCTGCCATGAAGAAAGGTTTTCGAGCTGGTTGTAGGCCTATCATTGGGTTGGATGGATGCTTTTTGAAGGGGACTTATAAGGGACAGCTTTTGTCAGCCATTTCGAGGGATGGCAATAATAACATGTACCCAGTGGCTCTTGCAGTTGTTGAGGCAGAAACCAAAGATAGTTGGATATGGTTTCTTGAGACTTTGGTCTCATATCTTGGCACCCCTCTTGCACAAGGATGGACATTTATTTCTAATCGTCAAAAGGCAACTATATTATAAGTTCATTATTTTGATTTGTTTTTGTTTTTCATTGTTTTCATCAAAAGATAACCAAGTGTTGTTTATTACTCATTGTGGTTGTAGGGGCTGCAACCAGCGTTTGATGTGGTGCTTCTCGGGGGTGACCATCGGTTCTGTGTGAGGCATTTGTATGCGAACAACAGAGATGCAGGTCATCGTGGTCTAACATTGAAAGACAAGTTATGGGCTGCGGCTGCAACATACACTGAAGCTGAATTCCATAAGGAAATGGATGAATTGAAGCATATAAGTGATGATGCATACAACTACTTGTCAAGTGTTGACCCAAGCTCATGGTCCAGGGCTTGGTTCAATACATTCCCGAGGTGTGATCTACTTGTCAACAACCTCTGTGAGTGCTTGAATGCATACATCCTGAACGCGCGTGACCTGCCGATCATATCGATGCTAGAATTCATAAGGAAGAAGTTGATGAAGAGATATCAAACGAAGAGGGATGGCATCCGCACCATGACTGGGAGGCTATGTCCAAGGGTTGGTGCCAAATTGGATAAAATTGGACAGGTTGCTGGGCATTGCTACAGCACATATGCTGGGGCTGGGTTATACGAAGTAACACACAATAATAAATAGTATGTTGTGAATTTGTTGAGGAAAACTTGTGGTTGTAGACAGTGGGACATGATAGGAATCCCATGTGCACATGCAATGTCAGCAATTTGGTTTTTTAATGCAAACCCCGAAGATTATGTAGATGATTGGTATAGTGTTGAGATGTATAAAAAAGCCTATGATGACATTGTGTATCCAATGCCTGGAGAGGACCAATGGGTGAAGACTAACTACGACCAAGTGGACCCCCCATAAGTAGAATACAACCAGAGAGGCCGAGAAAAGTAAGGACAAGGGGTCCAGAAGAGCCGGTTAACCAATACCGTATGAGGAAGGGTGGAGTGAGGATGAGATGCGGCAAATGCAGAGGGATTGGACACAATAGCAGAACATGTCCACGGAATAGAACAAAGGCAGTGAATTACAATAGAGGAAGCAGTAGTGCAAGACAACATGAGGTGAGTTACTACATGTTTGTCTTTTTTTTCTTTTTCTTTTTTTTTTCTTCTCAAATACTCCTGTTCATTATATTGTATTGTGTTAATATTTGACAAGTTTATTATCATAGGTACAAGATGGTAGTGGTCGAAGTGTACATGTTCAGAACCCAACTCCCCAGCCAACCATTGAGGTTGAACCAGTAAGTGATAAACTGTTTACATGCCATTACTCATTGCAATTAGTTCATTACATTTGATTTACCAAGTTAACATCATATTTGCAGATTTTGCAAGATACTGGTGCATCTTCTAGAGGTAGAGGGAGTACTAGGGGTAGGGGTAGGGGTAGAGGTAGAAGTCAGTTTCAACCTACCCCAGAAGGGTCTACTGGACTGCAAAAGGGTGGACCAAGGACTAGGGGAGGGCCTACTGGACTGCATATTGGTGGACCAAGGACTAGGGGTGGAGGTAGAGGTCAGTTTCAGGGTACTGTCCACACAGTCAGATTGTATGGGCCTTCTTAAGATCAAACACCACAGTCTCAGGGCAATGCTAGTGTGAGCAAACTATTTATAATATTATTTCATTGTGGTGCATTTTACTTTTGGATGACACAATAAAATGTTATTTCAATTATAATAGTATTTCAACTATTTAATATTGTAAAATGTTACATAGTTTCAGGGTACTGTCAACACTGTAAGGTTGTATGGACCACCTAATACACAGTCCGCACAGTCAGAGAGAAATGCTAGTGTTAATGTGAGTTCTTCAACCCACTAAGTGTTTCTTTTGTTAAATTATTATACACTTCAATTTAACTTGACGAATGATGTTAATTAAATGATATTATTTATGTTTAGAAGAATCGATACACTACTCCATCAATTCATTTGGCACGTGGATTATTACAGTTTGGGTTGGATTTTTTTTTTTTTGTTTTTTTTGTTTCGAAGAGTATGAATGAAGTTAATGAAAGCTCACAACAAATGATTAGCTTGAATATATCGTTTAAAGTCTGTAAGTTTAACAGGTAATAGGAAAATTAGGTGGTTAATGTGGTAGGAGGCTGTTTGTGTGATTTATGCATGTGATTACCGATGATGTAATTATTAATAGGGACTTTGATATTTAGTTGGAAATTTTCAGATTTTGCCTATGTTTTTTTATGTGATTTTTCCATTTTGATAATTAGATCTTACAGTTTTGCTTTTTTTTTTTCCTTTTTCTTTTCAAATAGTTCCTGCACGTGCCTTGATGGTCTAATTAATTAATGGCATGACACGCCATACTAATAAATTAATGTCACACGACTCTCATTTGACACATTAATTTTTTGCCCAATTTAGAAGATGAATTGTATATAAGGAGTGTTTATATAGAATTAATTTATCGTTCGTGAATTACTATGTGCATGACTAACTAATCCTCAGTGCCTATTTTGATGAAATTGAAATAAAATAAATCTAGGTTGCAAATTGACTAAAATATTGCCAGTTAGAAACAATATATGTTGTCATCCAGAGTAGCTTCACTTTCTAAACAATTTAAAAATGATAGTTGACTCCATGTGGGTGCTTACGCTTTGATTCCTTTGAATTTGATGGTTGGTTAATGTCAGCCCATACTTTTCGACGCAGGAACATGGAACATCGCAACCAGAAGGGTCTGCTCAACCAAGTGGATCTTCTCAGCCTTCTCAACCACAGTTGGGGCGTACTACTGTATGTACATCAACGCCTGCAAGAAGAGGTAAAACTATTGTACATACCGTGCAGAAGTCAATTGCAGTAATGGAGGCTAACAAGAGAAAAAGGAAGAAGCCAGATTGGCAAAAATATTAGATCCAAGGAAAGGGATTACTACAACGAGAATTGGTCATTTTGGATGTATATATATATATATATATATGGTTGATGCTACAATTTGATCATTTTGGACGTGTAATATATATATGGGTAATGATAGACACATTTACCTTGTCAATGCTGCAATTTGGTCATTTTGGATGTGTAATATATATATATATGGGTAATGGTAGATACATTTACCGTGTGAATGCTACAATTTGGTCATTTTGGATGTGTAATATATATATGGTTAATGTTTAGACACATTTACAAAACCATTATTATTTGTGATAGAGAATTGAACTTGAACTTAATTTCCCAAAATCATTTCCTTATATCATGAACATACTCTTAACTACAATTGTACAGGAAAAACACCAATTAGACAAGGATTACGTGTAAACACTGCTTTATAGAACACAAGCGATGCAATTTAGTTGGAATAGGTGAATGCACAAACAATTAAAACTCCTTAAATTGTCATATCAGGAAATTGAAATAGAAACATCTCAAACATATACCTACTAAGACATAGGTTTTGCACTTCAATACAACCCACTAAATAATAGTCCTTAAACTACATAGGTTTCTCCCTCTCACGGCAACATTGCCCTACTAACAGTGCAATGACGTTTCTCCCTATCATTAACAAAACAACAACAACAACAACAAAAAAGCTAAGATCAAACAAGTGGCCAATGACATCCTTAAGTTTTTTTCGATGCTAGTGTTTTGGCACTTTTCAGCAGCAATCTGCAACGTCAACTTCGCCAGTTCAGTTTCAAAACCTTTCTTCTGATCAACTATTTGGGCATTGAACTGTGACACAGGGAGCATAGCTTCTTCGTCAACTCACATAAAATAATCATAACCACGATCACCTTCGCTCTGCATATTTCATAAATGAGAATTACTAACCAATTCACAAACATAGTGTAATATAATTTAGTGCTAACTAAAAAAACAATGGAGTTCTTCAAAGTCATCTAGTAATAATTACGAACTCAAATTAATTGAAACAAGCTAGAACTCGTTGGATAGGAAAAAGCATCCAAGAATTATGATTGTCATGGGAGTGTAAATTAAAGCACATACAAGTTGGATTCAGGAGCATTACTTGGCACTGCTCACATGGCACGCTCTCACTGGTGAGAGTAGCAAGTTAATGCACTCAATTTTTTGCAAAATTAATCATCTTTCAATAAATTTTCCTTCTCTTTTTTGCTTGACACAAATTAGGAAAATACTAGCCTGCATTTTTTATTTTTTATTTTTTATTTTTTTAATTTTTTCAAAGTTAATAATTTTAACATTTCTTTTCAAATAGTTTATATTACTTCATTTAAATATATAGATAAGTTTAATATAAATTCTCACCCATTAATAAATATTCCAATAGTTCACATTTGATGAGTGCCACTCATACAATTGTGGATATTCTAATCTTTTTTCTCCTCGCGGCCACAGAACTAAAAAACATGGAACATGTCACCTCAACTAATAACATTTAGGATGAGGAATTCTGATGTAAGATTAATTAGAAATTTGAAGTCAGAAGAAAAAGCAGTGGAAAAAACCAATTTATATTATTTTTCTTATTTGGTAAAATATATATATTTTTTTACTTGATTAATGAATGATGATCCTTACAAAAAAAAAAAAAAAAATTAATGTCTCATCAAACAATGGAGTTCTTCATGTACTATTTTAGCACTCCATTTCCATTTCGGAAATAGCCTACTTGTGACATCAAGGCATAAGGACAGGAAACAAATTGTCATGTAGTAATAATTATCGACTCAAATTTTCAAGTAATTTATATTTCCCACCATAGGGCTAACAAAAGGGGTAGCTCCAATTCATTTTTGCAGCAACTTGCATAGCCCCAACATCAAAATTAATCAAACTCAAATGACCTAAATTTTAAAATTGACAATCCAATATACCAATTATACAACCACAAAACACACACAGAAAGTTAGTGAAAATGACTTAAAATTTAAGCAAATGCAATGTTTTAATTAAGCTCCCCCGTCACTTTTCTCGTAGCCAAAGGGATATAACATGGCAGTGAAATTTACTATTTAATTTTGCATTAATTTCTCTTATATAAAATGGTACATTGCATTTGCATTTTCCATTTCGGAAATAGCCTACTTCTTGTGACATCAAGTCATAAGGACAGGAAACAAACTGTCATATAGTAATAATTATCAACTCAAATTTTCAAGTAATTTACATTTCCCATAGAGGGCTAACAAAAGGGGTAGCTCCAATTCATTTTTGCAGCAACTTGCATAGCCCCGACATCAAAATTAATTAAACTCAGATGACCTAAAATTTAAAATTGACAATCCAACATACCAATTCTACAACCACAAAACACGCACAGAAAGTGAGTCTTCAAAGAGTATAAGTCATTATTTTTTGTATCAAACTTAAATAATCAAATTTTCCATTCCACTTAGAGGCAAACAGGTGGGACAGTTCCGGTTCATTTTTTAACCACACAAAAAAAATAGTCCATTTGAAATACCTAGAAGCCCTAAATCAACCACATCAACGTCGAACACATCTCGTAGAAGAGACCCACAAACCCAAACCAACAATCACTGTACAAAATTCAAACAAACAGAGAAACAAATAAAGAAAGAAATCGAACCCCTAATTTTTAAATCCCTAAATTCGCATCTTGTATTTTCTGCATCCAATAAACCTTCTACCAAGATTTTTCTGTGTGCGAAAAGTCATCATTGGTGATTCAATTCCGCACAGGCATTTCGTACACGCAGAGGTAGACTTCGCCGGTGAACTTTCCGCCGACAGTACACAGCCACTCGCATCATCGTCAGCGAACTCACTTCCAATCTTCTCCATTGTTGACGAGCTGTTGGCTGAAATCTTCAAAGTCAGACTTCTTTCCCCGACGATTTCGGTGTTTAATGGGTTGGGTAAGAAAACCCTAAAATCGTTGTAGGATTTGCATGATATGGGAGACGATCCGATTGGGCTGTTTGGATGGAATGATTTGTGGCTTTTTCGGTTTTGCAGGACGATGGCGTTACGACGGGAAGATCGGCGTGAGGGGGACGACCGGCATGATTGACTAGAATACTGGAGCTGTGCGTGGGAGACGATCTGATTGGACTGTTTAGACGGAATGATTTGTGGCTTTTTCGGTTTTGCAAGTTTTGCGGGACGACGGGACAATCGGCGTGAGGGGGACGACCGGCGCAATCGGCTGGATGACCGGAGCTGTGTGTGTGGAGAAGAGGATCGGCAAAGGCTGTGCGTGAGGGGGAGGACCTATGCGTGGGTTGGCAGCTTTGGAGTTTTTTTCACTTAACCTAAGGAAAATGGCGCCGTTTTGCTTAGGGTAAGTGAACCCTTTTTGGAGCATCCTCCTTAAAAAAAAAAAAAAAAAAATACATACATACAAGGGCATTTTTGTAACTTTTCCGTAACCAAACGACGTCGTTTTGTAGTTTCCGTCCAGACTGATGGTTTTGATTAACGGAGTGGCCAAAATGCGACAGTTTGGTAGTTTGAGGGGCTACTTTATGACTTTTGGAACATCATGGGGCTAAATCGAAAACGGTTGGTAGTTTGGGGGGCTTTTTTATATTTTTTCCAAAAAAAAAAAAACTTCCAAGTCAACGAAAGCCTTTCTAGCATGCCAACCACTTTTGACTTTGATCAAAATCCTGACTAAACTCAGCATTAATGAGACAAGTTAGTTGTGGTTGTCCTTTTTTGTCTTTTTATTTTTTGGAAAAAATGCAAAATCAGTCCTTGTGGTTTACTTGATTTGCAATTAACTCCTTGTAGTATCAAAATGAAGTTAAAGGTCCCTAAGGTATGCCAAAAAAATAATTTAATCCCTATGGTCAAATTCCGTTCACTGACTTAACAGATTATGATAACATGAAACGTTAGAACCAATAAAATTGTGATACTTGTCATATTTAAGTCAGTGTCACACTAATTGAATATGTTAAATTAGCGGACGGAATTTGACTGTAGGGACTAAATTATTTTTTTGGCATACCTTGGGAACCTTTAAATTCATTTTGATAGCACAAAGAGTTAATTATAAATCAGGTAAATCACAAGGACTAATTTTTCATTTTTTCCTTATTTTTTTATAAAGACAACGAAAGCCTTTCTAGAACAAAATCGTGACTAAACTCAGCATTGAATAGTTAGTTGTGGTTGTCATTTTTTTTTTTTTTTTTGTTTTATAAAGACAACGAAAGCCTTTCTAGCACGCCAACTACTTTTGACTTTGATCAAAATCCTGACTAAACTCAGCATTAATGAGACTAGTTAGTTCTGGTTGTCCTTTTTTTTTTTTTTTTTTTTTGGGAAAATTACAGTTTACCCCCCCAAAGTTGTCAGCGATTTGCAATTCCGCCTCCAAAGTTTCAATTTTTGCAATCCACCCCCCTAAAGTTTCAATTTTTTTCAATTCAGGCATTCCGTCAGTCAAAGCCGCTTTGACTGACGGAACAGTGATCACGTGCAAGTCACGTGATCACTGTTGGTTGTTTTTTTCCCAAAATGCCTCCATCCCTACCCCCATCCCAAAAAAAAAACTATAATCTGTTCGGGCCATCTCCCCCACAACATGAGCCAATTAAATAAAGTCAGGAGTAACAATTATCACAAAGCAATCCAATTTCCAAAACAACTACTAACAATAAATATCATCAGTATTTGCTTTAACGTGTCATTCACGAAGCCGCACTCTTTTTCAGTTTTATAAATAGCCAACTTTGTCTTGACAGAAGAAACTGCACCAATAAAATGAAGAGGCAAAGAAATCTAGAGGGTACTACTACTACGACCAAGTTTGAAGGTGCAACAATGGTGGAAACGTCAATGACAAACAAGAAGGCCAAGAGGGAAGTTGAGAAGAGAAAAGAGGAGGTGGGGAAGGTCGAGGAGGAGAGGAGGGAATTAGGCAGAGATCAGCCCGGGTTTGCTGTGGCAGATTATGAGATGAGTTGGGAGGAGTACTACTGTCCATGGCTGGGTGGTGCTGTGGATGAGCAAATGTCATGGGGGTCCCTTTGGCTGCCGTTTTGGGATGTTGAGTCTATGTGTGAAGATTATAGTGCATTCTTTGGTGATGTTGCTTGGGATGATGATATTTGGAACGTGAGGGGTATCATGGAGGTACCAAAACCATGAGAACAAGAAACACAGCTTTGCCGGCGTACTCTGTCGACGCCGGCACAGCAACCTTCGCCGGCGTCCTCTGTCGACGCCGGCAGATGAGGTTCTGCCGGCGTCAACAGAGGACGCCGGCACAGTTACCTTCGCCGGCGTTCTCCATCGACGCCGGCAGATTGGGGGAACCTTCCACAATATCTTTTGCAGTTAAGTATCTCTTGCAACCCATCCTGTCTGCATGTTCCAGAACTAACTTTGCTCTTGCCAAAGGATCTTTTGCAGCCAAAGTAGATGGATGACTGTGCTCTGGCGCAAGAACATTTAGGAGGTGAGCATAAGCTTCTCCATCCTGCAGGTCAAGCATCTTACACACTCAAAGTTGCTCCACGCAGTGATGGAGAAAAATGAAGGCCAAGACATTGTTTTGGTGGGGGAGATGGCCCGAAGAGATTATAGTTTTTTTTTTGGGATGGGGGTAGGGATGGGGGCATTTTGGGAAAAAAACAACCAACAGTGATCACGTGACTTGCACGTGATCACTGTTCCGTCAGTCAAAGCGGCTTTGACTGACGGAATGCCTGAATTGAAAAAAATTGAAACTTTAGGGGGGTGGATTGCAAAAATTGAAACTTTGGAGGCGGAATTGCAAATCGCTGACAACTTTGGGGGGCTAAACTGTAATTTTCCCTTATTTTTTTATAAAACTTTGATCAAAATCCTGACTAAACTCAGTATTAATGGTAGTGTTTGCCGGGAGGCCAGGGCCAAGGGGTGGTATTGTAGTACTTTTTAGAAATATGTGTTTGATTGGTTTTAGTGAAAATGTTTTGTGAAAAAAAGTGAAAAAATATATTTTATATGAAAAAATATAAAAAATTTGTTTTGTAGTAATTTTTTTATTTGAATAATAATAATAAAAATGATTGATGTAGTATAAAAAGTAGGAATGTGGAGATTAATTTTAAAGTAAAGGTATTTTTTTTTTGGGATTAAGGAAGAGGCCCTGTACGGTTCAGGCCATTGGCAAACACGGCCAATGAGACTAGTTAGTTGTGGTTGTCCTTTTTTTTCTTTTACTTTTTTTATTTTTTATTTTTTTTTTAGAAACAAAACAGAGCAACAAAGAAAAGAAACAAACAGCAAAACTCAACCGGTTTAGAGGAGGGGGATAAAAGGAAATGCAGCCTGAAAATGATTGGTTGTGACCCATATTGTCACGTAATGAGAGTACAAGTCTATATTTTTGTTGATATATCTAGTAGTCCATGCCAAGAATCTGGAATAGCATCAGGAGTATCTGACATGATTGAGGAAATTCTACGAGAAAATTACTGTAGTCCTTTGTTATGCTCCAGATCTTATTTTAAATTTATTACAAAAGATTTACTGTTAAAAATAAATAAATTTAATTTGCCATACTTTTATGCCTCGTTCTTAAATGATTCTTCAGCTATGTTTGCCAAGAGAAGGACCCGGCACTGTAGCTGAAACGGCACTGTTCCAGCTACAGTGCCAACTGACACGTGGTAGAAAAGCTTGACTTTTTCATCTTAATTTTTTTTTTTTTAAAAGCAAAATATTAAAATATATATATATATATATGAGGAAAAAGATGGGGTGGTTCCAACCACCCCTTGGCCAAAATGGGGTGGCCGGACTACCCCATTTTTGGCCAAGGGGGTGGTTCCAGCCACCCCCAGGCCGACCTGGTGGTGGTCGAACCACCCCCGTGGCCAAGGGGGTGGTCCGGCCACCCCTTTGGCCAAAAAAAAAAAAAAAAAAGGAAACGGGTGCATTTGGGGGTGGCCAAAAAAATATATATATATTTTACACTGGCGTGTTGTGTATCACGGTCCGTCTCCATCATACCACTGAAAGTCCTAAATAAATAAAATTAAAAATAAAAAAAAATAATAATAAAAAAAAAAGAAGAAGAGATAAACTTTTGGTTTTCGACAAATGAAGCAGCTTATTAGACTAATTAGAATTATTGACAGTACAGATATTTAATTTAATTCAAAGGAAAAATTTTTATTTTGACACATTATTATATATAGCTGTATGAGAATATACAAAACATGAGACGGTATAGGTCGAGATTTTGAATAGCTATCATTAATGATGGATGTCGGCAAACTCTCAGCCTTGTGGCTGAGGAATAATAGGCAGATTATGTCAATTATTTTGAAACTTTAGTTTCTTTTAGCCCCTTGACAGCCATTCACCCAATATCCTAATTGCCTGGATTCATAAGGCTTAGACTTATGGGGAAAATGAAATAAAATAAAACCCCTCTCAGCTCTCAGATTTGAAACAACCAAACATTAACCATTGTAATTTTGACCTGAATTTTATTTTTTCTAGGCAATTTCCAGCCTATTTTCCATGTGTTTCATTTATTTGCAGTAATTATTCGTGATTAATTATGTGCTCAATTGATCAAGGTTTGGGCCTTTCAAATCGCTTGCAGAATTTGTAAATTGCATGGAAAAAGGAAGAAGGTAATTTAATTTGTTACTTACTAAATTGGACTTTTTGTCGGTTTAAATTGCACTTGGAGATTTTCATTGTCTTCCGATTTTCTTTACTCTGGAAGATACTCTTGCTCAATAAACACAATATCACAAATAAAACTAAAAAAATCTTTAGACTGGTTTACAAAGTGAGAAAACTAATAATTAATACCTTAAGTGACATGCGAAAGGATATTATATTAATTTTCTGTTTTCAACGTTGCTGGAGATGGTTTTTTTTTTTTTTTTTAGAATTAATTTTAAACTAAATTAATAAAAAATTCGCTATGCTGATGTGGCAAAATGGTGCGTTTCAACCAATCTAATGGCAGTTAAAAAATTTTGACGGTATGAATTTTATTGGTATTTCGATTGACTGAAGGAGTAAATTTTCGAAAGAAAAAGACTTAGGGAGTTTTTTTTTTTTGTTTTTTTAGCCGGTTGACTCATGGACTTATAATATATTACCCTAAATAGTTTTGTAGTATAATTGCAAAAAAAAAAAAAAAAAAAGCCACATACTTGACATAATTAAAAACAACGAAAAAATTATAGTATAATTGTTTATGTTTCAAAAAATAAAGAAAGAAAGTTCTTAACAATATAAATTGTATTTGTATTATAAGGGTATTTTAGGAAATTTGATCAAAATATGATTTCATTCACCAACATATTGCATTGTACCAAACAAAGGAATACATAATCAGTGTTCTATTCTAACGTCACAACCAAACAAAGGAATATGAATAGTGAGTCCATTCCACACTCTTCTATTCCTAGTAGTAGCCAGTCCTTTTCCAATAGACTAGACATTCTGCGAACCAAATGAAGCCTAAGTGTCATAATTTGCATTAAAAACCCTAACAACAAGTGAATATAAAAGGCAATTTGATAACGGAATATACCTTAACTAGTAATTTGATAAAAAGTTAAACTCTAAGAACTTCTCAAGTATTTTTCTCTAGAATTAAATTTGAACCATCTTGTACAAGATTTATAGATTTTATTAACTAAATTAGCTATTGCACTCTAAACATAAAAACTTCAAGTGACATTTATGTAATGAATATACCTCCTTATATATATATATATCAAAGATAGCCTATAAACTTTGAAAAAGACGAAGTGTTTGGATGCTTAGCTTGGACCTAGGGGTGTAAACGAGCCGAGCTTGGGCTATCCAAGCTCGGCTCGTTTATTTTTGGCTCAGGCTCGAGCTCGAGCTCGAGCCTAAACATGTTGCTCGAGCTCGGCTCGATAGGGTCGGAACCCTGTTCGAGCTTGAGCTCGAGCTCGACTATTGTTTTTTTGTAATTTTTTTTTTTATAAAAAAAAAAAACAACAAATCCAGAATCCAGAATGTCTCAAGAGTCACAAATCCAAAATCCAATCATTGCATGTAAAATTTAAATTAGAAAATCCTATCAAGGCATGTAAAATCCAAACATTAATTTTTGGATTGCTGTAAAATTAAACTAAAAAAATCCAACCGGCAAGCAGAGACGGAGACCGGCCACAAAGACAGAGAGACAAATACCGGCGACGATCCAGACGGTGACGATCCAGAGAGGACGACCGCGAGCACAGCAACAAAGACATTAAAAGGAGACAAAGACGTCGAGCGCGAGGAGAGACGGTGAAGGAGACCGACGACCGGTGAGGAAGGTGGCAGAGACAGACGAGCAACTTGTGAGGACTGGAAGGCTGCAGAGACAGTGAGACACGAGCGTTTGTGTTAGATTTAGGGTTATATGAAAATGAAAATGAAATGAAAGTGATGAATTTATACCCTTAGGGCCTTAACAAAACTATGTCATTTTTGTTGTTTGTGTAAATAAAAATTGGTAAAAACAAATAGTTTAAAAAATGACTAAGAAATTAGAGAAAAAGTTTTTTTTTTTTTTTTAAAAAAAAAGAATTAAAAAATTGTATTATATATGTATAATTATAATTTATATGAAGTTATAATTTTATTACATAAATTTGTATTATTAATCCAATGTCAATTATTTAATTTGATATTATACAAATCTCATTATCATTATACATGAATAAGATTATTAAGTATTTGAATTGTCATTGAATCACTTGATTAAGTATTGCTCTCATACATTTATATTATTTAATCTGCATATATGTATAATTATAATTTATAACATATATAGACTTATAAGTTATAAGTGTTTAGAATACATTGGAACTAACTCTCTATGTACTTAATTCTTGTATTAGTATGAACTTGTATACTTATGAGTCTGTATCATTATCTAATTTATATGGGTAATGGGTCAATGTTAATTGTTATAACTTGTATACTTATATTATATGTTCTCATTATCACGATTCATGATATATGATTTAAATTCAAATTGTTAAGTTTTTACTTACTGTAAATTGTGATTATAATGTATAAATTATAAGAAACACATTAGTTACTTAATTATTAATCATTTAATCTAATAGTAATACTCAAACTCTAAGTAATAAATTCATAATGATATAATGGTCATACACTCATACTTAAATTTTATGATCATATTATCTCACAATTAATATTAATATTATCTTAAATCTAAGATCATGTAATATATCATATATGTTTTATAAGAATAAAATATATAATTATAATGTATTGATTAAATAACACAATAACTTATGCAGATATATCATATGATTATATAATGATTAATGACTATGTTATATACGGTATACGATTCCAATTTTCAAAGTATAAACTATCTAATTATAATATTTGTATTAAATGATACAATAACTTGTACGGTTGTACTATATGATTATATCATATGATAAAATGATTAATGATAATATCATATATTTCTTATTATTTACTATATATATATATATATATATATATATATATATATATATATATATTTTACATATATATAATATATATACACACATGTGCATAAATAACAAAAAACAAAGGTATGCAATATATTTGTTATTATTGAGTAAATGAGTAATGTTGACTATATATTGTTATTTGTTACTTAATAAAAAATATATGAGCCAAGCCTAATAAGCGAGGCGAGCCTTATACGAGCTTGCTCACAAGCTTAGCCGAGTCGAGCCGAGCTTGCTTCGTTTAATATTCGAGTTAGGATTTGTGTTCATGAAATGCTTCATTTAATATTTGAGTCGAGCACGAGCCGAGCTTATGCGAGCCGAGCCCGAACTTGCTCGCGAGACGCTTCGCTCACTTAACAGCCCTACTTGCACCGAGCCCCTCCAGCAATGAATGTGGCCATCCCTTTAATATGACATCTTTGGATTTTTCTCCATATACGTACAATGGTTGTGTATAGACTTTGAAACTGTCTCCGAGCTCTTCTTTTCAAGCCTATAAACTTTGAAAAAGACGAAGTGTTTGGATGCTTAGCTTGGACCGAGCCCCTCCAGCAATGAATGTGGCCCTCCCTATAATATGACATCTTTGGATTTTTCTCCATATACGTACAATGGTTGTCTATAGACTTTGAAACAGTCTTCGAGCTCTTCTTTTTAAGCCTATAAACTTTTAAAAAGACGAAGTGTTTGGATGCTTAGCTTGGACTGAGCCCCTCCAGCAATGAATGTGGCCCTCCCATTAATATGACATCTTTGGATTTTTCTCCATATACGTACAATGGCTGTCTATAGACTTTGAAATAGTCTCCAAGCTCTTCTTTTCAAGCCTATAAACTTTGAAAAAGACGAAGTGTTTGGATGCTTAGCTTGGACCGAGCCCCTCCAGCAATGAATGTGGCCCTCCCTTTAATATGACATCTTTGGATTTTTCTCCATATACGTACAATGGTTGTGTATAGACTTTGAAACACTGTCCGAGCACTTCTTTTCAAGCCTATAAACTTTGAAAAAAACAAAGTGTTTGGATGCTTAGCTTGGACTGAGCCCCTCCAGCAATGAATGTGGCCTTCCCTTTAATATGACATCTTTGGATTTTTCAACATATACGTACAATGGCTGTGTATAAACTTTGAAACAGTCTCCGAGCTCTTCTTTTCATAAGATGTTACTTGATTTTTCGTAGATTGTCATTGATTGTGTATGAACATTAGAAAAAATGTGCATGTTTGACTGTCTTATCTTTTGCAGCCTTGGTGCTATTAATTTCTACCTCGTGCTAAGAATTGGTGCTCTTCTTTGACTGTCTCTTTTATAGTAGAAGAAAGAAGGAGGTAAGAGTAAGACCATATATTGGGTGACATTGCATAAATACCCCCCTTATCATCTAACTTTTGATCAAGGCATATGCACGCAAGCCCATTGCTTTCTTATGCTAACTACTTCTAAGCACAAAGCAAAACTGAGTGAATGGAGTACCTAGCATTTGTGCTGCTACTTCCCTTTGTGTTGGCATCTATTCATGTGCTGGCCTCTGGCCTAATAGCCAGGAAATCTGGCTCGCCAAGACTTCCTCCAGGCCCCAAGCCTTTTCCAATCATTGGAAACATCTTGGAGCTCGTAGGAAACCAACCCCACGTAGTCGTTTCCAAGCTCTCCAAAACTTATGGACCCCTAATGACTCTCAAGTTCGGGAGCATCACAACCATAGTTGTTTCCTCTCCAGATCTAGCCAAAGAAGTACTGCAAAAACACGACCAAGTCTTTTCCGGCCGACCCGTCCCGGATGCTATCCGAGCACTCGACCACCACAAATTTGCAATGGCATGGCTGCCTGCCACATCGAGTCGTTGGAGAAACCTCAAGAAAGTTACTGCCACGCAAATATTTGCTACACAAAAGCTTGATTCCACCCAAGCCATTAGGAAAAAAAAGGTGCAACAACTAGTAGACCATGTCAAAGAAACTTGTAATAGTGGTCAAGCGGTAGATATTGGTCAAATAGCCTTCACGACTAGCCTGAATGCCATATCAAACACAATTTTCTCTACTGACTTGGCAGAGTATTGTTCAACTAAGTCCCAGGAGTTTCTGGAAGACGTATTCGGTACCAAGGAAGCAGTTGGAAAGCCGAATGTTGCAGACTATTTCCCTATACTTCGTTTTGTTGACCCACAAGGTGTACGCCGAAGGACGACAATTTATTTTAGAAAATGTTTTAGGACTCTTGATGGTATAATCAATGAACGATTACAATTAAGAGCATCATCAAAGGGTTCTAAGGCAAGCAGTGATATACTTGATTCCCTCCTCGATATCAATCAAGACGATAATTCAGAATTGAGCAGCGACGACATCAGAAATTTGCTTCTGGTGAGTGACTACCTTTCTTGAACTTTTCTTTCCTTTCAATTATATTTTGATAAGCAATAAACTTAGGCAAAGTGCTCACGCACTACTTTATACCAGACTTTTTTTCTTGCGGGGGTCGACACAATATCAACCACAGTGGAATGGGCAATGGCAGAGTTACTACGTAACCCTGAAAAAATGGGAAAAGCCCGGAAAGAGCTTGAAGAAGTGCTTGGCAAGGACGGACTTGTTCAAGAATCAGATATCTTAAAGTTGCCTTATCTACGAGCAATAGTGAAAGAAATCTTTCGTTTGCACCCAGCAGCACCTTTCCTAACTCCCCACAAAGCCGAGATTGACAAAGAGGTGTGTGGCTTTATTGTGCCCAAGAATGCACAAATACTAGTAAACGTGTGGGCAATGGGACGGGATACAAGCATATGGCCAAACCCAAATTTGTTTGAGCCTGAAAGATTTTTAGAGAAGGATATAGACTTCAAAGGCAGAGATTTCGAGCTCATTCCCTTTGGAGCAGGAAGAAGGATTTGCCCTGGATGGCCTTTGGCCGATCGGATGGTGCATATGATATTAGCCTCTCTTGTCCACAATTTCAATTGGAAACTTGCAGATGAGATGAAGGCAGAAGATATGGACATGAGAGAGAAGTTTGGGCTTTCCGTACATAAAGCCGAGCCCCTCCGGGCTATTCCCATTAGACCCATGTAATTTTCCTTGTTTCTTGTTGTAGCCTAATATGGATATATGTGCATGTCTTTAGACATCTATGTATGAAGCAAGGATTTTGTGCATATGCAGAATAAACGACTAGGCTTATCGCTTGTGATGTGACATGTGACAATCACATATCGAGCCAATGCATCAATGGCTCGATCAACCGAGCACTATAGCATGCTGCAAAAAATAAGAAATGATAGAATTCATTATATTTTTAACAATATTTTAATTATCTTTATAGTGAATAGATGAATCTACCATTAAATTTGTGTAGGGTCTACATGAGTCTACAAATCTAATTATTGATATATTGAATTTGTAAGATGAGATTGGGGAAAATATTGAAAAAATATTGGCGTGAATCATTTTTCAGCTGATAACACACAAAACTTTCATTCTTTAGATCTTCTGATTTTTAAATAGTTTTAGTGTAAGGAAGAGTTCTTGAGTAGCAAAGCCTAGCAAAAGTGGATTATCTGTATAGAAGTTCAAATTTTGGGTTTAAGTGGAGTTTCTAATGTATATTATATAAACCCTCGTTTTTTTTTTTTTTTTTTTTAATGAAGTTATTTAATTCGCCATTGTAATACACGTATAAAGTATACGTAAACGTGTTTATAATGACCATACCAGAGTAACTTAGTGTATCGAACTTTACAAAATTTTTAATCTCACCCTTCAATTATGATTTTCAGTTATATCCTAACCAAGGGGTGAGAAATTCCCAAAATACTCTCTCTCTCTCTTTCGTTTCTCTTACTCTCTCTTGTGGGTGTGGCCGAAATTAGGGTTTTGGAGCTCACGATAGGGTTCTTCACCATTTCTAACTCTTGGGTTGTAGATTTGTTGTGTTGGAACTTCAATCTCTCTGTATAGTCCATGGTAAGAATATAAAACCTAAATTTTCCACCTATTAGGTTGATTTTGGGGGATAATGCTTTAGGGGGACGACGGGACGATCGGCGTGAGGGGGACGACCGGCATGATTGACTAGAATATCGGAGCTGTGCGTGGGAGGCGATCTGATTGGGCTGTGTGGACGAAATGATTTGTGGCTTTTTTGGTTTTACAGGTTTTGCGGGACGATGGGACGATCGGCGTGAGGGGGACGACCGGCACGATCGGCTGGATGACCGGAGCTGTGCGTGTGGAGAAGAGGATCAGCAAAGGCTGTGCGTGAGGGGGAGGACCTGTGCGTGGGTTGGCAGCTTTGGAGTTTTGTTCACTTAACCTAAGGAAAACGGCGCCGTTTTGCTTAGGGTAAGTGAACCCTTTTTGGAGCAAAACGGCGCCGTTTTGCTCCTCCTTAAAAAAAAAAAAAAAAAAAAAAAAATACATACATACATACAAGGGCATTTTTGTAACTTACCTGTAACCAAACGACGTCGTTTTGTAGTTTCCGTCCAGACTGATGGTTTTGATTAACGGAGTGGCCAAAATGCGACAGTTTGGTAGTTTGGGGGGCTACTTTATGACTTTTGAAACATCAGGGGGCTAAATCGAAAATGGCTGATAGTTTGGGGGGCTTTTTTATATTTTTCCAAAAAAAAAAAACCTTCCAAGTCAACGAAAGCCTTTCTAGCACACCAACCACTTTTGACTTTGATCAAAATCCTGACTAAACTCAGCATTAATGAGACTGGTTAATTGTGGTTGTCGTTTTTTGTCTTTTTATTTTTTGGAAAAAATGCAAAATCAGTCCTTGTGGTTTACTTGATTTGCAATTAACTCCTTGAAGTATCAAAATGAACTTAAAGGTCCTTAAGGTATGCCAAAAAAATAATTTAGTCCCTATGGTCAAATTCCGTTCACTGACTTAACAGATTATGATAACATGAAACGTTAGAACCAATAAAATTGTGATACTTGTCATATTTAAGTCAGTGTCACACTAACTGAATATGTTAAATTAGTGGACAGAATTTGACTGTAGGGATTAAATTGTTTTTTTGGCATACCTTGGGAACCTTTAAATTCATTTTGATAGCACAAAGAGTTAATTATAAATCAGGTAAATTACAAGGATTAATTTTTTTATTTTTCCCTTACTTTTTTATAAAGACAACGAAAACCTTTGTAGAACGCCAACCACTTTTGACTTTGATCAAAATCGTGAGTAAACTCAGCATTGACTAGTTAGTTGTGAGTAAACTCAGCATTGACTAGTTAGTTGTGGTTGTCATTTTTTTATTTATTTTTATTTTTTTATAAAGACAACGAAAGCCTTTCTAGCACGCCAACCACTTTTGACTTTGATCAAAATCCTGACTAAACTCAGCATTAATGAGACTAGTTAGTTGTGGTTGTCCTTTTTTTTTCTTTTTATTTTTTTATAAAACTTTGATCAAAATCCTGACTAAACTCAGTATTAATGGTAGTGTTTGCCGAGAGGCCTGGGCCAAGGGTCGGTACTATTGTACTTTTTAGAAATATGTGTTTGATTGGTTTTAATGAAATTATTTTGTGAAAAAAAGTGAAAAAATATATTTTACATGAAAAAATGTAAAAAATTTGTTTTGTAGTAATTTTTTTATTTGAATAATAATAAAAAAAATGATTGATATGGTATAAAAAGTAGGAATGTGGAGATTAATTTTAAAGTAAAGGTATTTTACTTTTTTGGATTAAGGAAGAGGCCCTGTACAGTATCACGGCCAATGAGACTAGTTAGTTGTGGTTGTCCTTTTTTTTCTTTTACTTTTTTTATTTTTTATTTTTTTTTAGAAACAAAACAAAGCAATAAAGAAAAGAAACAAACAGCAAAACTCAACCGGTTTAGAGGAGGGGGATAAAAGGAAATGCAGCCTGAAAATGATTGGTTGTGACCCATATTGTCACGTAATGAGAGTACAAGTCTATATTTTTGTTGATATATCTAGTAGTCCATGCCAAAGAATCTGGAATAGCATCAGGAGTATCTGACATGATTGAGGAAATTCTACGAGAAAATTACTGTAGTCCTTTGTTATGCTCCAGATCTTATTTTAAATTTATTATAAAAGATTTACTGTTAAAAATAAATAAATTTAATTTGCCATACTTTTATGCCGTTCTTACATGATTCTTCAGCTATGTTTGTCAAGAGAAGGACCCGGCACTGTAGCTGAAACGGCACTGTTCCAGCTACAGTGCCAACTGACACGTGGTAGAAAAGCTTGACTTTTTCATCTTAATTTTTTTTTTTTAAAAAACAAAATATTAAAATATATATATATATATATATATATATATATATGAGGAAAAGATGGGGTGGTTCCAGCCACCCCCTTGGCCAAAATGGGGTGGCCGGACTACCCCATTTTTGGCCAAGGGGGTGGCTCCAGCCACCCCCAGGCCGACCTGGTGGTGGTCGAACCACCCCCGTGGCCAAGGGGGTGGTCCGGCCACCCCTTTGGCCAAAAAAAAAAAAAAAGAAAGGGAACGGGTGCATTTGGGGGTGGCCGAAAAAATATATATATATTTTACACTGGCGTGTTGTGTATCACGGTCCGTCTCCATCATACCACTGAAAGTCCTAAATAAATAAAATTTAAAAAAAAAAAAAAATAATAATAATAAAAAAAAGAAGAAGAGATAAACTTTTGGTTTTCGACAAATGAAGCAGCTTATTAGACTAATTAGAATTATTGACAGAACAGATATTTAATTTAATTCAAAGGAAAAATTTTTATTTTGACACATTATTATATATAGCTGTATGAGAATATACAAAACATGAGACGGTATAGGTCGAGATTTTGAATAGCTATCATTAATGATGGATGTCGGCAAACTCTCAGCCTTGTGGCTGAGGAATAATAGGCAGATTATGTCAATTATTTTGAAACTTTAGTTTCTTTTAGCCCCTTGACAGCCATTCACCCAATATCCTAATTGCCTGGATTCATAAGGCTTAGACTTATGGGGAAAATGAAATAAAATAAAACCCCTCTCAGCTCTCAGATTTGAAACAACCAAACATTAACCATTGTAATTTTGACCTGAATTTTATTTTTTCTAGGCAATTTCCAGCCTATTTTCCATGTGTTTCATTTATTTGCAGTAATTATTCGTGATTAATTGTGTGCTCAATTGATCAAGGTTTGGGCCTTTCAAATCGCTTGCAGAATTTGTAAATTGCATGGAAAAAGGAAGAAGGTAATTTAATTTGTTACTTACTAAATTGGACTTTTTGTCGGTTTAAATTGCACTTGGAGATTTTCATTGTCTTCCGATTTTCATTACTCTGGAAGATACTCTTGCTCAATAAACACAATATCACAAATAAAACTAAAAAAATCTTTAGACTGGTTTACAAAGTGAGAAAACTAATAATTAATACCTTAAGTGACATGTGAAAGGATATTATATTAATTTTCTGTTTTCAACGTTGCTGGAGATGGTTTTTTTTTTTTTTTTTAGAATTAATTTTAAACTAAATTAATAAAAAATTCGCTATGCTGATGTGGCAAAACGGTGCGTTTCAACCAATCTAATGGCAGTGAAAAAATTTTGACGGTATGACTTTTATTGGTATTTCGATTGACTGAAGGAGTAAATTTTCGAAAGAAAAAGACTTAGGGAGTTTTTTTTGTTTGTTTTTTTAGCCGGTTGACTCATGGACTTATAATATATTACCCTAAATAGTTTTGTAGTATAATTGCAAAAAAAAAAAAGCCACATACTTGACATAATTAAAAACAACGAAAAAATTATAGTATAATTGTTTATGTTTCAAAAAATAAAGAAAGAAAGTTCTTAACAATATAAATTGTATTTGTATTATAAGGGTATTTTAGGAAATTTGATCAAAATATGATTTCATTCACCAACATATTGCATTGTACCAAACAAAGGAATACATAATCAGTGTTCTATTCTAACGTCACAACCAAACAAAGGAATATGAATAGTGAGTCCATTCCACACTCTTCTATTCCTAGTAGTAGCCAGTCCTTTTCCAATAGACTAGACATTCTGCGAACCAAATGAAGCCTAAGTGTCATAATTTGCATTAAAAACCCTAACAACAAGTGAATATAAAAGGCAATTTGATAACGGAATATACCTTAACTAGTAATTTGATAAAAAGTTAAACTCTAAGAACTTCTCAAGTATTTTTCTCTAGAATTAAATTTGAACCATCTTGTACAAGATTTATAGATTTTATTAACTAAATTAGCTATTGCACTCTAAACATAAAAACTTCAAGTGACATTTATGTAATGAATATACCTCCTTATATATATATATATCAAAGATAGCCTATAAACTTTGAAAAAGACGAAGTGTTTGGATGCTTAGCTTGGACCTAGAGGTGTAAACGAGCCGAGCTTGGGCTGTCCAAGCTCGGCTCGTTTATTTTTGGCTCAGGCTCGAGCTCGAGCCTAAACATGTTGCTCGAGCTCGGCTCGATAGGGTTGGAACCCTGTTCGAGCTCGAGCTCGAGCTCGACTATTGTTTTTTGTAATTTTTTTTTTTTATAAAAAAAAAACAACAACAAATCCAGAATCCAGAATGTCTCAAGAGTCACAAATCCAAAATCCAATCATTGCATGTAAAATTTAAATTAGAAAATCCTATCAAGGCATGTAAAATCCAAACATTAATTTTTGGATTGCTGTAAAATTAAACTAAAAAAATCCAACCGGCAAGCAGAGACGGAGACCGGCCACAAAGACAGAGAGACAAATACCGGCGACGATCCAGACGGTGACGATCCAGAGAGGACGACCGCGAGCACAGCAACAAAGACATTAAAAGGAGACAAAGACGTCGAGCGCGAGGAGAGACGGTGAAGGAGACCGACGACCGGTGAGGAAGGTGGCAGAGACAGACGGGCAACTTGTGAGGACTGGAAGGCTGCAGAGACAATGAGACACGAGCGTTTGTGTTAGATTTAGGGTTATATGAAAATGAAAATGAAATGAAAGTGATGAATTTATACCCTTAGGGCCTTAACAAAACTATGTCATTTTTGTTGTTTGTGTAAATAAAAATTGGGAAAAACAAATAGTTTAAAAAATGACTAAGAAATTAGAGAAAAAGTTTTTTTTTTTTTTTTTAAAAAAAAAGAATTAAAAAATTGTATTATATATGTATAATTATAATTTATATGAAGTTATAATTTTATTACATAAATTTGTATTATTAATCCAATGTCAATTATTTAATTTGATATTATACAAATCCCATTATCATTATACATGAATAATATTATTAAGTATTTGAATTGTCATTGAATCACATGATTAAGTATTGCTCTCATACATTTATATTATTTAATCTGCATATATGTATAATTATAATTTATAACATATATAGACTTATAAGTTATAAGTGTTTAGAATACATTGGAACTAACTCTCTATGTACTTAATTCTTGTATTAGTATGAACTTGTATACTTATGAGTCTGTATCATTATCTAATTTATATGGGTAATGGGTCAATGTTAATTGTTATAACTTGTATACTTATATTATATGTTCTCATTATCACGATTCATGATATATGATTTAAATTCAAATTGTTAAGTTTTTACTTACTGTAAATTGTGATTATAATGTATAAATTATAAGAAACACATTAGTTACTTAATTATTAATCATTTAATCTAATAGTAATACTCAAACTCTAAGTAATAAATTCATAATGATATAATGGTCATACACTCATACTTAAATTTTATGATCATATTATCTCACAATTAATATTAATATTATCTTAAATCTAAGATCATGTAATATATCATATATGTTTTATAAGAATAAAATATATAATTATAATGTATTGATTAAATAACACAATAACTTATGCAGATATATCATATGATTATATAATGATTAATGACTATGTTATATACGGTATACGATTCCAATTTCCAAAGTATAAACTATCTAATTATAATATTTGTATTAAATGATACAATAACTTGTACGGTTGTACTATATGATTATATCATATGATAAAATGATTAATGATAATATTATATATTTCTTATTATTTACTATATATATATATATATATATATATATATATATATATATATATATTTTACATATATATAATATATATACACACATGTGCATAAATAACAAAAAACAAAGGTATACAATATATTTGTTATTATTGAGTAAATGAGTAATGTTGACTATATATTGTTATTTGTTACTTAATAAAAAATATATGAGCCAAGCCTAATAAGCGAGGCGAGCCTTATACGAGCTTGCTTCGTTTAATATTCGAGTTAGGATTTGTGTTCATGAAATGCTTCATTTAATATTTGAGTCGAGCACGAGCCGAGCTTATGCGAGCCGAGCCCGAACTTGCTCGCGAGACGCTTCGCTCACTTAACAGCCCTACTTGCACCGAGCCCCTCCAGCAATGAATGTGGCCATCCCTTTAATATGACATCTTTGGATTTTTCTCCATATACGTACAATGGCTGTGTATAGACTTTGAAACTGTCTCCGAGCTCTTCTTTTCAAGCCTATAAACTTTGAAAAAGACGAAGTGTTTGGATGCTTAGCTTGGACCGAGCCCCTCCAGCAATGAATGTGGCCCTCCCTATAATATGACATCTTTGGATTTTTCTCCATATACGTACAATGGTTGTCTATAGACTTTGAAACAGTCTCCGAGCTCTTCTTTTTAAGCCTATAAACTTTTAAAAAGACGAAGTGTTTGGATGCTTAGCTTGGACTGAGCCCCTCCAGCAATGAATGTGGCCCTCCCATTAATATGACATCTTTGGATTTTTCTCCATATACGTACAATGGCTGTCTATAGACTTTGAAACAGTCTCCAAGCTCTTCTTTTCAAGCCTATAAACTTTGAAAAAGACGAAGTGTTTGGATGCTTAGCTTGGACCGAGCCCCTCCAGCAATGAATGTGGCCCTCCCTTTAATATGACATCTTTGGATTTTTCTCCATATACGTACAATGGTTGTGTATAGACTTTGAAACACTGTCCGAGCACTTCTTTTCAAGCCTATAAACTTTGAAAAAAACAAAGTGTTTGGATGCTTAGCTTGGACTGAGCCCCTCCAGCAATGAATGTGGCCTTCCCTTTAATATGACATCTTTGGATTTTTCAACATATACGTACAATGGCTGTGTATAAACTTTGAAACAGTCTCCGAGCTCTTCTTTTCATAAGATGTTACTTGATTTTTCGTAGATTGTCATTGATTGTGTATGAACATTAGAAAAAATGTGCATGTTTGACTGTCTTATCTTTTGCAGCCTTGGTGCTATTAATTTCTACCTCGTGCTAAGAATTGGTGCTCTTCTTTGACTGTCTCTTTTATAGTAGAAGAAAGAAGGAGGTAAGAGTAAGACCATATATTGGGTGACATTGCATAAATACCCCCCTTATCATCTAACTTTTGATCAAGGCATATGCACGCAAGCCCATTGCTTTCTTATGCTAACTACTTCTAAGCACAAAGCAAAACTGAGTGAATGGAGTACCTAGCATTTGTGCTGCTACTTCCCTTTGTGTTGGCATCTATTCATGTGCTGGCCTCTGGCCTAATAGCCAGGAAATCTGGCTCGCCAAGACTTCCTCCAGGCCCCAAGCCTTTTCCAATCATTGGAAACATCTTGGAGCTCGTAGGAAACCAACCCCACGTAGTCGTTTCCAAGCTCTCCAAAACTTATGGACCCCTAATGACTCTCAAGTTCGGGAGCATCACAACCATAGTTGTTTCCTCTCCAGATCTAGCCAAAGAAGTACTGCAAAAACACGACCAAGTCTTTTCCGGCCGACCCGTCCCGGATGCTATCCGAGCACTCGACCACCACAAATTTGCAATGGCATGGCTGCCTGCCACATCGAGTCGTTGGAGAAACCTCAAGAAAGTTACTGCCACGCAAATATTTGCTACACAAAAGCTTGATTCCACCCAAGCCATTAGGAAAAAAAAGGTGCAACAACTAGTAGACCATGTCAAAGAAACTTGTAATAGTGGTCAAGCGGTAGATATTGGTCAAATAGCCTTCACGACTAGCCTGAATGCCATATCAAACACAATTTTCTCTACTGACTTGGCAGAGTATTGTTCAACTAAGTCCCAAGAGTTTCTGGAAGACGTATTCGGTACCAAGGAAGCAGTTGGAAAGCCGAATGTTGCAGAGTATTTCCCTATACTTCGTTTTGTTGACCCACAAGGTGTACGCCGAAGGACGACAATTTATTTTAGAAAATGTTTTAGGACTCTTGATGGTATAATCAATGAACGATTACAATTAAGAGCATCATCAAAGGGTTCTAAGGCAAGCAGTGATATACTTGATTCCCTCCTCGATATCAATCAAGACGATAATTCAGAATTGAGCAGCGACGACATCAGAAATTTGCTTCTGGTGAGTGACTACCTTTCTTGAACTTTTCTTTCCTTTCAATTATATTTTGATAAGCAATAAACTTAGGCAAAGTGCTCACGCACTACTTTATACCAGACTTTTTTTCTTGCGGGGGTCGACACAATATCAACCACAGTGGAATGGGCAATGGCAGAGTTACTACGTAACCCTGAAAAAATGGGAAAAGCCCGGAAAGAGCTTGAAGAAGTGCTTGGCAAGGACGGACTTGTTCAAGAATCAGATATCTTAAAGTTGCCTTATCTACGAGCAATAGTGAAAGAAATCTTTCGTTTGCACCCAGCAGCACCTTTCCTAACTCCCCACAAAGCCGAGATTGACAAAGAGGTGTGTGGCTTTATTGTGCCCAAGAATGCACAAATACTAGTAAACGTGTGGGCAATGGGACGGGATACAAGCATATGGCCAAACCCAAATTTGTTTGAGCCTGAAAGATTTTTAGAGAAGGATATAGACTTCAAAGGCAGAGATTTCGAGCTCATTCCCTTTGGAGCAGGAAGAAGGATTTGCCCTGGATGGCCTTTGGCCGATCGGATGGTGCATATGATATTAGCCTCTCTTGTCCACAATTTCAATTGGAAACTTGCAGATGAGATGAAGGCAGAAGATATGGACATGAGAGAGAAGTTTGGGCTTTCCGTACATAAAGCCGAGCCCCTCCGGGCTATTCCCATTAGACCCATGTAATTTTCCTTGTTTCTTGTTGTAGCCTAATATGGATATATGTGCATGTCTTTAGACATCTATGTATGAAGCAAGGATTTTGTGCATATGCAGAATAAACGACTAGGCTTATCGCTTGTGATGTGACATGTGACAATCACATATCGAGCCAATGCATCAATGGCTCGATCAATCGAGCACTATAGCAGGCTGCAAAAAATAAGAAATGATAGAATTCATTATATTTTTAACAATATTTTAATTATCTTTATAGTGAATAGATGAATCTACCATTAAATTTGTGTAGGGTCTACATGAGTCCACAAATCTAATTATTGATATATTGAATTTGTAAGATGAGATTGGGGAAAATATTGAAAAAATATTGGCGTGAATCATTTTTCAGCTGATAACACACAAAACTTTCATTCTTTAGATTTTCTGATTTTTAAATAGTTTTAGTGTAAGGAAGAGTTCTTGAGTAGCAAAGCCTAGCAAAAGTGGATTATCTGTATAGAAGTTCAAATTTTGGGTTTAAGTGGAGTTTCTAATGTATATTATATAAACCCTCGTTTTTTTTTTTTTTTTTAATGAAGTTATTTAATTCGCCATTGTAATACACGTATAAAGTATACGTAAACGTGTTTATAATGACCATACCAGAGTAACTTAGTGTATCGAACTTTACAAAATTTTTAATCTCACCCTTCAATTATGATTTTCAGTTATATCCTAACCATGGGGTGAGAAATTCCCAAAATACTCTCTCTCTCTCTTTCGTTTCTCTTACTCTCTCTTGTGGGTGTGGCCGAAATTAGGGTTTTGGAGCTCACGATAGGGTTCTTCACCATTTCTAACTCTTGGGTTGTAGATTTGTTGTGTTGGAACTTCAATCTCTCTGTATAGTCCATGGTAAGAATATAAAACCTAAATTTTCCACCTATTAGGTTGATTTTGGGGGATAATGCTTATTGCTTATTCCTATAAATTTCTTTAGGATTTTTGTGTAAGGAAGGGATTTACACTATACCCGAGCTTTGGGTAGGAAATTTGCGATGTGGAATCATTACAAAAAAAAAAGAAGATTTTTTGACGTGTCTACAGTAACATACTTTTTGCCACGTCACTAATTTTTGATGTGGTAATTATTGCCACGTCAAGAAAAACTTTATTGACGTGTTGAATTTACCACGTCAATTATTATTGACGTATCAAAAATGACACGTCAATAATTATTGATGTGTCAAAATAACATGTCACTATTTATTGACATGTCATTTTAACACGTCCATAATTATTGACGTGGCATTTTGGCACGTCAATAATTATTGACATGCCATTATTTCACACTTCAAAAATTAATTAATTAATAATATAAATTATTTGTTTTAAAAAAAATATTAGGTAACAAAATTTAATTGGTACCTATATATGTGTATAATTATATCATTGTAGCTTAGGGTTTTCTTTCTCTCTATATATAATGATTATTTTAATTAGAATTAAATATTAGATAACAAAATTTAATTGGTAGCTATATTAGGTAACAAAATTTAATTGGTACCTATATATGTGTATAATTATTTACGTGTCATTTGAAACCTCAAGAATTTTTTGATGTGTCTACAGGTGACACGTTAAGAAAAAAAATTTCTTGACGTGTCAAATGTTGGCACGTCAATAAAAAATGAGCGGGAAAAAATTATTTGGAGCGGGAGATCTCTCTTAATTCAACTTTTTCCTTCTTCTTTCCCTCTTCTTATTATTTATTCTTTGATTTCTTTCCATCTTTTATTTCGTCCCCCACACTCTCTCCTCTCTGCATGCCCACCCCCCCCCCCCCCCCCCCCCAGCTCCCTCTTCTCTCATATGGGAAGAAGAAAAAGAAAAGGAGAAGAGAAGAAGAAGAGAGAAGATAAGAAGAAAAAGAGAAGAGAATATTTGATTTTTTTTTTTTCCCTGTTGGGTTTGAGATTTTGATGTTTTATTTGTTGATGGGTTTGGGTTTTTGAAGAGTTTTTGGGTCTGATTTTTCTGGTTGGTTTGGTTTGATTTTTCAGGTTGATTTTGAGATTGATCTGTCAGGGACCAAAAAAAAGAATGGTCTCGGTCCCCCCCTTCTTTTAGATTTTTTTTTTTTTTTTGCTCTCCCAACCGCCTCTCCCCTTTTCTCCCTCTCGCTCGCCTCTCCCCCTTCTTTTCTCTCTTTTTTTCTCGCTTCTTTTCTCCCTCTTGCTTGCTTCCTCCTGTGGCAGGAGGAGCCTAGAAATTCATATGCCCAGAAAAAAAAAAAAAAAAACTGTTTTTTAATAATTTTTAAACTTTAGTGGCGTTTCGAAATTGGCATGTCAACAAATTTATTGACGTGTCAAAACTGACACGTCAATAAATTATTGACGTGTCAAAACTAACACGTCAACAAATTTATTGACGTGTCAAAACCGACACGTCAATAAATTATTGACGTGTCAAAACTGACACGTCAAGATTTTTTTTGTTGACGTGCCAGTTTCTAACACGTCACTATTTGTTGATGTGTAAGAAATTGGCACGTCAAAAAATTGGAAGTTTTGACACCCTCTTTTTTAACCTTTGACACACGTCATAAAACTTTTCTGACGTATTAGTATGCTTGACATGTCAAAAACTATTGGTCAAGAAAAAATGGTTTTTTGTAGTGAATTTTGATTCTCTGTTCAATCAATGTAAACTCTAATTTTCTTGATTCATGTCAATTTGGGGGCTATTATGCTAAACCCTAATTTCTCTAGTGTATAGGTTAATTGACTGTGTTGTAATCATTAACCCTAAAATTCAATAGGATTCCATGGAAAATTAGGGCTTAAGGTGTATGAGCACTATGAGTATTACCAAAGTTAGAGTTTTGTTTTGGGTTAAAGTCTAAGTGTGAATTGTAATGTAACATTGTTGTATGTGCTTAAGTAAGGGATCCTTCTCAATTATCAAGGATATTGTAAGTATATAACTTACAGAGAAAAGAAGATATTTTACTTGTTTTAAGGCACAGATATAATGTTTTACATGAGCTAGATATTTTGTGAATAAATATGAATATTTGTGCTTTGATGATTTTACATATGTTAATGTATTTGTTTGCCCGCTTTCAGCTAGCCATTCATCATCTTCAAAAAGAGCATTCGACTGTGTAGTGACCTAAATAATTAACTAAGCTTAAGTAGCTTAGTTAGATGATTAATTTGGGTTTTGGATCAGTAGGAACAGCTGGAAGGGCACTATGGGTAATTTGGACTTTCTGACCGAACGTACGCCTATCCGAACCGGATGTACGCTCGTGTCGTTAGTAGAGGACTTACAAGGGGGGGGGGAACCACCGTACGTACGCCTGCCAATAGTACAAGGACGTATGCCTGGGGACCACCCGGACGTACGCTGCTTTTTGAAAAACCTCTACATAATACTTGGGCGTACACTACAGTCTTTGGACCGCTGTGTAAATAGTACCGGAGGTACTCCCCAATAGTACCAGACATCCGCAACTTTTCAAAATAGTTGGTAGCGCCCTTTGCTTTTTCTTACCTATAAATACCCTTACACCCCCACCCTTTTCTCGTTCAAACTCGCCCCCAAGCTCCAAAAAACCCTTTGTGAGTGTGAGTTTTGTGAGTTTATGAGTTTGATGGAGAAGGAGGTAATCCTTTTGCTTCAAGGAAGTAATATCCTGAAGCCTAACTCATTCCTTAGTTGTTATGCTGCTTAAATGCTTTCATAGATAGCTTAGCTATAGTTTTGAGAATGTTGTTTCTCTTTAAGCCTTTACTTGAGTCGATTTATTATTTCGCCTTTGTCATCGGGTTTATTTTGTGCTTGGAGGTATCATTTTGAGAAAGGAAGTTTTAGAAAGCCTTTGGTAGCCTTAGAAATTGGATTGAGAGAATAGGAGGACGCATGGACAAAAGCAGGTTTCACCTGAAACCATCTGGGAGGACGTATGGCCTCGAGCTTGGACGTACGATCAGAAGCGTTACAAGGAATGGTATTTTGGCCCTCCGTCCGATAGCTCCTATTTTCATGCTATAGGGTTGATTTAGTTAGACCTTATGAAGGTAGTTATAGCTCTAGTTACTATGGGAAAGAAGAATATTACGGGGAACACAACAGAGGGGGTGGCCAAAGAGAACAAATACATGCCTATGAGTATGGGGTCATGACCAACCGGAGACAGAGATCGACGCCACGGGAGAAGTATATAGGCGATGCAGGCGAAGAGGCAACGGACGTGAAGGTCGTGGTAACCGTGCTCGCGATGAACAGCCGGAGGCCCCACAGCATCAAGAAGACTTGTGAACTCTTTACCGCGAGCTAAAAAATGAATGCAAGGCAATGGCTTAGCAGTTGAAGGGAAAGCAAACAATGGTCGAAGATGTGCTCCAGAGCACGAACTTGTCTTTCACCCCGCGGGTGTTGAATTACCCGTTACCAGAGAAGTTATAAGGTGCCAGTAATTCCCCTTACAATGGGACTACTGACCCTATGGAGCACCTAGAGATGTTTCGCACCCACGTCGCACTTCACGCGACCCTTGACGAAATCGCTTGCCGAGAATTTGCCTTGATGCTAAAGGGGTCCGCCCGAAGATGGTTCACCAGTCTCCCACCTAATTCCATCAACAGCTTTATAGACCTTGCCAAAAAGTTTTTGGCCGAGTTCATGTCGACCCAAAGGCGCAAGATGCCACTAACATACCTTATGACAGTGCAGCACAATATTCACTTCATTTTTTTCAAACAAAACATTCTTACTTTTATATCAAATCATTCACTTTTTATATCACATCATTTACTTTTTATTACTATTCAAATAAAAAAATCACTACAAAACAAAATTTTTTACTTTTCAATACCACTTTTTCATTTTCCCATACCAATCATTATTTATTTTTTTTAATTCTTTTTATCCATGAACAGTACGGTGGAAAATGAACAGTACCGTGGGGTTTAGCAAACACCCCCTACGTGTGTTTAGGTGAGACTAAGAGACAAAAAGAAATAAGGAGAAGAAAGAAATAGTGACGGGGCAAGAGAGAGAGAGAGAAAAGAAAAGAAAAAGAAAAGGGTTTGCCTATTCACATCCGTCAGAGATTGGAGGTTCGTTTGTGGTCTGATCTTGATACAATTTTAGAATGTTGCTCCTGACGATGAGTGCTACGTATTGACTGGTGTCGATCGTTGGAATTCCTCTCCAATCACTTGGTTGCTAATACCTACTTGGTGAGATCTTTCTTTATTCTTGTTGGAATCCACTTTGGGGTGATGAATTTATGTTTAATCCAGGAATGCATGTATTCTTGATGTGGTGATAACCTCTAGATATTTCTCTAGGGAAAACAATTATAAAATCATTATTGTTGATAGTGGAAGATTTAATTGGACTAGGTCTCGTGTTTTTTACCTTTGCATTGGAGGGTTTTCCACGTAAAAATTTTGGTGTCTTGCTTGTAGGTTTGCTTGATTATTATTTTGCTACTGTGTTACTATTTAATTTGCACAAAGAGGGGTAGATTAATTCCGCTGAGCATCTGAAATTGGTGTTCACCCCTAACAAAGTGGTATCAAAGCCTTTGGTTCATGGTTCGTGTGGAGTTCTTGTGTGAATTAAATGGAAGAGTCATCTAATAGCATAATTAAACTCACAGCTTCCAATTATTCAATTTGGAAGATTAGGATGGAAGATATTTTGTATTGCAAGGAATTGTTTGACCCCATTGAGTTGAAAGGTGTCAAAAAAGTTGCTGCAACCAACGATGATTGGAAGAAATTGAATGGGAAAGCCGTTGGATATATTAGGCAGTGGGTTGATCAAAGTGTCTTACTGTCTTTCATCACGTAGCTAAAGAAGTTGATGCTTATGGTCTTTGGCAGAAGTTAGAGAGTCTTTATAAACGAAAGACTGCTCAAAACAAAGCCTTTGTGATAAGAAGGCTTGTGAATTTGAAGTACAAAGATGGGCATAGTGTTACGGAGCATCTGAGTAATTTTTAGGGAATGTTGAACGAGTTGTCTACCATGAAACTAGCACTAGATGATGAGGTGCAAGCATTACTTGTGTTGAGTTCTTTGCCAGACAGTTGGGAAACCTTGGTAGTGTCGCTCAGTAATTCGGCTTCCAACGATGTGATAACTATGGGTATGGTAAAAGACAGCATGTTCAATGAAGAGGCAAGAAGAAAAGAGCAAGGTATTTCTTCTCATTCAGAGACACTTGTTATAGAAAGGCGGGGGAAAAGTAAAAGCAGAAAAACTCACTGGTATGATAGTCGTGACAAGTCAAGAGGAAAGTCATATTCAAAAGTATATATAAAATGTTTTCACTATGGCAAGCCTAGGCATATAAGAAGAGATTGCAGAAAGTTTAAAAGGGAACAATTGAAAGGAAAAGACGAAGAACGTCAAGAAGAAAAAGACATTGCAACAGTTGCATCTGATGGTGATGTGGTATTTGCTTTTGATGAAGCTTATGCTAATCTTGCATGTGATGAATCTATGTGGGTAGTTGATACAGCAGCATCTTTTCATATTACTCCACATAGAGATTTCTTCTCTTCCTACACCAATGGTGATTTTGGTTGAGTTAGGATGGGAAATGAAGCAAAGTGTAAAGTTGTGGGCATGGAAGATATACAGTTAGAAACCAGCATTGGGTGTAAATTGATTCTTAAGGATGTCAGACATGTTCCTGAAATGCGTTTCAACTTGATTTCTATTGGGAAACTTGATGATGAAGGCCACCATAATTACCTTGGAGGTGGACAGTGGAAATTGTGCAAGGGTTCTTTTATCTTAGCCAGGGGAAAGAAGACCAACACTCTCTACAAGACAGCTGCAAGACTAGTCAAGGGAGATGCGATTGTTGTTGAGAATGAAAACTCCACTAAGCTATGGCATAAGAGGCTTGGTCACATGAGTGAGAAGGGACTTCAGATTCTTGCCAAGGAACAGCTCCTACCTAATAATAAAGGTATATCATTAACGCCCTGTACTCATTGTCTTGTTGGAAAACAAAGAAGAGTTTCATTTCAAAAATCCTCTTTATGAAGAAAGTCTAATATTCTTGATTTAGTTCACACTGATGTCTGCACTATGAACACTAAAACTCTAGGTGATGCTCTTTATTATGTGACTTTTATTGATGACCACTCTAGAAAGGTATGAGTGTTTGCTTTGAAAACCAAAGATCATGTATTGGGTGTGTTCAAAGTTTTTCATATGAAGGTTAAAAGAGAAACTGAAAGGTAGTTAAAATGCGTATGTGCAGACAATGGTGGTGAATACAGAGGACTGTTTGAAGAGTATTGCAAAAGCCATGGCATCAGGCTTGAGAAAACTGTACCCAAGACTCCGTAGCATAATGGCGTAGTAGAGAGAATGAATAGAGCCATTTGTGAGAGAATCAGGTGTATGCTCTCTCATGCAAAATTGCCTAAACATTTCTGGGGTGAGGCAATGAGGACAATAGTTGACTTGATAAATCTTTTTTCTTCAGTTCCCTTGGATGGTGACATTCCTCAAAGGGTTTGGACAGGGAAAGATGTTTCTTTTGAGCACTTGAGAGTGTTTGGCTGCAAGGCATTCATCCATATTCCTAGAGATGAGAGGTCAAAGCTTGATAGCAAAGTCAAGCAATGTATCTTCATGGGTTATGGGCACGAGGAGTTTGGTTACAGATTATGGGATCCAGTTAATAAGAAAATCATACGAAGCAGAGATGTCGTATTCTTTGAAGATCAAACCATTGAAGACTTGGATTAGAAAAAGGCAGAGTCTCTCAGTGAATACCGTGTTGATTTGGATCCAGTTATTCCTCCTTGTGTGATGCATGATGAACACATGGGAGATGTACAAGAAGAATAGGTTGATACAGTTGGTGAAAATGGTAAGCCTACAATTGATAATGTAAAGTCAGAAGAACACCTAGAGCAAGCTTCTTCAGAACCAGCCTCTGAGATTCAGTTAAGGAGATCTACCAGAGACCGACAGCCTTCCTGAACGTATTCTGTTAATGAGTATGTGTTACTTTCTGATGGGGGAGAGCCAGAAAGTTATCAAGAGGTTATGCTACATGACCAAAAAAATCAATGGTTAGAAGCCATGCAAGACGAGATGAAATCCTTTCATGAGAATCACACATATGATTTGATGGAACTGCCTAAGGGCAAGAGAGCACTCAAGAATAAATGGGTGTTCAGATGCAAGATTGAACCAAACAGATCACAGCCAAGGTACAAGGCGCGACTAGTTGTAAAGGTGTTCGGTCAAAATAAGGGCATTGATTTTGATGAAATTTTCTCACCCGTGGTAAAGATGTCTTCTATTGGAGTTGTTTTGAGTTTGGCTGCCAAAATGAATTTGGAGATTGAATAGCTTGATGTGAAGATTGCTTTCCTTCATGGTGACATGGAGGAGGAAATTTATATGGAGCAACTAGAGGGGTTCACAACTAAAGGCAAAGAACATCTAGTGTGTCGGTTGAAAAAGAGCTTGTACGGACTCAAGCAGGCACCGAGACAGTGGTATAAGAAATTTGATTCCTTTCTGGTTGATCGTAGGTATGACAGAACTACATCAGATCATTGTGTATTTGTGAAGAAATTCTCTAATGGAGAATTTATTATTCTCTTGCTATATGTGGACGACATGTTGATTGTTTGTCGTGATACTAGTAAAATTGATAGACTGAAGAAAGAATTGAGTAAGTCCTTCGCTATGAAGGACTTGGGACTCGCAAAGCAGATCCTTGGTATGAAAATCTCTAGTGATAGGAAGAAAGGAAAATAGTGGCTATCACAAGAGAGTTATATCGAGAAGGTATTGAACAGATTCAACATAAGCAAGACAAAACCGGTAAGCTCTACAATTGCATGTCATTTGAAGTTGAGTTCAAAGCAAAGTCCTACAAGTGAGAAAGAAAAAAGTGAAATGAAGAAAGTAACTTATGCATCAGCCGTGGGTAGCTTGTTGTACGCCATGGTGTGTACGAGGCCTGATATCGCTCATGTAGTTGGAGTTGTCAATCAGTTCCTTTTTAATCCTGGCAAAGAACAATGGGTAGCTGTGAAATGGATTTTTAGGTATCTCAGAGGTACTTCGAGAGTATGTTTGTGCTTCGGCAGTGGTCAAAAGGTGCTTGATGGGTTTACAGACGCAAATATGGCTAGGGATATTGATTCTAGTAAATCTACTTCAGGGTACCTGATTACTTATTCAGGGGGAGCAGTGTCATGGCAATCCAGATTGTAGAAGTGTGTTGCTTTGTCTACCACAGAGGCAGAGTACATAGCTATCACTGAAGCGGGCAAAGAATTGTTATGGATGAAAAAGTTCTTACAAGAACTGGGTCTACAACAAGAGAGGTATGTGCTTTATTGTAATAGTCATAGTGCCATCCATCTCAGTAAGAATTCAACTTTCCATTGAAGATCGAAACATATCGATGTTACGTGTCATTGGATTCATGATGCACTGGAGGATAAGCTGTTATAGATTGAGAAAATCCATATTGATGATAATGGGTCAGATATGATGGCAAAACCGTTGTTTATGCAAAAGCTTGAAATTTGCAGAAGCGCGGCGGGCATGGTAGAGCCCCCCATATAATCGGGAGGGGGAGATTTGTTGGGGTGGTCCCTCTTTATGTGGGGATCAACCCACGTGGACTAGTAAACTAAAGGGTTGCTATATAAAAGGAACACACCTACGTGTGTTTAGGTGAGACTAAGAGACAAAAAGAAATAAGGAGAAGAAAGAAACAGTGACAGCGCAAGGGAGAGAGAGAAACGAAAAGAAAAAAAAAAAGGGTTTATTCACATCCGTCAGAGATTGGAGGTTCGTTTGTGGTTTGATCTTGATGCAATTTTAGAGTATTTCTCCTGACGACGAGTTCTACGTATTGACTGGTGTCGATCGTTGGAATTCTTCTCCAATCGCTTGGTTGTTAATACATACTTGGTGAGATATTTCTTTATTCTTGTTGGAATCCACTTTATGGTGATGAATTTATGTTTAATCCAAGAATGCATGTATTCTTAAACGTGGTGATAACCTCTAGATATTTCTTTAGGGAAGACAATTGTAAACTCATTATTGTTGATAGTGGAAGATTTATCTGGATTAGGTCTCGTGGTTTTTACTTTCGCATTAGAGGGTTTTCCATGTAAAAATTTTGGTGTCTTGCTTGTGGGTTTGCTTGATTATTATTTTGCTACTGTATTACTATTTAATTTGCACAAAGAGGGATAGATTAATTTCGCTGAGCATCTGAAATTGGTGTTCACCCCTAACATGGACACCCCTGGAGAACTGGTTTTAATGGCCCTTTTGAATGGGATCCACCCACAGAATCCCTTAACCGTGGAAATTATCATCTTCTATTATAATGGGATTCACACTATATATATACATGTCAAGCTATCTACAAAGATTTAAAAAATCAAAGTCATAACCAATTTAAACTAATGAATTAAACACGTAATTCACTTATTTAATAGAAGGTAGAGTACTGTTTCAGCTAAAAACTTTGCATGTACATCAAATGAAGTCTTCAAGAATTGAAAATTAACTCACCGATCAAACGAACTATAGGGGAAAACCCTTAAAGAAACCCCTCACAGATTTAGTGGGAAATGGAGTGCAAGAAAAGGAAACAGATACTATATCTGGCCTAGTTAAGGCAAGCCCTCCATTTTTTAAAGCCCAAAAGCATACCATTCAACATATCGTGTTCTTTTCCATTCCACGGGTTTCTCAGCAACCAAACAGAAGGTTATGGCCAAGACGACCATCTTAAGTGCCATAAACTCCAAGACATAGAAAATAAATTAAAGGCCTGAATAGGTAGAGAATTTAAACAAAAGAATCACAGATCCAGCTCAAAAAGATTATACATACAAACAGATGCATATAAAGATACATATTGAACTATCAAAAACTCAAGATCGTATCGCATTGTAGAATAGATCAAAGCAGCAATGGATCTGGCACACCAGACCATACATTGATAGGTATACTGATCTGAGCTTCCTTGATTTAAAAAGGAAATGCACAGATCAGAGCGAAAATATCCATTGATTAGCAAAAAACGCAAATGGAAGATTTACCAGAAAGGAGGGATCAAATTCGTAGCTTTGAAAAACTGGATCCCAAAAATTCAAGTCCGGTTTGGGTCTGTCTTTGATTTGCAGCGAGAATTTGATTGAAATGGGAAAAGAAAATTATCGACACGGTGAAGGAACAGAGAGAGAGAGAGGGAGCTTCAGAAATGGATTCGGAGGGAGGAGAAAGAGAAGGCGAATTGGGCGCGAGAGAGAATGAGAGTGGCAGATTCAAGGCATTACCTTACATAAGGAAGAGCCTAGGGGTGCAAACGAGCCGAGCTTTGGCTGTCCAGGCTCGGCTCATTTTATTTTGGCTCAGGCTCGAGCTCGGGCTTGAGCTCTTCTTGAGCCTAAACATGTTGCTCGAGCTTGGCTCGATAGGGTTGGAACCCTGTTCGAGCTCGAGCTCGAGCTCGACTATTATTTTTTGTAATTTTTTTTTTCGAAAAAACAACAAATCCAGAATCCAGAATGTCTCAAGAGTCACAAATCCAAAATCCAATCATTGCATGTAAAATTAAAATTAGAAAATCCTATCATGGCATGTAAAATCCAAACATTAATTTTTGGATTGCTGTAAAATTAAACTAAAAAAATCCAACCGGCAAGGAGAGACGGAGACCGGCCAGAGAGACAAATACCGGCGACGATCCAGACAGGGACGATACAGACAGTGACGATCCAGAGAGGATGAGCGCGAGCACAGCGACAAAGACATTAAAGAAAGACAAAGACGTCGAGCGCGAGGAGAGATGGTGAAGGAGACCGATGACCGGTGAGGAAGGCGGCAGAGATAGACGGGCGACTTGTGAGGACTGGAAGGCAGCAGAGACAGTGAGACACGAGCGTGTGTGTTAGGTTTAGGGTTATATGAAAATGAAAATGAAATGAAAGTGATGAATTTATACCCTTAAGGCCTTAACAAAACTGTGTCATTTTGTTGTTTGTGTAAATAAAAATTGATAAAAACAAATAGTTTTAAAAATGACTAAGAAATTAGAGAAAAAGTTTTTTTTTTTTTTAAAAAAAAGAATTTAAAAATTGTATTATATATGTATAATTATAATTTATATGAAGTTATAATTTTATAACATAAATTTGTATTATTAATCCAATGTCACTTATTTAATTTGATATTATACAAATCCCATTATCATTATACATGAATAATATTATTAAGTATTTGAATTGTCATTGAATCACATGATTAAGTATTGCTCTCATACATTTATATTATTTAATCTGCATATATGTATAATTATAATTTATAACATATATAGACTTATAAGTTATAAGTGTTTAACATACATTGGAACTAACTTTCTATGTACTTAATTATTGTATTAGTATGAACTTGTATACTTATGAGTCTGTATCATTATCTAATTTATATGGGTAATGGGTCAATGTTAATTGTTATAACTTATATTATATGTTCTCATTATCACGATTTATGATATATGATTTAAATTCAAATTGTTAAGTTTTTACTTACCGTAAATTGTGATTATAATGTATAAATTATAAGAAACACATTAGTTACTTAATTATTAATCATTTAATCTAATAGTAATACTCAAACTCTAAGTAATAAATTCATAATGATCTAATGGTCATACACTCATACTTAAATTTTATGATCATATTATCTCACAATTAATATTAATATTATCTTAGATCTAAGATCATGTGATATATCATATATGTTTTGTAAGAATAAAATATATAATTATAATGTATTGATTAAATAACACAATAACTTGTACGGTTGTACTATATGATTATATCATATGATAAAATGATTAATGATAATATCATATATTTCTTATTATATATATATATATATATATATATATATATATTTCTTTTATGTGTTTGTATTAATATATACACACATGTGCATAAATAACAAAATACAAAGGTATATAATATATTTGTTATTATTGAATAAATGAGTAATGTTGACTATATATTGTTATTTGTTACTTACTAAAAAGTATACGAGCCGAGCCTAATAAGCGAGGCGAGCCTTATACGAGCTTGCTTACGAGCTTAGCCGAGTCGAGCCGAGCTTACTTCGTTTAATATTCGAGTCGAGCACGAGCCGAGCCCGAGCTTGCTCGCGAGACGCTTCACTCACTTATGAGCCCTAGCTGAGCCCCTCCGGCCTATTCCCAACAGATTTGTGTAATTTTCATTGCTTTTGAATTTAAGGAGCGGTACACATCTTAAATTTCTCCTAAAATATAGTTTGTAAATGATGTGTCATCATTTCATGAGATTTATTATTTTGAGAAGTGTGTCACCAAATTATGGAATGGTGATACATCATTTAAGAATCAATTTTTAAGAAGAAAATTTGGGATGTATAACATTTCTTTTTGAATTTATTGGAGAAATTATGTTGTTTGTGCTGTGGCTGATTCCCAAACCTTTGCTTCTTGTTGGACTGATTTGGCTTCTATGAGAAGAGAGCTTATATAGTTCAATGGTTGAAAGGCTCTGATACTATAATCTTTTGTATTCAGCCAGTTGCATTCTTTTCTTGCTTATAGTGAGGCCGTATATATTGTTTCTAGTTGAAATTTCACATGATGTGTCGCCTCCTTTACATTATATGATTTTGGACGCATACTAGGCTCCGTTTACTTCGACGTAAAATTGTTTTCAGAAAATGATTTCCGTATTTTACAGTGTTTACTTCGACGTAAAATAGTGGTCAACGGAAAATATTTTTCGTTTGACCGAAAATTCTTCTTTAATTTTTGGAAAAATGGTTTACCGTTTGACCGAAAATTTTTTCTTTAATTTTCGGAAAATGGTTTCCGACTATGAGCATCTCATTCTTAAATCGATGGACCTTGCTAAGACCCGCCCAGAACCTCGCCGGGACTTGACTAGGACCCGCCCGGGACTTGCTCGAGACTTGACCGGGACCTGACCGGGACCCGCCAGGGACCTCGGCAGGACGTGCTCGAGACTTGCCCGAGACATGACCGGGACTTGCCCGGGACATGCTCGAGACTTGACTGGGACCCGCCCAGGTGCCCGAGACCTCACCGGAACTTAACCGGGACTTGCCCGGGACTTGCTCGGGACCTCGGCAGGACCTGCTCTGGACCCCGGCAGGACCTGCCCGTGACCCGCCGGGACTTGATCGAGACCTGCCCAGGACTTGCCTGGGACCCTGCCGGGACCCGCCCTAGACTTGACTGGACCTGCCCAAGACCCGCCCGGGACTTGCCCGGTCGGATCCCGGGCGAGTCCCGGTCAAGTCCCGTCAGGGTCTCGGTCAAGTCCTGGGCTGGTCCCGATCAAGGCTCGGGCAGGTCCCGGGCGGGTCCCGGTCAAGTCCTGGGCAGGTCCCGGTCAAGTCCCGGGCAAGTCCCGACTAGGTCCTGGGCGGGTCCCGGGCAAGTCCCGGTCAGGTCCCGGTCAAGTCCCGGGCAGGTCCCGCCGGGGTCCCGGGCAAGTCCCGGTTAAGTTCCGGTAGAGTCCGAGGCAGGTCCTTGCGGGGTCTCAAACAAGTCCCGTGCAGGTCCGGGTGGGGACCTTATTGGAAAACATATATAAAAAAAGATATTAAAAAAAAAAAAAAATTCCGTGTGCAAGATAAATGCTATAAAATATTTTCGACGGAAAATATTTTCAGGGAAAATGACTTTCCTGAAAATATTTTACGATGGAAACCATTTTATGTTGAAGTAAACGGAGCCTAATTACCAATTGGGCTTCTTTTGGAGGGACATGTATATGATTGACATGCATGAGTTATTGATGCTTTCTTGACCTCTTCTCTGGATCCCACTCCATATTTAATAAAAAAATATATATATGCATTTTACACGTTCGTTTAACTAAAAACCATGTCCATATTAAAAGAAAATATGTGAGAATCGTGAGATGTATATATATTTTTTAACATCTTTAACTTAAGAATTCAAACATATGGAATAAACAAATAAATAAATAAAAATACATATAAAAAACTATTTATTATCTTTATTTATAATGAATCATATTAATAACTGGCAAAGTAAGCTATACGATCTCACTTCTACTTATGCTTTTACGGACCTAGTCACTACGTATATAAGATGTGTGGTTGCAAAAACGATCTCACAAAAAACGTGTCTTGATAATAAAGACCCATCTGATCATTCCATTATAACATGTTGGACAATAATAATCACCAAAAAATAAAAAAATAAAAAAAATGTTGGACAATTGGGATGTACGTATGAGATAACCGTTACATCATATTTTAAGTGTGCTGAAATGAAAGAATTTACCCATTACCTCATGTTTTAAGTGTGCTGAAATGAAAGAATTTACGTTTAACATATATACAAATTGGTCTCTCGTAGCAATCAGTACATGAAGATTAATTTTCTAATTGAAAAATCATGTCACATCTTCGAGAGATGTAGAGATCCTTATTTACTACTATCACTAAGAGCATTATCAATAAACTCTCTGTGATGTGTTTTTAGCCAAAATTTAGAGAATATTCTAAAACACTCCTATTTATCAAACTCTTCATCATTTCTTCAATTTATTTTATTGTTTCAATCTCTCTCCATATTTGATGCTAGTTTTTCTTTAGTCATTTATTATTTTATCTCTCCCTCTATGAACTTGGAAGTCCTTTTTTTTTTTTTTGGTGGTTAGTTTCAACCAACTAACAATCAATAAAAAATAATATTTATTTAAAATAGATAAATATTTACTGATATTTGGAGCTTATAAAATGTAATTAGATAAAATAACAAAAGTAAATTTTCTAGTTAAAATTTTGTTAAACTTTAGAAAATTCATGGGTGATGCTCGAACTAACACGTAGCTATTGAAGAATGTCAACTAAAAGCATTTCAGCAATTATGGCTATTTATGGTACTCAAATGGTGTAGTGTTATATTTATGTATTTATTGTCTTGTCTTATTAGTGAAGTATGTAGATAGTAGGATGCGTAGACTACAAATCATAGATTAATAGAGGTAGACAATAGGATGTGTAGACAACAAATCATAGATTAATACATGTGTGAACTGTTGATGACGTGTCATGTTTTTGTGGTGGAAACTGTTTATTGAAAGATTCAATTTTCAATAGTGAGAAGCACTTGCACATGAAAATTGTGAAATTATTGAGCCTTTTTGGCAAATGCCTTTGGTTTTTTCATTATAGCTAAAATTGATTGACATTAGAAAAAGTAAGTGTAAACATTAAAAAATAAAAATAAAAAAACTACGCATAATATTCAATTTTAGGGTTTTTTTTTTTCGAGGGTGAAAAAAAAAAAAAAAACGAAAGAAAAGAGAAAGAAGGAAAAAAAAAAGAAGAAGAAGAGATAATAAGATTTCAATTGGCTAGAGGCCACATCTCATGAAAGCTGAACCGAAAATCACTAGTTTATACCTCCCTTCCCCATTTTTATCCTCTTAGACATGTCAATAAAATAAAATAGGCGATTTAATAAAGGAATATACGTTAATGAGTGGTTTGTTAAAAAGTTAAACTCTAAGAACCTCTAAAGAATTTTTCTCTAGAATTAAATCCCAAGTACCTTGTACAAGATTTATAGATTTTGTTAACTAAATTAGCTATTGCACTCTAAACATAAAACTTCAAGTGACATTATGTAATGAATATACCTTCTTATATTAATGTTTCAACCTTGTTATAAATCGTGAATTAAGTCCTGCATGTAGATTAGTGACATTTTCTTCCACAGACAAAGATAAGCTATAAACTTTGAAAAAGACAATGTGTACGTTTGGATGCATGCACCGAGCCCCTCCAGCAATGGATGTGGCCGTCCCTTTAATATCATGACGTCTTTGGATTTTTCTCCATATACATTGAAAGAGAAGCCAGGTTTTTTCTCCGAGCTTGAAAAAAATGAACCCATCATATCCCGGATTAATGAATGTGGTCCTTCCTTCCATAAGATTTTTTCTGGAATTTTCTTAGATCGTCCATTATTGCGTATGAACTTTGGAAGAATTGTGTTTCACTGTCTCTCTGGCTTGAAAATTTATTGCGTACACAAAAGAAGGAAACGAGTAGGATGTGATGTGAGGTCCAAATATTTTAGGTGGCCTCATTTTTTGGCTTTTGAAATTTGCTTGTTTGTTAGTAGAAGAAAGGACGTATTATCTTTTGCATTCTTGGTGCTAATAATTTCACCCTCGTGCTAAGAATTGGCGCTGCTCTTAGTCAAAGAGATGTTGCAAGAGTAAGACCATGTATTGGGTGACGTTGCATAAATACCCCCCTAACATCTAACTTTTGATCGAGGCATATGCACGGAAGCCCATTGCTTTCTTGTGCTAATTCTAAGCACAAAGGAAAACTGAGTTAATGGAGTACCTGGCATTTGTGCTGCTACTTCTCTTTGTGTTGGCGTCTATTCATGTGCTCGCCTCTAGCTTAAGAGCCTGGAAATCTAGCTTGCCAAGACTTCCTCCAAGCCCCAAGCCCTTTCCAATCATTGGGAACATCTTGGATCTCGTAGGAAACCAACCCCACCGAGCCGTTTCCAAGCTCTCCAAAACTTATGGACCCCTAAATGACTCTCAAGCTTGGGAGCATCACAACCATAGTCATTTCCTCTCCAGATCTAGCCAAGGAAGTACTGTAAAAACGTGGACACGTCTTCTCCAGCTGAACTATCATGGAAAGCAGCCGAACACTTAACCACCACAAATTTTCAATGGGCTGGCTGCCCGCATCGGCTCATTGGAGAAACCTCAGGAAAGTTTCTGCCACACAAATATTTGATCCACAAAAGCTCGATTCCACCCAAGCCATTAGGAGAAAAAGGGTGCAACAACTAGTAGACCATGTAAAAGAGAATTGTAATAGTGGCCAAGCGGTAGATATTGGTCAAGCAGCCTTCACAACTATCCTGAATGCCATATCAAACACACTTTTCTCTACTGACTTGGCAAAGTATTGTTCAAATGCGTCCCAAGAGTTTCTGGAAATCTTAGTGGGTACCATGGAAGAAACTACAAGGTCGAATATTGCAGACTATTTCCCTGTACTTCGTTTTATTGACCCACAAGGTGCACGCCGAAGGCTGACGATTCATTATAAAAATCTTTTTAGGATTCTGGATGGTATAATCAATGAACGATTACAATCAAAAGCATCTTCAAAATGTTCTAAGGCAAGCAGCGATGTACTTGCCTCCCTCCTCAATCTCATTGAAGAAGATAATTCAGAATTGAGCTGTGATGACATCAAACATTTGCTTCTGGTGATTGACTTCACTTCTTCAGAATGCATAATTGTCTTTTCTTTTTCCTATTATATTTTGATCTTTGATCTTAAGTACTCAGCTCAAACACTGTTTTATATCAGGATTTATTTGTTGCCGGGATTAGCGCAACATCAAGCACAGTGGAATGGGTAATGGCAGAGTTACTACATAGCCTTGAAAAAATGGCAAAAGCCCAGAAAGAGCTTGAAGAAGTGCTTGGCAAGGACGAACTTGTTAAAGAATCAGATATCTCAAAGTTGCCTTATCTACGAGCAATCGTGAAAGAAACCTTTCGTCTGCACCCACCAGCGCCTCTCCTAGTTCCCGGCAAAGCCGAGATTGACGTAGAGGTAAGTGGCTTCATCGTGCCCAAGAATGCACAGATACTAGTAAACGTGTGGGCAATGGGATGAGATTCAAGCATATGGCCAAACCCAACTCTTTTTTGCCCGAAAGGATGAGATTCAAAGGTAGAGATTTCGAGCTCATTCCCTTTGGAGCTGGAAGATGGATCTGCCTTGGATTGCCTTTCGCAAACCGGATGGTGCATTTGATGTTGGCCTCTCTTGTCCACCACTTCAATTGGAAGCTTGCAGATGAGATGAAGGCAAAAGATATCGACATGAGAGAGATGTTTGGGCTTTCCTTACATAGAGGCGAGCCCCTCCGGGCTATTCCCATTAATTAGATCCGTGTAATTTTCCTTGTTTTAGGTTTTAGCCAAATATGGATATATGCACATGTCTTTAGATATATGTATAATGTAAGGATTTTGCGCATATGCAGAATAAACGACGACTAGGGTTCTAGAATTTTAAAAATAAAAATAAAGCTTCTAGAATTTTATATTGTTCTTCGGTCATCAAAAATCAACCTTCTTGTCTAAAATTCTTAGTGAAATGTATATATACCCATATCAAAAAATCTAAAATTTATTTAATTTTTGTACTTGCAATAGGCTGTCCTGTTGCAGTATTATTGCTATAATATACGTACATTAATTGTAATAGGACAGCTCCATGTAAGAGCTTGCTCAGTCACAAGCTCGAACAGGTGGAACTTGACATCTATCCAAATAAGTAAAAATTCTCACAGATGTACAAACTCTTCTTTTACTGGAACAGATGACGGCTGATCTCTATTTTCTTCTCTCACTCTGCATCACCTTTTTCTTCTAATCACTTGTTTTTGGCTCCTCCAAAAAAACACCAAGAAAGAAACACTCTTGCTGCCCTTGCACACACGTTTAATCCCTCTCAAATTCTCTCTCACGTTCACATACGTTTTTCTCCACTCTTTTGGTGCTTCACTAATGTTCATGTTTTTGGCACACCTAAAACACAAAGGCTCAATGCCTTTATATAGCACTCAAAAAATCAGTTAAAAGGATTACAAGCTTGACTTGGTGAAGGAAGATAACAAGCAGCCCAAACTATGTAAAAATTCCAAAACCAATTTGGAATAGAAGCTTCAAGTCGACAAACCCCAAACCAAGAGAATAAGGAATAATTGTGTGCCCCACACGTTGACTTGATGAGACCAAGTCAGATGCAATAACAATCTCCACCTTGACTTGAAACCCATCAAGTCTAACAAAACGTATCTCTTCCAGATGTCTCCGCCTCAGCCCCCAAGGGCAATCACACTCCATAAGTGTCACTCAAGTCCAAGTGCCTATTGAAGTTGTGCATAGTACCTGATTTAGACATAACACCATGCCTCCCTATCAGTCTCATTGACCATACAGTTTTCTCTGATGACTTTTTCTTTCTATAGACCCATATGCACCCTTTAGCCTTCTTTACATTAAGTAATTTGCCGATTCCCAAGCTTTACCTCTCTGTCTTGACTCCACCTCTTCGGGCATACCATCTTGAATAGACGATGGATCTCCACTACAAGCTGTTAGAGCAAAAGAAACCATGTTCTCAAAGCCATACCTCTTTGTTGCCCTTTTATCATGTTTCTCTTTGCCTCTTGCTAAAGAATAAGACTCTTCTTCGTGCTGTGAATCTCTTGAAGATTCTTCGGTATCACATTCATCCATGAGTGAACACTGTTCATCAAGCTCCACCTCTACGAATTGTTTCTCTTTATGCATTGTACTTTCAGAAAGCTCATCTAAGTTAACAAACTCAGACTTCTTCGGTTCCTGCTCTGTAACTTTAGGTTCTGCACTTGACCCATCCTTGTACATAGCACACTCATTAAAAGTCAAATTCCGACTTCTAATAATCTTCCAATTTTGATAATCCCAAAATCAATAACCGAAGGCCTCATCTCCATATCCAATGAAGAAATACCTTCTAGATTTAGCATCTAGCTTACTCCAAGTATCAGACTCATCATGAACATACGAAGCACAACCAAAAACCTTCAGATGTGAAAGATTTACCTCTTTTCCACTCCAGACTTCTTCCGGCAGTCTATGGATCAGGGGAACAGAAGGTCCCCTATTTATCAGGTATGCAACAGTGCTTATTGCATCAGCCCAGAAAGTCTTTGATAACCCAGCATGCAACATCATACTCCTAGTACGCTCATTGAGGGTCATGTTCATGCGCTCAGCCATGCCATTCTACTGTGGTGTTCCCGGGATCGTTTTCTCTATTATAATCAAATTCACTGTGCAAAACTGCTTAAACCCCCTATCTTCATATTCTCCTCCCGTGTCTAATCTCAAACACTTGAGCTTCAAGCCCGTTTCAGTCTCAACCATGGCCTTCCATTTCTTAAAAGTCTCAAATATATCAAATTTACTTTTCAAGAAATAAACCCATATCTTCCTGCTTGAATCATCAATAAATGTGATGTAATATCGCGAGCCTCCATGAGATGCCACTGGTGCGGGACCCCACAAATCCATGTGTACCAGCTCCAGCTTTTCAAGCTTAGGTGCTTTGTCAACTTTCATGAAACTCACCTTCTTCTACTTCCCTAGGATGCAGCCTTCACTCAAATCAGAGTCAACTGACTTCAACTTCATAGTTTCCCCTTTGACAGAAGTACTTTCATCCCTTTCTCGCTCATGTGCCCAAGGCTTAGGTGCCATAATTTTTAGTCAGTACCCGTTGTAACATCCCCAGCTTGTTAAGGCTGAGTTTGCCACTTTTCTTCTTTTACAACAAATGTTTTTACAAAGATTTATAAGTCTATCAGAGTACTTGATTTTAAAGGATACGATAAATGTATAAAACATTCTTCAAGAGGTTTTATTACACGGTAAATTAGAAAACATTAAACTTTAGTTGCGAAATATCATATTATTACAATAACTGATATGAAAAGACTTTGAAAATTAATAATTATTCCCGCCCCCATTCCGGCCTCCTATTCCAGCGTCTTTTCTACCTGAAAGCAAGAAATAAAACTGAATGAGCCCAAAGGGGCTCAGCAAGTAAAATCCACAACCATAAATAGTTTTACTCCTTGTTCTTAGTTTTGAAAATCATTTTCACAAATAAATATACATCCAGCCGTAATAATACATGTATGTATGGTTGCATCTCCCGTAGCATATACATACTATTACATCTAGTAATAAATCATCTTTATATCATCATAATGCATCATTATAAATCATCATTGTAAATCATCATTGTAAATCATCATTGTAAATCATCATAGTATATCATCGTTGAAATTATATTATCATTTTCTCATATTAGGGCCCATGTACACTGTTACCCCTGTGTATGAGGGTTGTAGGTCCTTGTGACCATGGCACTGAACTGTGGCGTCAGCCTTGCCCGACCGTCAATTAACTCTTTGTTGGTGCACTCAACGGTCATGTTGATGGAATACCACCTTCTTGCATAGCCTCCTTCAGTGGTTTCGCCTCCATCCAAGTATCGGTACTGAACTCCTCTCATCCTTACTTATCTTGGGGCCAAAAATACTCTCCTCCATACATGTGCCCTCATTTCATAAACATTTAACTCATTTCTTGTACTTTTCTTTGTACTTCTTTTGATGCATCTTAGGGCAACCTGTAGGAGGGTTTATCATCATTCTTCTTTCTTATAATCATCATCATTTCTCAACTTTCTTTTCTCAAAATGGAAACTTTTCCAAACATAAACTTGTTTTACTTAGAAAGCGTTTAAAGAAATATAAACTTTCTAAATAATTCTTTTAGAAATCCTTCATGCATGCAACATATCTCCATGACAGGTAAATAAAAATATCATTTACAGTTTGATACAAGAATGTATAAATAGCATGACATGAAGTAATTTTAGAAGGGCTAGTGAATTTACTTACCTCTAGACTGAAGCTATGATCAGTCTTTAAACTGCTAATTAATCATCTTGAAAAAATATCTTGTTGTTCCATTCTGTTTGGTCACAACTAAATTAATAATAATTCACGAATATCAATTAATTCCAGTCTACTCCTTTAGGGAAGTTAACCCATTAAAATCCAACCCAAAACATCTTATAACTCAGCCCAAAAATAGCGAATTAACTCCCAAAACTAATTCAATATACTTCAAGTGTGAAACCACCCAATATCATCCTGATTAAATAATAATAAAAAAATGGTTCTCATCTAAGACACATTATTCAACTTAAAATCAAATTCCCATAGCTAAAGGAAGAAAAATTTTACCTTTGAAGAACCCCTTTTTATTATTCTGCAAATTTTATTGGCCATCCTCTAAATCTCTGTTTCTCCCCCTTAACATCTTACCCGCTTTCTCTTTGTCATGCTTCTCTGTCCATCTCTCACTCTATTGCAACATCTCTCTCCCCCTGTCTTCTCTTTCTTACATCCGTAAAGCTCCCTCTCTCTGTTTTCTTGTTTCTTGCTCTTCGTTAAGTAATAAAGCAAGGAGAGTAGGTGAAGTTAAGAAAATGCAAAGAAGAGTCCAAGCCGTGTGGTAAAAGAAGGAAGGAAGAAAAATGAAAGGAGTAATGAGTGGTAATAAGTGGCATTGGGGAAAGAGGGGGAAGAGAGGGGTTGGTGTGCTGGTAGAAAATAAGAAAGGAAGAAAAGAAGGAAGAAAAGAAAGCGGGTGGGGGCCTCATGGAAAAAGAGAGGGGAGTGTGGAAATAGAGGAATAAATAAAGGAAAAGAAAGAAAATGATGTGAATTATGCATGAAGGGGCCCGGTCTTATATAATAAGAGATGAGCATTATTAACAACACCTTGGGCTCACTCCTTATTAAAATTATATCTAATCTCATCTAACCATTCTCACACCCTTCTTCGTTTGCTAACACCAAATCAACAATCCCTCAAAGCTAACTTTCCTTCAAATGTATAATATGTATCATTATACCATCATATCTTTTAAAGTCACCAACTAAATTGTCCAGGTATAATCTATCCTAAACCTTAGGATGTAATGATCTCAAATAAAAATTCATTCCTATAATATTCATATAATCCATAAATTCTTCAAGAACAAATCTCATTACTTAATATAAATATTAAGATAATATTATCTTCAAATTCATATCTTTAAATGAGGATTTTAAATTTGGGGCGCTAAACCCGTATCTACAACAACAATTGTATCCTTGCTATTTGTCGTTATATAGAGAGTACCCCTCTTATGACCACGAGCCAAAATTCTGGCTCCCTTGCTGACCTTCCACTTTCCACCATGAAACTGAATTGATTGCCCTTCATCATCAAGCTGTCCCACTGAAATCAGGTTCTTTTTCAGCTCTGGGATATGCCTGACCTTTTGCAGCTTCCATACCGAGTCACTGTGGACTCTAATGTGAACATCGCCTAGGCCCACCACATCCAGCGCCGTTCCATCAGCCAAATACACCTTCCCGAAATCTCCAGCCACATAATTTTCTAGAATTTCACGGATCGCTGTCATTTGAAAAGATAATCCTGAGTCTAGGACCCAAGAATCAAGGGGACTGTTAACATAGAGAAGTAGGGCATCATATACTTCTTCTGTCACTAAGTATGCATAATCATTCTCGGTCTCCTTCTGCAGTTCCCTACAATTCTTCTTGTAGTGGCTAGTCTTGCCACAGTTCCAGCATTGGGTTGTTCTCCGAATCTAGATTTGCTTCTCCCTTTTTTGGATTTTGATCTGCCTTGCCTAGAGTTTCTGTCTTCTCCTCTGCCCCGAGTCTCGAGGTTTAAAGTAGCACCAGAACAAGAGGCTTCACTCGCATCTCTTCTGCGAACCTTTTCATTGAGAACCAAATCCCTAACATCTTCATAGCTCCGTTTACTCTGCCCCTGCAGAGTTACTCACAGCCATCCCCACGGCTTCCCGGCTATTTGGCAAATACACCAAGACAATCAACGCGCGAATCTTATCATCAAAATCAATTTCTACCAAGGACAATTGATTTGTGATTGTGTTGAACTCATTGAGATGTTGTGCTACCGAAGCCCCTTCCGCCTTCTTTAGGTTGAACAATTTCTTTATCAGATGCACCTTGTTGTCAGTCAACGGTTTATCATACATACTTGATAAAGCCGCCATTAGAGTTGCTGTGGTCTGTTCCTTTACAAGGTTGTGTGCAACTGTCTTTGGCAATGATAACCTGATAACTGCTACGGCTTTATGATCAAGAAGAGTCCACTCGCTATCATACATGTCGTCGAGTTGTTGATAAAGGTCCTTCCCATAAAGAATATCTTCAATTTGCACATTCCAATACCCAAAATCTGTGTCGTCGAACTTCTCGATCCCTATCTTTCCTTCTTCTACTGCCATCGTTCCCACTCGAACCAAAAGCTTTGATACCAGTTGTTAGGAAATTAATCATATTTCCCAAGATTCGTGAGATATGAAAAACAAGAAAAATGTGGAATAACAAGATTAGGCAATCAACATATGGCACCAAGATTTAAGTGGTTTGGCTTAACAAGCCAACATTCTCTGGCAGAGACGACCCGAAGAAAATTCACCATAAAAAAATGAATACAATAATAGTAGAGAGAAAATCACTCAGATCCTAAAGCCTCAATACACCCAAATCTCATTATCACACAAGAGAGATTATTCCCAAAATACAATACAAAAGACATATGTACAAACTCTTCTTTTGCTGGAACAGATGGCGGCTGATCTCTGTTTTCTTCTCTCACTCTGCAGCACCTTTTTCTTCTAATTGCTTGTTTTTGGCTCCTCCAAAAAACACCAACAAAGAAACACACTTGTTGCCCTTGCACACACTTTTAATCCCTCTCAAATTCTCTCTCACGTTCACATACGTTTTTCTCCACTCTTTTGGTGCGTCACTAATGTTCACGTTTTTAGCACATCTAAAACACAAATGCTCAATGCCTTTATATAGCACTCAAAAAATCGGTTAAAAGGATTCCAAGCTTGACTTGGTGAAGGAAGATAACACGCAGCCCAAACTATGTAAAAATTCCGAAACCAATTTGGAATAGAAGCTTCAAGTCGGCAAATCCCAGACTAAGAGAATAAGGAATAATTGTGTGCCCCACACGTTGACTTGATGAGACCAAGTCACATGCAATAACAGGAACATCTTGGACCTCGTACGAAACCAACCCCATAGAGCCGTTTCCAAGCTCTCACAAACGTATGGATCCCTAATGACTCTCAAGCTCGGGAGCATGACAACCATAGCCGTTTCCTCTCTGGATGTAGCCAAGGAAGTACTGCAAAAACACAACCAAGTCTTTTCCGGCCAAACTATCCCAGATGCTGCCCGAGCACTCAACCACCACAAATTTTCAATAGGGTGGCTGCATCCCACATTGAGCAGTTGGAGAAACCTCAGGAAAGTTTCTACCATGCAAATATTTGCTCGACAAAAGCTCGAATCCACCCAAGCCATTAGGAGAGAAAATGTGCAACACCTATTAGACCATGTAAAAGAGAATTGAAATAGTGGCCAAGCAGTAGATATTGGTCGAGCAGGCTTCATGACTAGTCTGAATGCCATATCAAACACACTTTTCACTACAGACTTAGCAGAGTATTGCTCAAATGCGTCCCAAGAGTTTCTGGAAATCATAGTGGGTACCATGGAAGAAGCTGGAAGGCCGAATGTTGCAGACTATTTCCCTGCACTTCGTTTCGTTGACCCACAACGTGCACGCCAAAGGCTGAAGATTTATTTTAGAAATTGTTTTAGGACTCTGGATGGTATAATCAATGAACGATTACAATTAAGAGCGTCATCATCAAAGGATTCTAAGGCAAGCAGCGATGTACTTGATTCCCTCCTCGATCTCACTCAAGAAGATAATTCAGAATTAAGCTGCGACGACATCAGACATTTGCTTCTGGTGATTGACTACCTTTTTTGAACTTTTCTTTCCTTTCAATTATATTTTGATAAGAAATAAACTTCAGCAAAGTGCTCACACATTACATTTAACCAGGATTTATTTATTGCGGGGATTGACACAACATCGAGCACAGTGGAATGGGCAATGGTAGAGTTACTACGGAAACCTGAAAAAATGGAAAAAGCCCGAAAAGAGCTTAAAGAAGTGCTTGGCAAGGACGAAAATGTTCAAGAATCGGATATCTCAAAGTTGCCTTATTTATGAGCAATAGTGAAAGAAACCTTTCGTTTGCACCCACCAACACCTTTCCTAGCTCCCCACAAAGCAGAGACAGACAAAGAGGTGTGTGGCTTTACCGTGCACAAGAATGCACAAATACTAGTAAACGTGTGGGCAATGAGACGGGATTCAAGCATATGGCCAAACCCAGATTTGTTTGTGCCTGAAAGATTTTTAGAGAAGGATATAGACTTCAAAGGCGGAGATTTCGGGCTCATTCCCTTTGGAGCTGGAAGAAGGATTTGCCCTGGATTGCCTTTGGCCAACCGGATGGTGCACTTGATGTTGGCAACTCTAGTCCACTACTTTTAATTGGAATCTGGCAGATGAGTTGAAGGCAAAAGATTTAAACATGAGTGAGACATTTGGAATTACCTTACATAAGGCTGAGCCCCTCCCGGCTATTCCCATCAGATTTGGGTAATTTTCATTGCTTTTGTTTTTAGCGGAATATGGATGTATGCGCATGTCTTTATATTATATGGGTATAATTAAAAGACATGCGCATACATTTGTCTTTGTTGTTTTTGTCATGGATTGTGCAATTGAAGGTGAAAGTATTAGTAGTATTTCTCGAGAGGAGAATACTTATAATATCTTGTGACGTGACACATGGCAATCAGAGATCAAGCCAACTCAGCAAAGCAATAGTTCAGTCTATCGAGCCTTGTTTAGTACTTTAGCAAATTAAAAATTTTATATATAGGTCAAGCTTCCAGCTTAAAATTTCACATAACTTTCTCTTTTCTTTCTAGATTCTTTGATTTTAAGTTGATTCTAGTGTAAGGGATTCTTGAATAACAGAGCGCTGCAAAAGTGGATTCTTGGTATAGAAGTTCAAAATTTTCTGTTTAAGCAGAATCTATGAGGTGGATAATCTAGACTTTAGCTTTTTATTTATTGAAGTTATTTTTGTGTCGTCGTAATCTTCATATATATAAAGCATACATAGTTAAACAACGTGTTTCCTCTCTCCATGCTACCTTTGAATTTTGGTAAAAACCTTTGTATGATAGTTTTCTTTTGGGCTTCTGGATTTCCTTACGATAAGGTTGAAGATAAGGTTAGTAAAGGAATAAAGGGGATGCCAGAAGGAAGGAGAATTCCATTATATTAAGGGGTATTATAGTAAAGTATAGTAAGTAGTTATATTTAATTTATAGAGTTGGCCATTATAGAAAGGTAGAAATTGATAAAATTGAATATTTAATTAGTTTAAAATTGATAAAATTGAATATTTAAAATTAATTATGGTATCACTCAAAAAAATTACTTAATTATAGTAGCAAATCTTATAAAATTGAAAATATTAAGATAAAAAAGGAATTACCCTCTTAATTAATACTATAAATAGATGTTGTGAAAATTAGATGCATTCATTCATTCAGCAAGCCCTCGACATTCCACAATCCAAACAATAACCTTCAAGTTTGATCAAGCAATTAATGCGTGTGGCCTACTTAAACCACAAAAATTAAAAATGTAAAATTTATCCATCCTTTCTTGTAAAATGGTTTGCTAGAATGTAAATTTTAAATAATTGTTAATTAAAATTAATTATTAAGATTTGAAGATGGGTAATGAGTAATGATTAAAATTACACTTTAATCCCGAAATTATCTCATGGATGTGGCAGTGCCAATGATCAACCCTTATTAAAAAAAAAAATAATTAAAACCATAATTAACACAGAAATATTAACAAGATCAAATAATAATATGACAAAAGTATAATTTCTAAGTTATTCTTGTTAAATTGTCCAGATGGCCGGTTGATTTCTTGAAAATTTATTGCAAAGACAAAAGAAGGAATAATGAGGATGTCATGAGCTCCAAATATATTATTATTATTATTATATATACATGAAAGGTTGCATGCCTGTTGATTTCTTGAAAATCTTTGTTTTAAAAAAAAAAAAAAAAAAAAAAAAAATTATACATAAAGGGTCGCATGCTTGTTGATTTCTTAAAAATTTATTGCAATTAATACAAACCTAGGAATGACGAGGATGAGGGCTCGAAATGTTAAAGAGCTCTCAATTTTTATTTCACAATACTTAACCTACTTTTAAATTAGTCAATGTTAAAATAAAAAATAAAAAAATAAAAATACTGTTGATTCAGAATATTATAAAATATATATATATATATATATATATATATATATATAAAATATTCCCAAAACGTTGCTAATAACTTTATAATTTTTGTTCAGCAGAAAACTTTTCCGTTTCCTGATCCGATCTTAGCCACTTCTAAGCACAAAGCGAAATTGAGTTAACGGACTACCTAGTGTTTGTGCTGCTACTTCCCTTTGTGTTGGCATCTATTCATGTGCTCGCCTGTGGCCTAAGAGCCTGGAAATCTGGCTCGCCAAGACTTCCTCCAGGCCCCAAGCCTTTTCCAATCATTGGGAACATCTTGGACCTCGTAGGAAACCAACCCCACCGAGCCGTTTCCAAGCTCTCCAAAACTTTTGGACCCCTAATGACTCTCAAGCTCGGGAGCATGACAACCATAGTCATCACCTCTCCAGATCTAGCCAAACAAGTACTGCAAAAATATGACCACATCTTTTCCAGCTGAACTATCCCAGATGCTTTCCGAGCACTCAACCACCACAAATTTTCAATGGGGTGGCTGCATCCCACGTCGAGTCGTTGGAGAAACCTCAGAAAAGTTTCTGCCACTCAAATATTTGCTCCACAAAGGCTCGATTCCACCCAAGCTATTAGGAGAAAAATGGTGCAACAACTAGTAGACCATGTTAAAGAAATTTGTAATAGTGGTCAAGTGGTAGATATTGGTGGAGCAACCTTCACAACTAGCCTGAATGCCATATCAAACACACTTTTCTCTAAAGACTTGGCAGACTATTGTTCAACAGCGTCTCAAGAGTTTTTGGAAATCATATTGGGTACCGCGAAAGAAGCTGGAAGGCCGAATGTTGCTAACTATTTCCCTGCACTTCGTTTTGTTGACCCACAAGGTGCACACCGAAGGCTGAATATTTATTTAAGAAATTGTTTTAGGACTCTTGATGGTATAATCAATGAACGATTACAATTAAGAGCATCATCATCAAACGCTTCCAAGGCAAGCAGCAATGTACTTGATTCCCTCCTCGATCTCACTCAAGAAGATAATTCAGAATTAAGCTCCGACGACATCAGACATTTGCTTCTGGTGATTGGCTACCTTTCTTGAACTTTTTCTTTCCTTTCAATTATATTTTGATAAGCAATTAATAAACTTAGGCAAAGTGTTCTTAACACACACGCACTACTTTATACCAGGATTTGTTTATTTCGGGGATCGACACAACATCAAGCACAGTGGAATGGGCAATGGCAGAGTTACTACGCAACCCTGAAAAAATGGCAAAAGCCCGGAAAGCGCTTGAAGAAGTGCTTGGCAAGGACGAACATGTTCAAGAATCAGATATCTCAAAGTTGCCTTATCTACGAGCAATAGTGAAAGAAACATTTCGTTTGCACCCACCAGCACCTTTCCTAGCTCCCCACAAAGCAGAGATTGACAAAGAGGTGTGTGGCTTTACCGTGCCCAAGAATGCACAAATACTAGTAAACGTGTGGGCAATGGGACAGAATTCAAGCATATGGCCAAACCCAGATTTGTTTGTGCCTGAAAGATTTTTAGAGAAGGATATAGACTTCAAAGGCAGAGATTTCGATCTCATTCCCTTTGGAGCTGGAAGAAGGATTTGCCCTGGATTGCCTTTGGCCAACCGGAAGGTGCACTTGATGTTGGCATCTCTAGTCCACTACTTTAATTGGAATTTGGCAGATGAGATGGAGGCAAAAGATTTAAACATGAGTGAGACATTTGGCATTACCTTACATAAGGCTGAGCCCCTCCTGGCTATTCCCATTAGATTTGGGTAATTTTCATTGCTTTTGTTTTTGGTCGAATATGGATGTATGCGCATGTCTTTATATTATATGGGTATAATTTAAAGACATGTGCATACATCCGTCTTTGTTTTTTTTGTTTTTCCATGCTTGTCTTATTGTCCTGGTGTTTGGGCTTAGGACGTGACTAAATTTCTGGCCTTTCGGATCGAGAAGGACTAGTTTTGGCGTGGTGCTTTTACTCATGCCTCGAAAACGGCTACCTATGTCCCGGATTGAATCTGCGTCGGACAAATCTGTTTTATAAGCTGAAGATTGGGTATAGGATAGCAGATGTAGACGTCATAGGTTATCACTGTAAGATTTGTATGATTTTGACCTTTATGACTTTTAGCTTCAGTTAGGAATTTAAGAGCTTGATGCTCTTGTGATGTAAGAGTTTTTATACTCTTGATTATTCATGAATGATAACAGAATGAATTTCTTTAATATATATATATATATATATATATATATATATATGGGTATAATTTGAGGTGGTAGTATTTCTCGAGAAGAGAATACTTATAATATCTCGTGACATGACACATGGCAATCAGAGATCGAGCCAACTCAGCAAAGCAATAGTTCAGTCTATCGAGCCTTATTTCTCGGTCGACCAAGTACTTTAGCAAATTAAAAATTTTATATATAGGTCAAGCTTTTAGCTTAAAATTTCACATAACTTTCTCTTTTCTTTCTAGATTCTTTGATTTAATTAAGTTGATTCTAGTGTAAGGGATTCTTGAATAACAAAGCTCTTGGTATAGAAGTGCAAAGTTTTCGGTTTAAGCGGAATTTATGAGGTGGATTATCTAAACTCTAGCTTTTTATTTATAGAAGTTATTTTTGTGTCGTCATAATCTTCATATATATATATAAAGCATACATAGTTAAACAACGTGTTTCCTCTCTCCATATTACCTTTGAATTTTGGTAAAAACCTTTTTATGGTAGTTTTCTTTTGGTTCCAAGTATTATTAAGAGTACTGGGCTTCTGGATTTCCTTACGATAAGGTTGAAGATAAGGTTAGTAAAGGAATAAAGGGGATGCCAGAAGGAAGGAGAATTCCATTATATTAAGGGGTATTATAGTAAAGTATAGTAAGTAGTTATATTTAATTTATAGAGTTGGTCATTATAGAAAATTAGAAATTTATAAAATTGAATATTTAATTAGTTTAAATACTACAAAGTTATAGAACTTTAATTATATATTTAATTTATAGTAAAGTATTAAAGTGGCAGATCGAATATATATATATATATATATATATATATATATATATATATATATGGTAATATGGTATAAAATTTAAAGGTTGTTGCTTTTAGATTCTTTGAATTTAAAGTTTTATTTTCTTGCTATTCCATGACCCTTTGTGTTACATTAAAATTAATTATGGTATCACTCAAAAAAATTACTTAATTATAGTAGCAAATCTTATAAAATTGAAAATATTAAGATAAAAAAAGGAATTACCCTCTTAATACAATAAATAGATGCTGTGAAAATTAGATACATTCATTCAGTAAGCCCTCGACATTCCAAAATCCAAACATTAATAACCTTCAAGTTTGATCAAGCAATTAATGCGTGTGGCCTACTTAAACCACAAAAATTAAAAATGTAACATTTATCCATCCCTTGTTAAATTGTGTGCTAGAATGTAAATTTTAAATGGAGTCAAAATATTTTTCAAGTCTTCTCTCTAGGGTTTCTCTATCGGCGCCCAGAGGTGAAGTTTTCTATCCCCCGTGCCTAGGGTGGAGTGTGGTTTGTTAAGAGTGTCTATCCCTGTGAGTACCGAACAGGTGAGATGGGAACCACGGCAGAGGAATTATCTCGGCTTTGGGAGAACCTCACGCTGATGGAAGAAGAGGGTACAGACTTGGCCATTGGAGAATCTGACTTAGCCCCTTTGGCTGCTCAGGGTTCATCTTGTATTGTTGGGAAATTGCTAGCAGATCGCGTTGTGGGGAAGGATGTTCTCAAGATGCCATTGATACGGGCATGGCATCCAACAGACCGGGTTTATTTCAAAACGTTGGGAGCAAATCTCTTCCTAATTGAGTTTGCTAGTGAATGTGATAAAGTTCGGATTTTGGAAGGCCGGCCTTGGAAGTTTGATGATCATCTTTTCGCAATAGTTGATTATGATGGAGTTACTTCGCCTTTCCAATTGGAGTTTGACAAAGTGTCCTTTGGGTCCGCATGTTTGGCCTTCCGTTATCTTGTATGGGAAGAGACGTGGGACAGAAGATCGGTGCTTCGGTGGGAGAGGTTGAAGATATTGATGTCATGGAAGGAGTAGGGTGGGGGGAGTTTCTGAGGGTTCGGATTCGTATGGACCTCTCAAAACCACTCTCACGAGGGAGGACTATAAATCTTAGGGGCAAGTCGATCTGGATTGCTTTTCATAACGAGAAGATCCCACGTTATTGCTACACTTGTGGAGTAATTAAGCATGGTAAGAGTGGATGTGGAGGACCTGCAGGCCAGTGAATTAATAGGGGAGAAAAGAAGGTCGAATTTGGACCTTGGCTTCGGGACCCGTCGCCGACAAGGAGATATGGGAGGGGTGGAGGTTGGGTGACAGGGGGAGAACCAGCCACCCTCATACAGGAAACTTCTATGGAGAATGGGGCCAACAACGCAAATATGGGAAATGCGAGGGAGGAGGAGACGGAGAAGGATCCACCAGATGGAGGCTCATCCGAGAATTCCAAAACTCCAGTGAGGGGCAGTTTCGGAACAACCCACAATCGAAGTCCATCTATTTTCCCCATAACTAGGAGCGCAAATCATGGGAGACTGCAGTTACAAGATAAGGAGATTGATGAGGGTGGGGATTTGGTGTTAAGTGCTAAAATATTCATATTTTCAGCCCTTAACTTGCATGTTTTAATCCTTTGGTTTTAGTTAATTAGGTTATTTTAATTCATTTATGAGTTTTCCATACTTTTGTAGGCTTTAGGAAGAAAATAAAGTAAATTTAGAAGATTTGGGCTAAAAGAGAGAAGATGGGAAAAATGGGAGACCCTGACACTGCGATCGATCACAGGTTACGTGCAATCGAGCGCAGTACCTGAAAGACACAGCATGAAGCAGGTCATGAGCGATCGAGCGCACGACAGAAGAAGATCGATCGCAGACTTGCGATCGAGTGCACATGGTTGCAATCGATCGCACCCGTGTGTGGGAGACATATCAAGTGGAAGCCAGATTGTCATTCTTTTCATATTAGGGTTTTCCAATTCCCAATTGTAATAGGTTTTGAAACCCTACGAAATCCCTAGGTTTACTAGTTTGTCAAGGACTTCTAAAGCCTATAAATAGAGCCTTAAGCTTCTAGAATAAGGGGGCTTTGTAAGGAGAAGAATAAGAGCTCTTCAAGTTCAAGTCTCGGGTTTATTCTTTCCCTTTCTTTTCTTTTATTTTATGAAGATGTTTAACATCAACTCTATGTGTAGCTAATTTATTTAGTAGGGCTAGATTGAAGCCCTAGTTATGTTTAGTTAATATTTCAATATTAGCGCCTTTGTAATGATCTTATTGTGCTATTTAACTTGATTAATACCTGCATGCATGAATTCCTCATATGTGTGTGCCTGATCAATATATGCATGTGGTATGGACTAGTTAGTTAAATCAACTTGAATGGCCGAGTCCTGGGTTTAATTAAAGTAACAAAAGAATCCACACCGCCGTTCTTGGGTTAATCAACATGGGGAACCGGGAGTATATGTCATGCCCTAGGCCTCATGTGTTTGTCGATTTTCATAGAGTATATGCTTTCTTAAGGAACAACTTAGAATACACCATGCTAAATCCCTTAGAAAAGAAAAGAGTTAGAGTATACGCCATGCCTAACTCGTTGCTTAGGGAAATCTATAACTTAAGGAGTATATGCTATTCCCTTAGGTTGACAAACATTAGATATGTATAACATGATCAAAGCATTGGCATATTGTTATAATAGCTAAATATAATTAGTGGTGGATATCAAAGCCCTACCTTTTATTATCATCACTTAAAAAAATCAATCTTTGTTTTACTTAAGGAATTTATTTTTAAGCAAAATTCAGCAATCCTCATGGGAATGATCCTGTACTTGCACCATATGCTACTATGTTGACTATGTGCACTTGCAAGTAAAACGTACAATTATTTACCTATTAATTTAGGTAGATATTTGCACAACAAGTTTTTGGCGCCGTTGCCGAGGATTGCGGCGAATTTTGTTTAAAATTATTTTCCTTTAGTTGTGTTATTTTAATTTTCAATTTTGTTTTTGTCAAAAATATTTTCTATTGATTCTAAAATTTTTCTGTTTTATGTTTCAGGTTGCGGATTAGCATTCTGTGCGTGTGATCAATCGTCAGCTGAGTGCGATCGAGTGCACAAAACTACGATCGAGCGCAGTTCCAGGAAGCATCTGGACCAGCAGCACTGAAGCTGCCTGACTGAAGAAGCAAATTCAATTAATGAAAGGTCGTCGATCTCAAGACTCAACCGTTATTCCACTCGATCCTGAAATTGAGTGGACAATTCAACAACGACCTAGAGACACAGAAGAAGAGAAGAAATTGAGATGGAAGATTTGTAAGAGAATCCAATTGGGTCAAGACCATTAGAGGCAAATCCACCACAAGGGAGGAGACCGATGAAGCAGGCATTCGTTCCATCAACCCTCATTCATAGCATATCAACCGGAGGTGGAAGGCAACTATTATATTTCTCCTCAAATCCTTAATGCATTGACTCACTTCAGAGGCATAGCTACTGAGGATCCCAACTTGCATCTTAAAGAATTCTTAGATTTATGCAAGTTGCAACATGTCCAAAGCCTAACTCCATAGAGACTCAGGTTAGTCCTCTACCCTTTCTCTTTGAAAGATAATGCTAAAGTATGGTACAATTCCTTGCCTGTAGATTCTATCCATACTTGGGAAGAATTGACTACCATGTTTCTGAAGAAGTTTTTCCCAGCTCAAAAGACAAAACAACTTAAAGGGAACTTCAAATGTTCCAACAATGAGATGGAGATTTGTTCTTTGAGGCCTGCGATCACTTCAATTCCTTGCTTCTAAAGTGGCCACATCACAACATCCCTCAAGATGATCAGGTACAAATTTTCTATGAAGGTTTAGATGATACTAACAAAGGGATGGTTGATACAGGTTGTGGAGGGATGCTGATGGAAAAGAGTAGTGAGGAAGCCATATGGATCTTTGAGAGATTGAGTGAACACACTCAACAATTCCCATCCAAAAGGAGGCAAGGTGTAAAGAGCAAAGGCAAGAATGAAGAAAATAGAGGAATGAAAAATCAGATGGCAGCTGTGGAAAAGAAGTTGGACATGATTGTCAAGGCCATGACTACTTAGAAAATCTCACCTCTGCAACAGGACACACCAATCCAGGTATGTGCTATTTGTTCTCATATAGATCACACCACTGAGACGTGTCCTTTATCTCCATTTGCAGAGCAAGAAGAGGTGAATTATTTGAGACAAAACAATCATCCCCACAAGAACAATCCATACTCAAACACCTACAAGCCAGGGTGGCAAAACCACCCTGATTTCTCAGGGAATAATAGTCGAAATATTCTGAACCCTCAAGGACAAAAAAACAACCCTCAACAAGCAGTCCAACCAGCTCAAGAGCCAGAGAAGGATGACCTGAAGGAACTTGTACAACAATTGATGACTTCACAACAGCAATCCAATGCCAAGTATGATCAATCCATTCAAAGACTGGAAATGCAAATGGGGCAAATGGCTAAGGAACAGAGTGAAATAAGGAGGGGTGAATTTCCATTCCAAACAATATCCAATTCAAGGGATCAACAGCAGCTGAAAGCAGTCACAGTTCTTAGGAATGGCAAAGGTAAATAAAATGGAGAAGGTGAATGCACCCCCCTTTCCTCAAAGGTTAGTCAAACCAAAGAAAGAAAAGCAACTCATGGATATCTTTGAGACCTTGCGGAAAGTAGAAATGAACATTCCTTTATTAGATGCAATTAAACAGATTCCTCCATATGCTAAATTTTTAAAGGAGTGTTGCACTAACAAAAGGAAGTTTCAGGAATATGAGATAGTGGCCTTAACAGAAGAGGTAAGTGCAGTCTTGTTAAGAAACTTACCACCAAAGCTAACAGATCCAGGTAGTTTTACCATTCCTTGCAGGATAGGAGACCATTCTTTTGAAAATGCACTACTGGATCTAGGAGCAGGGGTGAATTTGATTCCTTACACTGTATATGAAAAACTGGGATTGGAGGAGCTTCAACCAACCTCTATCACCTTGCAATTGGCAGACAGAAGCATCAAATGACCAAGAGGTATACTTGAGGATGTTTTGGTAAAGGTAGGCACATTTATTCTACTTGCTGATTTCATTGTATTAGATGTGGAAGAATCTCCTATGCCACCACCTTTACCTATTATCTTAGGAAGACCCTTTATGAGAACTGCTGATACTACAATAGGTGTGAAAAAGGGTATTGTGAGCATGAAGGTAAATGGTGAGACAATAGAGTTCAAAATATTTGATGCATTGAAATTACCTCAAGAAGATTTAGAATGTTTTGATATTTGTATGATCCAAGATGTTAGTGAGACAGTTTTGCAGGACCAACATAAAGATCCATTGGAGGCCACCCTCACCCATAGTTTCACAAGGCAGGACATTGAGCCAAAACCTGAAGATGTTACTAATGACATCATTGAAACAGTGCATCACCTTGAGGCCTCTCCAAAATACTCAAGTAAGTATACTCCTCCCTTTGAGATTCTTGAGCCTACTAATACCTCTCTTGTTCCTTCTATTGTCCAGGCACCCAAGCTGGAATTGAAGCAATTGCCAGACCACCTAACATATGCCTACTTAGGAGAAAACAAGACATTACCAGTCATAATTGCAGCAAATCTAAGTTGTGACGAAGAAGATAAGTTGCTGAGAGTGCTTAGAGAGCATAAAACTGCTTTGGGGTGGACCATTGCTGACATCAAAGGAATAAGTCCAGCCAAATGCATGCATCAGATCTTTCTTGAAGATGAAACCAAGCCAAAGATGATGAGCTGATACCTACAAGAGTAACCACTAGGTGGAGGGTATGCATCGATTACAGAAGACTGAACAAGGTAACCAGAAAAGACCATTTTTCATTACCCTTCATTGACCAAATGCTAGAGAGGTTAGTTGGCCATAGCCACTATTGTTTCTTGGATGGGTACAGTGGCTATAATCAGATTGCAATAAGACTAGAGGATCAGGAGAAGACCACCTTCACATGTCCTTTTGGCACATTCGCCTACAGAAGGATGCCATTTGGCTTATGCAATGCCCCAGCCACATTCCAAAGATGCATGATGAGCATTTTTTCAGACATGGTAGAGAAAACCATTGAGGTATTTATGGATGACTTTAGTGTCTTTGGGTCTAGTTTTGATGAATGCCTCAACCATCTGAAGAATGTCCTCAAGAGGTGTGAAGAATGTAACCTAGTGCTCAATTGGGACAAATGCCACTTCATGGTTCAACAAGGCATCGTATTGGGTCACTCTATTTCGAGCAAGGGCAGTGAAGTAGATAAGGCCAAGATTGACATCATCTCCAAACTTCCTCCACCTCTGACAGTGAAAGGGGTGAGGAGTTTTCTTGGATATACTAAGTTTTATAGAAGGTTCATCAAGGATTTCTCCAAGATCTCTAGACCCCTCTATGCATTGCTAAGGAAGGAGGCCAAGTTTGAATGGACTAAAGAATGCATGACTGCCTTCAACAAAATGAAAAAGCTACTCACATCTGCACCAATAGTGAGGGCACTTGATTGGAGTCTACCATTTGAGCTCATGTGCGATGCCAGTGACGTTGTCTTGGGAGCTGTCTTGGGTCAAAGAATCAATAAGGTACCTTATGCCATATATTATGCTTCTAGAACATTGAATGATGCTCAGCTAAATTATTTTACCACTAAGAAAGAATTATTAGCTGTCATATTTGCTTTGGAGAAGTTTAGATCATACCTAATTGGCTCTAAGGTCATTGTATTCACTGATCATGCTACTTTGAGATATTTGTTTGCTAAGAAGGATGCAAAGCCAAGATTGATCAGATGGGTATTATAACTGCAAGAGTTTGATCTTGAGATCAGAGATAAGAAGGGCAGTGAGAATGTGGTTGTAGATCACCTATCCAGACTACTTCATGAGGAAGAAGGAGATGAGCTTCCATTGAATGAAAAGTTTTCAGATGAGCAGTTATTTGCAGTTGAGGTCCAACTTCCATGGTATGTAGACATTGTGAATTATATAACTGCCAAGGTTTTTTGCCCAGGAATGTCTAGTCAAGAAAGGAAGAGGTCGATGTGTATATCTAGACAATACCATTGGGATGACCCCTCTCTGTTCAAATTCTGCCCTGATCAAATCATTAGAAGGTGTGTCTCAGAAGAAGAGCATTGGAGCATTCTGTAGCATTGTCATCAGTTTGCTTGTGGAGGACCCTTTGGGCTAAGAGAACAGCACTTAAGATACTACAATCTGGTTTCTATTGGCCTAATGTATTTAAGGATGCCTTTTTGTTTTGCAGCTCCTGCGATAAATGCCAGAGGACAGGTAACATCTCATCCAGAAATCAGATATCGTTGCAAAATATTCAGGAGGTGGAGCTCTTCGATGTATGGGGTATTGATTTCATGGGTCCATTTCCTAATTCATATGGTTATTTGTATATCCTTGTAGGTGTGGATTATGTGTCCAAATGGGTCGAGGCTGTCCCCTCAAAGACTAATGATCACAAAGTGGTTGTGAAGTTTTTGCAGGACAACATCTTCACTAGATTTGGGACACCACGAGCAATAATTAGTGATGGAGGCAACCACTTCAATAATTATGCCTTTGCTTCTTTGATCAAGACGTATGGCATCACCCATAAGGTTGGAACTCCGTACCATCCCCAAACCAGTGGACAAGTGGAGATCAGCAACAGAGAAATCAAAGGTATCCTTGAAAGGACAGTGAACCTCAATAGGAAGAATTGGTCACTAGGCTTGAATGATGCACTATGGGCTTATAGGATTGCTTACAAGACACCTATCAGTATGTCTTCATATCGGTTAGTCTTTGGGAAAGCATGTCATCTACCAGTGGAGTTGGAACACAAAGCATATTGGGCCATCAAGCAGTTTAACTTTGATATAAAACAAGCTGGCAACAAGAGGAAGCTACAACTCAATGAACTGAGGAATTGTGGCAGGATGCTTATGAGATCGCCAAGCTCTACAAGGAAAGGACCAAAGCATATCATGACAAACAACTAGTCAGGAAGGAGTTTCATGTAGGACAAAAAGTGTTGATTTATAATTCAAGATTGAAACTTTTCCCTGGTAAGCTCAAGTCAAGCTAGTCTGGACCTTGTATTATTACTAAAATTTTTCCTCAAGGAGCGTTGGAGGTTCGCAATCCAGAAAGCAATCGCATATTCCAGGTTAATGGACACAGAGTAAAGCCATATCTCGAAGTGAAATTGCTAACAAGAGATGAAGATCTGGCACTCCAATCTGCCCCCTATGCACCACCACCTTCTGGAGCATCTACTTCTAGACAGCATTGAGCAGGGACCACAGTCTAGCTGAAGACATTAAACTTAACGCTCATGGGAGGCACCCTATAGTTTATCCCTTTATCGAGTTTTGTTTAAAATGTTTTAAGTTCATCTTTTTATTTATCTTTAGTTTTGTTCCTTTTTACTTGTTTGTTTTTATCTTATTTTGCATGGACAAGTGTGCTTCAATCCAAGTTTGGGGGTGTGCTAAGTGCCATGCTTTCTAAAACTATGTCGTCCATCTCCCGGATACACGCTTTCCTTTATTTAGACACATTGGGGACAATGTGTCATTTAAGTTTGGAGGTATGGGCACACATGTTTTTCACACACACTTTGTCCCAATTTCATGTTATTTGTTTTGTGTGTTTGTTTGTTTAATAAAAAAAAAAAAAAAAATCTTATGCACGTTCATGTTTGCTCTAAAATTTTAAGTTGATCTAAAAGAATTGTGGCTTGAATTCATCAGTGAGTTTAAAATTTTGAACACATGATCTGATGAGTGAATCTGTTAGTTTGATTACTTGTTTAGGACAGTTGAAAAGTCACATGTTTGATCTGAACACTCAAGCACATTAGCACATAATTTGTGAAGTATGACATGAGGTCTAATATATGTGTTTCTGTACCTTGGATGAAAATGGATGACTTGTTAGATGAACACTTCGGCATATTTGAAAAAAAAAAAAAAAAAAGTATGAAATAAATGATCATTGATGGCTTTTCACTGAGTAACTGGACCCTTTGCCTCAAAACATTGAGTGTTCACGTCAAAAGGTGAAAAATTTGGATTTGATCAATGTCATGGTTAGTTTGGTTTTGTAGCCTTTTTGACTCGAGTTAGTAGGTCCTTATGGGTGTCTCTACGCCTAATGCTCTAAAACCACCTAGTTTGGGAGTCATTGATTTAACACTTGCTATATGGGTCAATTAGAAAGCTTAAGAGAATCAAACATTGCACAACCTGACCAAAAAAGAAGAAAAAAAGAAGAAAAAAATATATGCCATGGTTGTTCATTCTAATAGGGATTCCAATAAATTTTGAGATATGGAGACATTACATGTTAGAAAGAATTGGAAGCCTCATAATTTTGTGCTAGTTCACTTCACACTATTTTCAAACTTGTGATGTTTTAGCATGTCCTTTGTAAGTAGTTGCACTTTGAGATTCCAATTCCTTGTGAAGATGGAGTTCAATTTTTTTTTAAGCTTGTTAATGAATGAAAATCATGATCTTGAAGTGATGCTTTGCTTTTTGAAATAACATGAACTGTGCATGATGTTTGTGGATAACATCTATGAAAAACCCTCACGAGACTTCACTCGTCTTCTAGGAAATTCTTAGAGGTTTAAAAGGCTTGTTGCATATGCTAAATGCAATCGTACATCCCACGAAAGATGGATTTATCTTTTTGTTTTCTGTTTTTCAATTTTTGTTTTTAGTTTTGTATTGCTAAGGGACTAGCAATATGTAAGTTTGGGGGTGTGTTAAGTGCTAAAATATTCATATTTTCAGCCCTTAACTTGCATGTTTTAATCCTTTGGTTTTAGTTAATTAAGTCATTTTAATTCATTTTTGAGTTTTCCATACTTTTGTAGGCTTTTGGAAGAAAATGAAGTAAATCTGGAAGATTTGGGCTAAAAGAGAGAAGATAGGAATAATGGGAGCCCCTGACACTACGATCGATCACAGGTTACCTGCGATCGAGCGCAGTACCAGAAAGACACAACATGAAGGAGCGATCGAGCGCACGACAGAAGAAGATCGATCGCAGACCTGCGATCGAGCGCACACGGATTGCGATCGATCGCACCCGTGCGCGGGAGACATATCAAGTGGCGGCCAGATTGTCATTCTTTCCATATTAGGGTTTTCCATTTAGTAGGGCTAGATTGAAGCCCTAGTTATGTTTAGTTAATATTTCAATATTGGCGCCTTTGTAATGATCTTGTTGTGCTATTTAACTTGATTAATACCTGCTTGCATGAATTCCTCATATGTGTGTGCCTGATCAACATGTGCATATGGTATGGATTAGTTAGTTAAATCAACTTGGATGGCCGACTCCTGGGTTTAATAAAAGTAACAAAAGAATCCACACCGCGGTTCTTAGGTTAATCAACATGGGGAACCAAAACTAAACGCCATGCCCTAGGCCTCATGTGTTTGTCAATTTCCATAGAGTATATGCGTTCCTAAGAAACAACTTAGTATACATCATGCTAAATCCCTTAGAAAAGAAAAGAGTTAGAGTATACACCATGCCTAACTCGTTGCTTAGGGAAATCTATAGCTTAAGGAGTATATGCCATGCCCTTACGTTGACAAACATTAGATATGCATAACATGATCAAAGCATTGGCATATTGTTATATTAGCTAAATATAATTAGTGGTGAATATTGTTAAGTGCTAAAATATTCATATTTTCTGCCCTTAACTTGCATGTTTTAATCCTTTGGTTTTAGTTAATTAGGTCATTTTAATTTATTTTTGTGTTTTCCATACTTTTGTAGGTGTTTGGAAGAAAATGAAGTAAATCTGGAAGATTTGGGCTCAAAGAGAGAAGAAGGGCAAAATTGGAGCTCCCTGACCCTGCGGTCGATCATAGGGTACTTGCGATCGAGCGCAGTACCAGAAAGATGCAGCACAAAGCAGGCCATGAGCGATCGAGCGCACGACAGAAGAGGATTGATCACAGACCTGCGATCGAGCGCACACGGGTTGCGATCGATCGCACCCGTGCGCAGGAGACATATCAAGTGGCGGCCAGATTGTCATTCTTTCCATATTAAGGTTTTCCAACTCCCAATTGTAAAAGATTTTGAAACCCTACGAAATCCTAAGGTTTACTACTTTGCCAAGGACTTCTAAAGCCTATAAATAGACCCTTAAGCCTTTATAATAGGTATGCTTTTGTAAGGAGAAGAATATGAGCTCTTCAATTTCAAGTCTCAGGTTTATTCTTTTCCTTTCTTTTATTTTATTTTATGATGATGTTTAACATCAACTCTATGTGTAGCTAATTTATTTAGTAGGGCTAGATTGAAGCCCTAGTTATGTTTTGTTAATATTTCAATATTGGCGCCTTTGTGATGATCTTGTTGTGCTATTTAACTTGATTAATACCTGCTTGCATGAATTCCTCATATGTGTATGCCTGATCAACATATGCATGTGGTAAGGACAAGTTAGTTAAATCAATTTGGATGACCGAGTCCTGGGTTTAACATAAATAACAAAAGATATCTACACCGGATTCTTGGGTTAATCAACATGGAGAACTGGGAGTGTACACCCATGCCCTAGGCCTATGTGTTTGTCGATTTTCATAGAACATATGCTTTTCTAAAGAACAACTTAGTATATACCATGCTAAATCCTTTAGGAAAGAAAAGAGTTAGAGTATACACCCATGCCAAACTCGTTGCTTAGGGAAATCTATAGCTTAAGGAGTATACATCCATGCCCTTAGGTCTACAAACATTAGATAGACATAACTTGATCAAAACATTGACATATTGATATATTAGCTTAATATAATTAGTGGTGGATATCAAAGCCCTACCTTTTTATCATTATCAACTCAACCCAATCTTTGTTTTAGTTTACTTTTGGAATTGATTTTAAGCAAGATTCAGCAATTCTCGTGGGAATGATTCTGTATTTGCACACTATACTACTGTGTTGACCTCGTGCACTTGCGGGTAAAACACACAATTATTTGCCTATTAATTTAGGTAGGTAATTGTGAACAACAAGTTTTTGGCGCCGTTGCCGGGGATTGCGGCGAATTTTGTTTAAAATTATTTTCCTTTAGTTATGTTATTTTAATTTTCAATTTTCAATTTTATTTTTGTCAAAAATATTTTCTATTGATTCTAAATTTTTTCTGTTTTCTGTTTCAGGTTGCGGATAAACATTCTTTGATTGCGATCAATCGTCAGCCAAGTGCGATCGAGCGCATTGCGATTGAACGCACCAACAACCTGCGATCGAGCGCAGTTCCAGGGAGCATCCGAACCAACAGCATTGAAGCTGCCTGACTGAAGAAGCAATTCAATTAATGTAAGGTCGTCGATCTCAAGCCTCAACCATTATTCCACTCGATCCTGAAATTAAGCGGACAATTTGACAACGACCTAGAGACAAAGAAGAAGAGGAAGAAATTGAGATGGAAGATTTGCAAGAGAATCCAATTGGTCCAAGACCATTAGAGGCAAATCCACCACAGGGTGAGGAGACCGATGAAGCAGGCATTCGTTCCAGCAAACCTCCTTCAACCCTCATGCATAGCATATAAACCGGAGGTGGAAGGCAGCTATTATATTTCTCCTCAAATCCTTAATGCATTGACTCACTTCAGAGGCACAGCTACTGAGGATCCCAACTTGCATCTTAAAAAATTCTTTGATTTATGCAAGTTGCAACATGTCCAAGGCCTAACTCCAGAAAGACTCAGGTTAGTCCTCTTCCCCTTTTCTTTGAAAGATAATGCTAAACTGTGGTACAATTCCTTGCCTGCAGATTCTATCCATACTTGGGAAGAATTAACCACCAAGTTTCTGAAGAAGTTTTTTCCAGCTCAAAAGACAAAGCAACTTAAAAGGGAACTTCAAATATTCCAAGAAAGAGATGGAGATTTGTTCTTCAAGGCATGGGATCACTTCAATTCACTGCTTCTAAAGTGCCCACATCACAGCACCCCTCAAGATGATCAGGTACAAATTTTCTATTAAGGTTTAGATGATACTAACAAAGGGATGGTTGATTTAGCTTGTGGAGGAATGCTGATGGAAAAGAGTAGTGAGGAAGCCACAAGAATCTTTTAGATGTTGAGTGAACATAACCAACAATTTCCATCCATAAGGAGGCAAGGTGTAAGGAGCAAAGGCAGGAAAGAAGAAAATAGCGGAATGCAAAATCAGATGGCTGCCATGCAAAAGGCATTCCTTATGCTTGCAAACGCCATGACTACTCAGAACATCTCTCCCAATCAGCTAGCCACCCAATTCCAGGTATGTGCCATATGTTCTCAAGTAGGTCATACTACTGAAACTTGCCCTTTATATTCATTTGTAGATCAGGAGCAAGCGCACTATGTGGGACAAAGCAACTACCCCTACAAGAACAATTCATACTCCAATACCTACAAGCCAGGATGGCAAAACCACCCTGATTTATCATGGAGTAACAATCAAGGACGAAAGGGTCCCCAACAAGCAAGCCAACCAACTCAAGAGTCAAAACTGAACCAACTGGAGAATATGATACACACCCTGGTAGCTTCTCAACAGCAGTTCATGACTTCACAACAGCAATTCACGGCTGATCAAAGATAATTCAATACAAAGACTGATCAAGCCATTCAAAGATTGGAAGTGCAAATGGGGCAATTGGAAAAGGAGCCGAGTGAAGGAAAGCAGGGAGAATTTCCAGCCCAGACAATACCCAACCCAAGGGGTCATCAGCAGCTGGAAGCACTCACAGTTCTCAGGAATGGCAAAGTCATTGGAACTGAAGAGCCACCTCAAGCAACTCCAAAAGGACCATCAACTTCTAAGGTAAATAAAATGGAAAACGTAAATGCACCCCCCTTTCCTCAAAGGCTAGTCAAACCAAAGAAAGAAGAGCAACTCAGGGATATCTTTGAGACCTTAAGGAAAGTAGAAATCAACATTCCTTTATTAGATGCAATTAAACAAATTCCTTCATATGCTAAATTTTTAAAAGATTGTTGCACTAACAAAAGGAAGCTCCAGGAGTATGAGACAGTGGCCTTAACAGAAGAGGTAAATACAGTCTTGTTAAGAAAATTACCAGCATAGCTAACAAATCCAGGTAGTTTTACCACTCCTTGCAGGATAGGAGACCATTCTTTTGAAAATGCACTACTGGATCTAGGAGCAAGGGTGAATTTGCTACCTTAAACTATATATGAAAAGCTAGGATTGGGGGAACTTCAACCGACCTCTATCACCTTGCAACTGGCAAACAGAAGCATCAAACGACCAAGAGGTATACTAGAGGATGTGTTGGTAAAGGTAGGTACATTTATTTTACCTGCTGATTTCATTGTATTGGATGTGGAAGAATCCCCTATGCCATCACCTTTACCTATTATCTTAGAAAGACCCTTTATGAGAACTGTTCATACTACAATAGGTGTGAAAAAGGGTATTGTGAGTATGAAGGTAAATGGTGAGACAATAGAATTCAAAATATTCGATGCATTGAAATTACCTCAAGAACATTTAGAATGTTTTGATGTTTGTATGATCCAAGATGTTAGTGAGACAGTTTTGCAGGACCAACATAAAGATCCATTGGAGGCCACCCTCACCCATAGTCTCACAAGGCAGGACATTGAGCCAGAACTTGAAGATATTACTAATGACGTCATGGAAACAGTGCATCACCTTGAGGCTTCTCCAAAATACTAAAGTAAGTATAATCCTCCCTTCGAGATTCTTGAGCCTACTAATACCTCTCTTGTTCCCTCTATTGTCCAGGCACACAAGTTGGAGTTGAAGCAATTGCCAGAGCACCTAAAATATGCATACTTGGGAGAAAACAAGACACTACCAGTCATCATTGCTGCAAATCTGAGTTGTGGGGAAGAAGAAAAGCTGTTGAGAATTCTTAGAGAACATAAAACCGCCTTGGGGTGGACCATTGCTGATATCAAAGGAATAAGTCCAGCTAAGTGCATGCATTAAATCTTCCTTGAAGATGAAGCAAAGCCAACCAGGGATGCACAGAGAAGACTCAACCCACACAGGAAGGAGGTAGTCAAGGCATAAGTATTAAAACTACTAGATGTGGGCATCATCTATCCCATCTCAGACAGTAAATGGGTTAGTCCAGTCCAAGTAGTGCCAAAAAAGAGTGGGATCATAGTGGTGAAGGATGAAGATGATGAACTGATACCCACAAGAGTAACCACTTGGTGGAGGGTATGCATTGATTATAGAAGACTAAACAATGTAACCAGAAAAGACCATTTTCCATTACCCTTCATTGACCAAATGCTAGAGAGGTTAGCTGGCCATAGCCACTATTGTTTCTTGGATGGGTACAGTGGCTATAATCAGATTGCAATAGCACCAGAAGATCAGGAGAAGACCACCTTCACATGTCCTTTTGGCACATTCGCCTACAGAAGGATGCCATTTGGCCTATGCAATGCCCCAGCCACATTCTAGAGATGCATGATGAGCATTTTTTCAAACATGGTGGAGAAAACCATTGAGGTATTTATGGATGACTTTAGTGTTTTTGGGTCTAGTTTTGATGAATGCCTCCACCATTTGAAGAATGTTCTCAAGAGGTGTGAAGAATGCAACCTACTGCTCAATTGGGAAAAATGCCATTTCATGGTTCAACAAGGCATTGTATTGGGTCATGCTATTTCAAGCAAGGTCATTGAGGTGGATAAGGCCAAGATAGATATCATCTCCAAACTTCCCCCACCTCTGACAGTAAAGGGGGTGAGGAGTTTTCTTGGACATGCCGGGTTCTATAGAAGGTTTATCAGGGATTTCTCCAAGATCTCTAGACCCCTCTGTGCATTGCTACGGAAGGAGGCCAAGTTTGAATGGACTAAAGAATGTATGACTGCCTTCAACACACTGAAAAAGCTGCTCACTTCTGCACCAATAATGCGAGCACCTGATTGGAGTCTACCCTTTGAGCTCATGTGTGATGCCAGTGACTTTGCCGTGAGAGCTGTCTTGGGTCAAAGAATCAAGAAGGTACCTCATGCCATTTATTATGCTTCTAGAACATTGAATGATGCCCAGCTAAATTATTCTACCACTGAGAAAGAATTATTAGCTGTCATATTCGCTTTGGAGAAGTTCAGGTTGTAGCTAATTGGTTCTATGGTTATTGTATTCACTGATCATGCTGCATTGAGATATTTGTTTGCCAAGAAAGATGCCAAACCTAGATTGATCAGATGGGTATTATTACTACAAGAGTTTGACCATGATTAGAGACAAGAAGGGCAGTAAGAATGTGGTGGCAGATCACTTATCCAGATTACTCCATGAGGAGGAAGGAGATGAGCTCCCACTGAATGAAAATTTTCCAGATGAGCGGTTGTTTGCAGTTGATATCCAACTCCCATGGTATGCAGATATAGTGAATTATATCACTGCCAAGGTGTTTCCTCCAGGTCTGTCTAGCCAAGAAAGGAGGAGGTTAATGTCTATGTCTAGACAATACCATTGGGATGACCCCTATTTGTTAAAATTCTGCCCTGATCAAATCATTAGAAGGTGTGTCCCAGAAGATGAGCACTTGAGTATTTTGCAGCACTGTCACCAGTTTGCTTGTGGTGGTCACTTTGGGGCCAAGAGAACATCGCTTAAGGTATTACAGTTTGGTTTTTATTGGCCTAATATGTTTAAAGATGCTTTCTTGTTTTGCAACTCTTGTGATAGATGCCAAAGGACAGGTAACATCTCATCCAGAAATCAAATGCCACTGCAAAATATTCAAGTTGTAGAACTCTTCGATGTTTGGGGTATTGACTTCATAGGTCCATTTCCTAACTCATTCGGTTATTTATATATTCTTGTGGGTGTGGATTATGTGTCTAAATGGGTCGAGGCTCTCCCCTCAAGGACTAATGATCACAAAGTAGTTGTGAAGTTTTTGCAGGAAAACATCTTTGCTAGATTTGGAACACCTAGGGCAATCATTAGTGATGGGGGGAGCCACTTTAACAACTATGCCTTTACCTCTGTGATGAAAAAGTATGGCATCACTCATAAGGTTGGCACTCCATACCTTCCCCAAACCAGTGGTCAAGTGGAGATCAGCAACAGAGAAATCAAAGGCATCCTTGAAAGGACAGTGAACCCCAATAGGAAGGATTGGTCACTACGCTTAAATGATGCACTATGGGCTTATAGGACTGCTTACAAGACACCTATCGGTATGTCTCCATATCGTTTGGTTTTTGGGAAAGCATGTCATCTACCAGTGGAATTGGAACACAAAGCGTATTGGGCTATCAAGAAGTTTAACTTCGATACGAAGCAAGCTGGTGACAAGAGGAAGCTCCAACTAAATGAATTGGAGGAACTGAGGCGTGATGCATATGAGAATGCCAAGCTCTACAAGGACAAAACCAAAGCATACCATGACAAACAACTGGTCAGGAAGGAGTTTCACGTAGGACAGAAGGTTTTGATCTATAATTCAAGATTGAAACTCTTCCTTGGAAAGCTTCAGTCAAGATGGTCTGGGCTCGGCATTGTTACACAAGTATTCCCTCATAGAGCCTTGGAAGTTCACAACCCCCAGACCGACCAGTCATTCAAAGTCAATGGACACAGAGTCAAGCCATATCTTGAAGTAAAGTTAGTACCAAGAGATGAAGATTTGGCACTCCAATTCATCCAAAATGGAGCATTTACTTATGAGCAGGAATGAGCGGGGACCACAATCTGGCTGAAGACGTTAAACTTAGCACTCATGGGAGGCACCCCATAGCATATCCTTTTGTTTTGTTTTGTTTGACTTATGTTTTGTTTTTATTTTCCTTTGTGTTTCATTTTACTTTGGTGTTTTTAGTGTTTCAAGTCTTTTTTCATGTTTCTACATTCTGTTATTGCGATCGATCATATCCAGCGTGTGATCGAGCGCAGGTCTCCACTTGTGGTTTCATCGCATTCTGTTAGTGCGATCGAACCCACCATGCGTGCGATCGAGCGAACTTGGGCAGCATCCCATAGTTATCTTTTTATTTTGTTTTGTTTAGTGTGTTTTAAGTTAATCTTTTTTATTCATCTTTAATTTGGTTTCTTTTTACTTGTTTGTGTGTTTTATTATTTTGCAGGGACAAGTGTGCTTCAATTCAAGTTTGGGGGTGTGCAATGAGCCATGCTTCCCAAGATCATGTTGAGCATCTCCCGGGTATATTCTTTCCTTTACTTAGACACATTGGGGACAATGTGTCATTTAAGTTTAGGGGTATGGGCACACATGATTGTTCACACACTTTGTACCAATTTCGAGTTATTTGTTTGTGTGTTGGTTTATGATCAAAGACAAAAGACAAAATAATAATAATAAAAAATTAAAAATTAAAAATTAAAAAAAAATAAAATTTATGCTTGTTCACGTTTGCTCGAAAATTTTAAGTTGATCTAAAAAGAATGGTGGCATGAATTCATCAGTGAGCTTAAAATTTTGAACACATGATTTAATGAGTGAGTCTGTTAGTTTGGTTCCTTGTTGAGGGTAGTTGAAAAATCACATGTTTGATCTGATCACACAAAGCACATTAGCACATAAGCTGTGAGGTATGACATGAGGTCCGATTTGTGTGTTTCTGTATCTTGGATGAATTTGGATGACTTATTAGATGATGACACTGTGGCATATATATTGTGAAAAAAAAAATGATCATTGATGGCTTTCACTGAGTAACTAGACCTCTTGCCTCAAAGCATTGAGTGTTCACGTCAAAAGGCGAAAAATTTGGATTTGATCAATGCCATGGTTAGTTTGGTTTTGTAGCCTTTTTGACTCGAGTTAGTAGGTCCTTAGGGGTGTCTCTACGCCTAATGCCCTAAAACCACCTGGTTTGGGAGTCATTGACTTAACACTCGCTACATGGATCAATTAGAAAGCTTAAGGGAACCAAACATTGCACAAACCTGGCACCAAAATAAAAAATAAAAAAATAAAAATAAATATATATAAAAATAAAAATAAAAAATAAAAAATATGCCATGGTTGTTCATTCTAATAGGAATTTCAGTGAATTTTGAGATATGGAAACATTACATGTTGGAAAGAATTGGAAGTCTCATACTTTTGTGCTAGTTCACCTTACACTGTTTTCAAACTTGTGATTTTTAACATGTCCTTGTAAGTAAATGAACTTTGAGATTCCAATTCATTGTGAAGATGGAGTTCATCTTTTTAAACTTGCTAATGAATGAAATTCACAATCTTGAAGTGATGCTTTAATTTTTAGAATAACATGAACTGTACATGATGTTTGTGGGTAACATTTCTAGAAAACCCTCACGAGACTTCACTCGTCCTCTAGGGAACTCCTAGGGGTTTAAAAGGCTTGTTGCATACGCTAAATGCAATCGTACATCCCACGAAAGTTGGATTTATCTTTTTGTTTTTTATTTTTCCATTTTGTTTTTAGTTTGGTATTGCTAAGGGACTAGCAATATGTAAGTTTGGGGGTGTGTTAAGTGCTAAAATATTTATATTTTCAGCCCTTAACTTGCATGTCTTAATCCTTTGGTTTTAGTTAATTAGGTCATTTTAATTCATTTTTGTGTTTTCCATACTTTTGTAGGCGTTTGGAAGAAAATGAAGTAAATCTGGAAGATTTGGGCTCCAAGAGAGAAGAAAGGCAAAATGGGAGCTCCCTGACACTGCGATCGAGCACAGGGTGCTTGCGATCGAGCGCAGTACCAGAAAGACGCAGCACAAAGCAAGCCATGAGCGATCGAGCGCACGATAGAAGAGGATTGATCGCAGACCTGCGATCGAGCGCACACGGGTTGCGATCGATCGCACCCGTGTGCAGGAGACATATCAAGTGGCGGCCAGATTGTCATTCTTTCCATATTAGGGTTTTCCAACTCCTAATTGTAAAAGATTTTGAAACCCTACGAAATCCCTAGGTTTACTACTTTGTCAAGGACTTCTAAAGCCTATAAATAGACCCTTAAGCCTTTAGAATAGGTTTGCTTTCGTAAGGAGAAGAATAGGAGCTCTTCAAGTTCAAGTCTCAGGTTTATTCTTTTATGAAGATGTTTAACATCAACTCTATGTGTAGCTAATTTATTTAGTAGGGCTAGATTGAAGCCCTAGTTATGTTTTGTTAATATTTCAATATTGGCTCCTTTGTGGTGATCTTGTTGTGCTATTTAACTTGATTAATACCTGCTTGAATGAATTCCTCATATGTGTGTGCTTAATCAACATATGTATGTGGTATGGACTCGTTAGTTAAATCAATTTGGATGACCAAGTCCTGGGTTTAACATAAATAACAAAAGATATCCACACTGGATTCTTGGGTTAATCAACATGGGGAACCAGGCAGGGACGGAGCCAGGAAATTTTATGGGAGGGGGCCAGCCAAATTTTTTTTTTAGTTCTCTAGAATTTTTTTATTAAAAAAAATTATTTTGGTTGTTTTTTATGAACTAAAGACTACCGTAAAAGCAAAAAAAAAAAAGTGGACATTTGAAAGTAAGGGTCAAAAATAAAAAAACTTAGTAGGTATGGGCCAACAAAATTTAAAATATGGCCAAAAGTTTTTATTGGATATGGCCAAAAAAATTTAAAAATAGGGCCAATTTTTTTTTTTTTTTTTTTTTTAAGGGGGCAAATGACTAAAATTAAAACTTTAACTTCACTTTTTTTAATTTTTTTATTATTTTTTTTACTTATAATATTTTTTTTCCTTATTTTGGGGGGGGACCATGGCCCACCCTGGTCCCCCCCTCCCTCCGTCTCTGGAACCGGGAATATACACCCATGCCCTAGGCCTTATGTGTTTGTCGATTTCCATAGAACATATGCTTTTCTAAAGAACAACTTAGTATATACCATGCTAAATCCTTTAGGAAAGAAAAGAGTTAGAGTATACACCCATGCCTAACTCATTGCTTAGGGAAATCTATAGCTTAAGGAGTATACACCCATGCCCTTAGGTTGACAAGCATTAGATAGACATAACTTGATCAAAACATTGGCATATTGATATATTAGCTTAATATAATTAGTGGTGGATATCAAAGCCCTACTTTTTTATCATTATCAACTCAACCCAATCTTTGTTTTAGTTTACTTTTGGAATTGATTTTAAGCAAGATTCTGCAATCCTCGTGGGAATGATTCCGTATTTGCACACTATACTACTGTGTTGACCTCGTGCACTTGCGGGTAAAACACACAATTATTTGCCTATTAATTTAGGTAGGTAATTGTGAACAACAGATATCAAAGCCCTACCTTTTATTATCATCACTTAAAAAAATCAATCTTTGTTTTACTTAAGGAATTTATTTTTAAGCAAAATTCAGCAATCCTCGTGGGAATGACCCTGTACTTGCACCATATGCTACTATGTTGACCTTGTACACTTGCAGGTAAAACGTATAATTATCTACCTATTAATTTAGGTAGATATTTGCACAACAAATTTGGACCTTGGCTTCGGGTCCCGTCGCCGACAAAGAGATATGGGAGGGGTGGAGGTTGGGTGACAGGGGGAGAACCAGCAACGCTCATGCAAGAAACTTCTATGGAGAACGGGGCCAACAATGCAAATATGGGAAAGGAGAGGGAGGAGGAGAAGGAGAAGGATCCACCAGATGGAGGCTCATCAGAGAATTCCAAAACACTAGTGAGGGGCAGTTTCAGAACAACCCACAATCGAAGTCCATCTGTTTGCCCCATAACTAGAAACGCAAATCATGGGAGACTGCAGTTACAAGATGAGGAGATTGATGAGGGTGGGGATTCGGGAGAGAATATTGGTGGTCTTAATTTGTGTCCTAATGGAGGGGAGAGCATTAATGAAAAAGATTTTGGAGTTATGAATATGAGTCAACCATCAAATGAGCACTGTTTAGGTGGGGAAAAAAATATCTACGTGGGCCAATGGGACTCAATCAAGGAGAAGATGGTTTGGGCAATTGTTGAAAAAGGTGAAGCTATAGATGGAATGAAGGGAGGTGGGTTAGCTGGCAGCAGGGCACTTAATCCACCTAGCGGCCAAAATGAGGTGTCTCCAAATTTTGTATTTGGAAAATTCAAGGCGCATTGTAGTACTCACGTGAGTTCTCCAAAGAGCAAAAAAATCGAAGGCTCCTATGAGAAAGTAGCATGAAGCATGCAGCATGGGTGTTTGCAGTGGTATGGGGGATAATGGATTGGGAAAAAGAAAAAATCTGGATGGTGAGAGGGGAGACTATCGGGCAACAGAAAAAAGGAATATGAGGAAAGGGGTAGAGGAGGACCTTTATGGCGAAAGTGAAAGAAACCTTTGTTTGCACCCACCAGCTCCTTTCCTAATTCCCCACAAAGCTGAGATTGACGTAGAGTTATGTGGTTGCATCGTGCCCAAGAAGGCACAGATACTAGTAAACATGTCGGCAATGGGACGAGATTCAAATATATGGCCAAACCCAAATTTGTTTCTGCCTGAAAGATTTTCAGAGAAGGACATTGACTTCAAAGGGGGAGATTTCGAGCTCATTCCCTTTGGAGCTGAAAGAAGGATCTGCCCTGGATTGCCTTTGGCCAACCGGATGGTGCATTTGATGTTGGCCTCTCTTGTCCACCACTTCAATTGGAAGCTTGCAAATGAGATGAAAGCAGAAGATATCGACATGAGAGAGATGTTTGGGATTTCCTTACATAAAGCCGAGCCCCTCCGGGCTATTCCCATTAGATCCATGTAATTTTCCTTCTTTATGGTTGTAGCCAAGTATGGATATATATACATGTATAATGTAAGGATTTTCAGATTTTGTGCATATGCAGAATAAATGACTAGGCTTATCGCTTGTGAATCTGTGATGCGACATATGGCAATCATAGATTGAGCCAACGCATCAATGGCTTGATGGACCAAGCACTATAGCGAATTGAAAAAGAGAAATAATAGAATTCATTCTATTTTTAACTATCTTCATAGTGAATCCACCATTGAATTTGTTTGGGGTCCACATGAATGTACAAATCTAACGATTGATATATTGAATTTATAAGATGAGATTGGAGAAAATATTGACGTGAATCATTCTTCGATTGAAAAATCTATAAAAAGGCCAAGTTTTCAGTTGATAACACACAAAACTTTCTTTCTTCAGATTTTTTTTATTTTTAAATAGTTTAAGCGAAAGGAAGAGTTCTTGAGTAGCAAAGCCCAGCAAAAGTGGATTATCTGTATTGAAGTTCAAATTTTGGGGGATTATCTGGATTATCTCTCTCTCTCTCTTTCTTTTTCTCTTACTCTCTCTGTGGGTGTGGCCGAAATTAGGGTTTTGGAGCTCAGGAAAGGGTTCTTCACCATTTCTAACCCTTGGATGTAGATTTGTTGTGTTGGAACTTCAATCTCTCTGTATAGTCTAAGGTAAGAATACAAATCCTAAATTTTCCACGTATTAGGTTGATTTTGGGGGATAATGCTTATTCCTATAAATTTCTTTAGGATTTTTGTGTAAGGAAAGGATTTACACTATACTCGAGCTGTGGGTTGGAAATTTGAGATGTGGAATTTCGATTCTCCGTTCAATCAATGTAAACTCTAATCTTCTTGATTCATGTCAATTTTGGGGGTAATATGCTAAACCCTAATTTCTCTAGTGTATTAGGTTAATTGATTGTGTTGTAGTCATTAACCCTAAAATTCATTAGGATTCCATAGAAAATTGGGGCTTATGGTGTATGAGCACTATGAGTATTACTAAAGTTAAAGTTTTGTTTTGGGTTGAAGTCTAATTGTGAATTGTAATGTAACATTGTAGTATGTGCTTGAGTTAAGGATCCTTCTCAATTATCAAGGATATTGTAAGTATATTACTTACCGAAAAAAGAAGATATTTACTTGTTTTAAGGCACGAATATAATGTTTTACATGAGCTAGATATTTTGTGAATAAATGTGAATATCTGCGCTTTGATGATTTTTCATGTGATAATGTAGTTGTTTGCCCGCTTTCAGCTAGCCATTCATCATCTTCAAAAAGAGCATTCGACTGCGAGGCCATGGCAGCGTTTACTTGGAAGGTGTCTCCCTTGACAGGCAATGTCAATTTGATAGAAGCAATCAAGGGCGTGATCATGGTTATTTTTGCCGCAGATTTTGACAAGCAACCCAATTAGCATTTGAATTATTGGAAGGAGTAGTGTTGGTCTTACCTTGTAATTTATATTAAGATTCTATTTGTTAAGGATAAAATCGGTAACCAGATTTTGCCAGCTGTAACACACCCTAACGAGGGAATCCTCGCCCTGGACTAGAGTTGGGCTCGCTCCGAGGCCCATAGCAGGAACAGCTATCAAGACATGTGGTTCGTCAAACGAACTAGTCCCCCTTGGAAACTTGCCATGCCGAACCCCTTCATTGTACATCTCCACCGAACCCCAGAGGTTATTGAGCCAAGCCCAGCCTAGCCCTAGCAGAGCATCCTCGAGAAAAGGAGAGTCCGCCTGGGCAAACTACCCCTCGAATACGACAAACAGTACGAGAAGTAGAGGTGGGTAGATTAACCGTTAATCGTTTAACCGACCGTTTACCGGCTTCGACCGAATCGATATTAATCGTAATCATTTAACCGATATTCTTATCGGTTAAAAATTTTGTACCGAAATTCTTATCGGTCTTGTCCGATCCGGTTAACCATTTGTTATCGGTTAATCGTTTTAACTGATAAGAACCGGTATGGGGGAAGGCTAGTAACGAAACCAATCTAGTTCAGTTGGTAGGGCACTGGAGCACAAGGCTTAGATCCTCGTGGTCATGGGTTCAAGCCCCTATGGTTTTTTTTTTTTTTCTCCTCCTCCCACGCAGCAGACTCTTTCTTCAGCTGTTTTTCTTTCTTTTCCTTCTCATCATTTCTTTTCCCAATTCCCACGCCACATATTGCTTTTCTTTTCTTTCTTTTTTTTTTCTCCTCCTCCCACGCAGCAGACTTTTTTTTCCTCATTGTTTTTCTTTCTTTTCCTTCTCACCGTTGCAGGAGAATGGGTTTCTTCCCCATTTTTTTTTTCTCTTTCCAGTTCTTGCAACATCAGCCCCCATCTGCTTTCACAGACCTCTCTTTTAGCATCAAAGATTCAATTCAGCTAAGAGTTTTTGCCTTTTGGTGCTTGGGGGTTAGAGAAGTAGAGAACACTAAAGAATGTGAGATTTATAGCCGGTTTAACCGAACTGTTTAACCGTGTTCCGTTATAACCGATAATTTTAGTTAAAATTCTTATCAGTTCGGTATCGGTTAAGAAACCATTTAACCGAAAATTATCGGTTAATAACTGATAAGAGCCAAAACCGGACCGTTTTGACCGATACCCACCCCTAACGAGAAGGTTATGAGGTACGCCATACTCCTCCTACCAAACCTCTGATTTGAACAGGAGGAGCGATCACATCATGGAGAGTGTACGTCCTTACACAACAGTGGGGTGTCCCATCAACGAGATCTATGCTGATGGAAGCATGGGAGTCATCTTCGCTCGTACAATGGGTGGGCCAGCCCCTATAGGAGCCATACCAGATTAGACCTTGATGATCCACGTGTCACGGCCCTGGACAGGCATGCTCAGTAATCATCCCGAGGGGATCGAACGGTGATGAAGAGAGGATCGCTGAGAGCCATCCAATTAGACGACCATCTAGGTCTTTGATCAGCATATGTATAAAAGGAAAAATTTATCCAATAAAAAGGGAGGAATATTCATAATCTACTTTTCTCTTCTTCCTTTCCCTTTACTCTTGACTATGTTTTACAAATCACCATTATCAAGCTTGTGCAAGGGGATTAGTGCAAACACCTAGGGACTGAAAAATGTGTTAACAGTTTGGTGCCGTCTGTGGGAAATGACTAGTAGGAGGTTTTAGTCCTTTCTCATTTAACAAATATGCCGGCCACAGGAGACTGAGATGCCCGCTGTCGACAGGAGCATCCATCTGCCAGTGGGCTTTCCATGCCACCACCAACACAAGGTATAACCACCAATGCCTTTACACTGGTAACGCCCTCGAATATGACCAGAAACCAGGCCAGACCTCTGCTCATGCCAAGGCGCACCGATGGAGCTGGGACCTTTGAGTCAAGCAACCCACATGTGGTCTATTTGGCCGCTCAGCTGGAGCAAGAGCGAGAACGAGTCCGAAGCCTCACACAGGAAAATGAAGAGTTAGCGCGTCAATCTCAACTCTAGGGACCGCCCCAAGAACAACCAACTAGAGGAGTGTAGAATAACCCCTCTCAGTCAAATGCGGAGGATGGAGTGCACCACCATGGCAGGTATACAGGTGCGATCCCAAAGAGATATTACCTACAGGACGAAGATTACTACAAAGAAGAGACCCCCAGGGAAAAGTATCGTGGACGTGGTGCTTACGGCCACGACGGGTATGGCTACGACTACCCATAGTACGGAGGCGGATACATCCGCGGTGGCTGATACACCCATCTTCTTCGTATTCTTCCTCTTCCAATTGGTCATCTTCTTTGGGGTAGATGCTGTCAAACATAAGAGAAGACCCTTCTTCTTCGTACTCTTCCTCTAGGTTGGATGGCAAAGGTCTTTTAATGGGATCTTCCTCATCGACATCGTCATCATTGGTTGGTGGGAAATCCCAATCCACGAACCCTTGTGAAGGATCTTCAACTTCGTCATATTCGAACTCTTCATTAAGGATCTCAGATTCTAGGAACTCCTCATCAATGGACTCACCTTGCCCCTCCACATAAAGATTGGATAGACGAATTTGAGGTTGGCAAGTAAAGGTCAAATTGGCCTGTCGTGGACTCTCTGCATCATCCCATGTTTCCCTAAACACCTTCTTTTTTTTTTTTTTTGTAGGAATTTTATATTTTTCTTGTCACAGCCATAGACCCTTGTCTCCAATTCTGTGATGTTTGGCCCATGGTATACTTATGGGGCAAGAAGGTGACTCACATGTATTTCAATAGTGTCTCCCAACTATTGATCTTCAATTTGCCTTACCACACCCTATTTTGCTTCATTGCCACCACGTAGCAACTCTTTCCCAGAATGTGCGTACCAACAAAGAGACTCGTCGTTCATCGGGCACCCCTTTGAAGTCAAGAACCTCTTCAACAGCCAACACCCAATCCAAAAATTCTTCGGGTTGTAAATCCCAGTAGAATTCCGGAATATTGAGTTCGAATCTACTCACTCGCTGATTGGCATGAGCTTGCACAAGGTGCTGACGTCCGTGTGTTCGGCGTTTTGCAAACGGGTCTCTAGATCAACTCCCTTTGTGACCACACAGGTTGGATATTCCGATAGTGAGGTTTTTAATTTGATCCCTCATAGCCTTGAATCGATCCTCCATGTGTTGCCAACGTTTAGCGTTAGATTTGCCTTCTGCCTCCGCGAATTGTGGTATTGGTTGGCGACGACAATTGTTCGAACCACCACCCATGTGCCACAAATGAATCGCCGATTGCTCCTTACGTGCTGTCTCCATGCGCACGTGCACCTCGTTCATGTCTGCACAACGGTCACTCCTCCCCATTCATGAAAAGTAATTGAGCTCTGATACCAACTAATGCAGCCTGACTTGGTGGGTTGCAGCGAAGAACAACAATAAAGCAGCGGATAAGTAATTCTAGATCTTAAGTTTATCAATAGTCTGAGAATTCTTCTTGAAAAGCTAGATACTCTCTAGGTTTTGAAGGAAAAGAGGAATAAACTCAACTATGAGTAATTCTCATTAATAAAAATCAATAATCAACATAAACTGATTTTCTAGAGGATATAAAGATGTATTTATAGCCCCAATACTCCTAAACCTAATAAAACACGAAATATAGATTCCCTAAACTCTAACCCTAATATAATAACGAAATAAAGTCGGTTTAAGCCAATAAAATGTGAAAATAACATAACGTCTCCCGTGTGCGCTCGATTGTGCGGTTGAGCACAGTCATCGAGCGCAGTACCAGACCGGATGTCTCCCATGTGTGCTCGATCGTGCGATCAAGCGCAGTCATCGAGTGCAGTAGCAAACCGGTTCGAACGGGGCTACTGTTTAGCTCTCCGATCTGCATCACCCTCTCTCTGTTTCTCTCCGTTTCAAATTTTTTTTTTTTTTTGGCATCCTCTGATTGGTATGTATATATATTGTAAACAAAATTCATAACAATTTTTGTTGTATATAGAAATTTGTTTTCATCCCCCTCTCACTTTCTCTACGTTTCTGTACCAGTTTTTTTTTTTTTTAATTTTTTTTTTTTATTCCTTTATTTTTATATCATCCTCTGATTGGTATGTATGTATATTGTAAACAAAATTCATAACAATTGTTGTTGCATATAGAAATATTTTTTTCATCCCCTCTCTCTATGTTTCTCTCTCTCTCTCTCTCTGTTTCTGTACCACATTTTTTTTTTTGTTTTTTTTTTTAAAATTATGTATGTTTTTTTTTTTTTTAATGGCATTCTCTGATTGGTGATATGATGATTATGTGATTTTTTTTTATATAAATAATTGGGTAAATATATTATAAGTCCCTGAGTTAACCTGCAAAAAATAAAAATAAAAAACTCCCTAAATTTTTTTTTTTTTGGAAATTTACTCCATGAGTCAATCGAAATGCTAATAAAATCTCTATTGTCAAAATTTTTTAACTGCTATTAGATTGGTTGAAACGCATTATTTTGCGGCATTAATAACATAGCTAATTTTTTATTAATCTAATTTAAAATTAAATTAAAAATAAAAAATAAAAAAACCATCTCCGGCGACGTTGATGGCGAGGAAGATTATCGGGCCGCTTTCAAGTGGGTCGCTGAGACTGGCTTCAATGGATATCAGGGTGAATCCAATTGTTCGATTCAACTATTTTAACAACCCGGTGGATGCCATGACTGGCGATATCCTGAGGAGCCGGTCTTTGGCGAACTTCAAGTTCAGGGACTGATTTGGCAGCCGCAGTTTTCGATTCGTGGGACCTGCGTTGCCCGTTGACCAGTCAAACCACCGTGTAATGGAAGATTTTTGCAGCCGCACGGTTAGTATCATGTGGCACTACCATGGGAGCTGTGTTGTGGGCAAGGTGGTTGATCGAAATTTCCGGTTGATTGGTATTGATGAGCTCCGAGATGTTGATGGGTCCACGTTTGGTGTGTCGCCGGGGACAAATCCTCAGACGACTGTACTGATGCTTGGATGGTAAGTTAATGTTTTACATTTAATTACTTGATAGCCATTGATGTTTGCGGAAGAAGAGATTTGACTATTCAGTGGGTTTCTTTTGGCAGATACATTGGATTGAAGATTCTCATAGAGCGGATGAGATATAAATCATAACCATCTGCTCTTTTGGGCTCCAATAGTGGTTTTTTGATTTCTTTTTCTTTTTCTCATTCAAAATAATACGAGGATGTTGTCCCAAAAGGCTTAGTAAAATTCAAAATAGAATTTGTACAGATTGTTGATTTCACTTGTCAAATTCATCTTTTCTCTTGACATTTCCAGTCATTTCATATCCAACCGGTAGGAGATGGTTGGCGAGTATAGACCTGGTCCCACGCAAACCCATCCCAGTCTGTACTTCTGCATATTTGACCGTGAGGATACGAATTTTCTCAACTCAATGGATTTGATTAATTGAAAATTCAGCAAGAAAATTATGAAAGAAAAAAAGGAATGTAAAAGGAAGGGAAGAAGAATCGCACCACTAATCGCCTATTATAGCATCTCCAGCAGTAAGAGATATTTTACTTAGTCAAAAAGTACAATTCTCTATTTTAACTACTTATTTTTTAATATCAAATCCAACAGATTGTTTATTTCATTCTCTATTTTTTTAAATATTATTTTTTAATCTTTCATTTTTTTTTTTTTTTAATCCAGGACCGCTTTTGCATCATCTTGTAAATTGCAATAGTATTGATTCACGCAGCATACCTGTGTGTTATTTTTATTTATTTTTATTTTTCCATTTTAGTTTGTCAATTATATGCATTCTATTCTATTTTTTTTTAGAAAGTTTTTAGTGATTCAAAAGACTTGAATTTATATCATAAATTCATGAATAGAGAAGAGAAAAGAGAGAGAAACGTTGAGGGATGGAGAGAAAATAGAAGAGAGAAGAGAGAGAAATGTTGAGGGAGAGAGAGAAGAAAGAGAAAATAATGTGAAAATAATATTATATTCAACAATCTAGTGTGCTACAGTGAATAGCAATATGAAGCTATTCACTGTAGCAATTAAGATATAATATCTAATATGAAGTTATTCTGTTGGAGCAAAAAAAATGACAAAAATAGCTAAATATAGCTAATATCTCCCTTTTAACTACACTGCTGGAGATGCTCTTAGGTAATGAGCATTTTGGGCATATTTTAGTGTTTTGTCTTGTGTCTTCTTAGGGCCTTTTTTTAGGGCCATTAGACGATTTTGAAATTGTTTTGGGCCTATTTTAGTGATTTTTTTTTAAATTTTTTTTATTAGGTTCAGTATTATAGATGAAACTCTCTATACCAAAACAACGTCGTTTTGGTGAATTTGTTTTCCTATATATACATATATGGTTAACCTACCATAAAACTGTTAACCGCATCTGCATATATGGTTAATAATTTTTTTTCTAACCACATCCACGTGCGGTCAGGCGGATAGCACTTAACGATACCAATTACGTGCAGTCTGAAAGTATCGTTTTTTAAGTCTTTAACATTTCTTTAAATCTGAATAAAATTTGGTATAATTATATTAATTTTTTATTTTAAAATTTTCCTAACATATGAAAAAGTTGTATGTAGATGTTTCAAGGAATTACGGCGCTCTTTATTTTACTTGGGATAAAGTAGAGGATGGGGACTATATATGGTTTGACTAAGACGATTATTTTTTATTTTTTTGACGGATGATGCCTTGAATATTCAGAAAAAAAAAAATAATAATTAATCAAGAAAGGATGACAAAGCTAGTAAATTAAGCTTATCATGTCCAGATGTAGGGTTGGATACCTACTCCTTTGAAGTTGGAAATGGAGTTTTCAGCTTTCGACTCCAATTGAAACTTTAACTTTTTTATTTTTTATTTTTTAATAGGCCTAATTTTCAAGCAGCTCGAAATTGACCTTGACCATGGATCTCAACAGCAATGATGTGTAGAATAAATAAAAAAATGTCTATTATATAGTGAATATATTGTCACTTCGTTTAAATAAAGTGGCACCACCATGTACACCATCAAAATATAATTTATTACAAAAAAAAAAAAATCTAAATAGTAAATTAAACCGTATTTCATTTCATTTTTTTTGGATGGATGGATTCCTCTTGGTATCACCAAAAATGAAAAGCATGTGTGATTCCATAAATGCTTGAATTTTAAGTTGTTTTATTATTAATTTGAGCATCTCCAGCAGTATTAGGTATTTTATCTAGTGAAAAAGTACAATTTTGTCTTTCCGAAGGCTGAAAAGGTGAATCAAGGGAAGAAAGGAATCCTGTGTTGTCGGAGTTGCTAATGGCTGAAGGCTTGTCAACGTTGTGGGAGAATCTTTCTCTTCTAGATGAGGAGTGTGAAAGGGTGGAGATCAAAACTCAAGCAGTGGAGGAGACAGCACTGCGTGGCCAATCTTGCTTGGTTGGGAAGCTGGTTGCGGATCGTTATGTTAGCAAGGAGAGCATTCAACGTACCCTAATACGGGATTGAATGCCTTCGGGCACTCTTACCTTCAAAGTATTGGGAGAAAACCTCTTTCTTATAGAGTTTGAAAGCGATTGGGATAAGTCCAGAGTGTTAGAAGGGAGGCCTTGAGTTTTCGAAGGCAATCTTTTTTCTGTGGAGGAGTATAACGGGCTGACCCCACCGGCAACAATAGCTTTTGAGAAGGCAACGTTTTGGGTCCAAATGTTTCATCTCCCATTGGGATGCATGGATAATGCAGTCGGGCACCAAATTGGATCCACAATGGGCACTGTGGAGGAGGTGGATACGGATGAGGATGGTATAGGTTGGGGAGAATATCTGCGTGTTCGGATCAAGCTTGATTTGTCCAAGCCTTTATCCCGAGGTCAAATTTTGAAAATACAAGGGAAGGAGATTAGGATTTTATTCCAGTATGAACGACTTCCTCATATCTATTTTGATTGTAGGGTTATCCGTCATAGGAGGGGAGGGTGTAAGAAGCGAAGTGGCAATAGACTCCAAGAATCCAAAAAGCCATACGGACCTTGGATGAGAGTCCCTTCTCCATCTCGTAGACCAGTGCAGCAAGGAAATAAGTACCATAGGAGTTTTGAGGAGAGGTGGCGTAGAGGGTCGAGCCAAGCTGAATCGCAGAACAAATCGGAGAGTTTTGCCAGACGCAATTCTGAAGATGGTGGGGGCCGCGCAACCCCTGCAGTGGCGCAAAACCATAGAGGGCTAGAACCGACTTTTGGGGAAATTTTCCCTTTCGAGAACGGTTTGAATGTTACAGCACGTAACGGCAAGTGCATTGATGGGGGATTTTGAACGGTAATCTGGGACATTATGGTCCCCATATCTTCTCAAATCAATATGGAAAGTATGGTGATTATAATGGCCCAGTAAATATGACGCAAAACAGGGAGCGCGCAGTGGGGGAAAAGGAGAAAGAAGGAGAAGGTTTTCTAATTGATGAAGAAGATCCTCACCATATTGGAATGGAAGATGTGCACAAGGAGGGATTGACATCTAACAATTCCCACGTGAGAGATTCTGGTGCAGTAAATGGGCATTTAAGAGTGGAAACCAATGAGGGAGTTGCTCCGAATATTACCTGCATGGTTGGTCTGCATGGAGAAGGACACGTCACTACCCAACGTGGCACCTTCTAGGGGGTCTCAGGGAGACTCACAACATGCAACTAAAGAAGTCATAGGCACGGAGATACATGGGACTACTCCCCATTCTTGGAAAAGAAGGGCCTGTGGGGGGCAAACTTTGACGATGCTGTTGACTGAACGTGAGCGAAATAGGGGAAAACGTAAAAAGATTGAGGAGGAGGGGGTCTATACTGGGCAGATGTCTAAAGGCTGAACACTACAATTCCATGGGGGAATGATAAGTGCTAAAATATTCATATTTTCAGCCCTTAACATATATGTTTTAATCATTTGATTTTGGTTAATTAGGCCATTTTACTTCCTTTTTGTGTTTTTTATGTTTTTACAGGCTTTTGGAAGAAAATAAGCGTTTTTGGACAAATTCCAAGCTTAAAGGGAAAATTGGGAAGACCTAGAAGATATGGTTAAGCTTAGCCAATCATGATTAAGTTTAATCAAATAGAGGAAATGATCAATTCGGAATTTCTCACATTGAAGTCAAATCGGATTGGATGCAAAATTGGATTCTGAACATGTCTTTGTATTTTGATCATAACTTTCATCTCAGATATCCGATTGAGGTGATTCAAGTGGCATTGGAAAGCTAACTCAAAGGGATAAAAATTATTGTGAAATAGCATTTTCCCAATTCAGAGCGTCGCAAGGCCAAAATCGCGCCGCAATACAGGACCGCAATTCTGGGCGAATCCTATTCCGATTTGGACTTAGGTTTTCTTTATCCTAATTGGACTTGGACTTAAAAACTCCAAATTTTATAGGTTTACTTGTGTAACAAGGACTTCTAAAGCCTATAAATAAACCTCTTAGGTTCTAGGAATAGGTGTGGAGAAAAGAGGCATAAGCTCTGGAAAGGAACTGAAGGCTACATCAAGAGGAGTTTGGGTTTTTCTTCTCTTCCACCCTTTTATTTTTGTTATGTAGTTTATATTTTTATTAGGGCTAGATTGAAGCCCTAATCATGTCTTTTTATGATTGCAATATTGGCGCCTTTGCTACAATTATATTTTGGTGTTTTTAACTTGATTAATACTTGTTATCTTGTATTCCTCATAAGTGTTTGTCTGGCCAACATATGCATGTGGTACGGACTAGTTAGTTAAATCAATTTAGATGATCGAGTCCTAGGTTTAATAAGAGTAACAAAAGATATCCACACTGGATTCTTGGGTTAATCAACATGGGGAACCGGGAGTAGACACCCATGCCCTAGGCCTCGTGTGTTTGTCGATTTCCACAGATTCACGTTTTCTTAAAGAACAACTTAGTAGACACCTATACTAAATCTTTTAAGAAAAAAAAGAATTAGAGTAGACACCCATGCCTAATTCGTTGCTTAGGAAAATCAATAGCTTAAGGAGTAGATACCCATGCCCTTAGGTTGCAAACATTAATTATACCAATATAATTGGCGCATTGGCATATTGTTATCTTAATTAGTCTGATTAGTGGTGGATATCAAAACCCTAATTTTTTTTTAGTTTTGTTTATCTTTTATTTTATTTCTTTATTTTAACTCAATCGTGACAATTGAGTTTTATCTTTTAATTAAATGGGAATTTATTTCTAAACATAATTTACCAATCCTCGTGGGAATGATCTCGTATTTGCCTACTATACTATTGTTTTGATCTTGTGCACTTGCGAGTTAAAACGTACTAAATATTATCTATTAAATTAGGCAGTATTTAGCACAACAGGGAAGCCCGTTTCTGCTATGGGATGAGATGGCGGATGATTCAGATGGTTCGGGGATGGCAGCGGCCGTGTCACAACCCCGCCGATCGCGATGAGTTTCCTATGTTGGAATTGCCGAGGGCTTGGGAACCCTCGGACAATTCGGGAACTTCATCACTTGGTGAAGTGTAAGAAGAGTGGAGGACTGATTTTATTTTGGAGGGATGATATGATGGTTGAAATCCAGAACTATAGTAGGAGACATATAAATGCTAAGGTGACAACTATAGGGACAGAAGAGGCATGGAAATTCACCGGCTTCTATGGCCATCCAGATCCACAAAATAGACATGAAGCGTGGAGTCTTCTGAGGCACATCAAAAGAATAGAGCCACTGCCTTGGCTTTGTGCAGGTGACTTTAACGAAATTTTGGACCTTTCTGAAAAATATGGGGGTGTAGGGCGACCACGTCACTTAATGAAAGCTTTTAAAAATACTCTGGATTTCTGTAATCTAACTGAACTGGAATCACGGGTCCCATGTTCACCTGGTGCAATGGAAGGGATGGACATAACTTTATTCGGGAATGCTTAGACCGAGTGGTGGCAAACAAGGAATGGTGTGACGCCCATCCTAATGCGGAAATCTCTATTGAGGAAGAAACTGCATCTGATCACTCACCTATACACATAGCAATCCTTGGTAGGGTCACAGAAAGAAGAAGCAAGGGCTTTCATTTTGAAGCTAGCTGTGCGGAAGAGGAAGGTTGTAAGAAAATTATAAAGCAAGTGTGGCGTGAAAAGCTTGCTTACAGGGGCTGCGGCAGAATGTAGAAAACAAAATGGAGAAAAGCAAGAAAGAATTGATGTGTTGGCAGAGGGTAACAAAGAGACAAAATGGTTCCTTAATTCAACAAAAGGCCCACCAAATAAAGGTCCTCCAAGAATAGCCAGTAATAATGGATATGTCCCTTATCCGAAAATTACAGCAGGACCTACATACCCTATTGGAGCAGGAAGATGTACATTGAAGGCAGAGAGCCAAGGCAAATTGGTTGAAGCTTGGGGACCGCAACACCAAATTTTTTCATGCTAGTGCGAACCAACGACGTCGGAACAATTTTATTCATAAAATTACTGTTGAGGAGGGGTAGACCTTTGAAGAGCCGGAAGAAATAGGTGATGCTTTTGTTCATTATTTCACTAAGCTTTTTAGTGCATCTGTTCCTGGAGACGCTTCACAATGTCTTGCAGCTTTGGAAAGGACAATTACTCCAGACATGAATAAGGAGTTATTGAATGAGTTCACAATGGATGAAGTAAGTCAGGCTTTGAACCAGATGGCCCCTTTGAAAGCTCTAGGGCCAGATGGTTTTTCAGCTTGTTTTTTTCAAAAACATTGGGCAACTGTTGGTGAACAGGTCAGCCAGGCTGTATTATTTTCTTCGAATGATGGTATTCTTAATAAAGAGTTGAATTCAACGTATATTGTTCTTATCCCAAAAACCACCAATCCTACTTGTGTGATTGAATTCCGGCCTATAAGCCTATGCAATGTGGTTTATAAAATTATCTCAAAGGTTCCAGCAAACAGACTAAGAAAGTTTTACCTGAGATTATTTCCATGAATCAGAGTGCATTTATCCCCGGTTGTTTGATAACTGACAATGTACTTGCTGCATATGAAACATTACACACAATGCAGTCGAGAATGTGGGGGCGGAATTGATTTATGGCTATTAAGCTTGACATAAGTAAAGCTTATGACAGGGTGGAATGGGGGTTCCTTGAGGCGGTAATGCGGGCAATTGGTTTTGATGATAGATTGATTGAGCTCATTATGATGTGTGTGACTACGGTCACCTATTTGGTCATGGTTAATGGTACTCCGACAGGTCGAATATGCCCATCACGGGGTATTCGACAAGGGGATCCAATATCACCATATTTGTTCCTTATTTGTGCCGAAGCCCTTAATGCTCTCCTTCGCCAAGCGGAACAACAAGGAGTCTTAACGAGGGTCCCCACTTCCAAAAAGGGCCCTAGAATTAACCACATTTTCTGTAGATGATAGTCTATTATTTTGTAGGGCATCGATACAACATTGGCAACGGATGACTGAGATTTTGAGTTTATATGAGGCAGCATCTGGGCAGAAATTGAACAAAGAGAAGACCTCAATTTTTTTTTCAGTCGAAACACCTCAAATGAGGCCAAAAAAGAGATAATTGAAGAGGCGGGGATTCCAGCCAACCAAAGGTATGACAAGTATTTAGGGCTCCCAGCCTTGGTGGGTAAATCCAGAACTAAAGCTTTTCGGAATATTGAGGATAGGGTTTGGAAAAGACTGCAGGATTGGAAACTGAAGTTCCTGTCCTAAGCAGGGAAGGAGATTTTATTGAAGGCGGTTATTCAGGTTATTCCCACATAATATGAGTGTATTCCTTTTACCAAAAGGGTTGTGCAAGAAGATTAATACACTTATGCAAAACTTTTGGTGGGATCAAAAAGAGAGCGAAAATAGGATCCATTGGATGAGTTGGGCCCACATGGGAGTGTCGAAACAGAGAGGTGGTATGGGTTTTCGTGATTTACTAAGCTTTAATAAAGCACTACTAGCAAAGCAAGGTTGGAGATTGTTGCAATTTCCGAACAGCTTGACAGCCCAAATCATAAAAGCTAAGTACTACCCTGGGTCAAATTTCTGGAGGCCAGTCTAGGTTCAAAACCATCTTTTGCTTGGTGAAGCATTTTTGGAGCTCGGGATCTGCTCCATGAAGGTTTGATTTGGGGAATCGGCAATGGGCACCGCGTTGGAATTTGGGGGGATAGGTGGATTCTGAACCTAATTACATACACGATCCAATCTCCACCTAAGAAACTTGATCCTAGTGCTACGGTAAGGGAACTGATTGACCCAAGCACTGGCTGGTGGAAGCAAAGCTTGCTTCAGGAACTCTTTACACAAGAAGAGCTGTTGGCCATTAACTCTATACCAATCAGTGCAATCACACAACAAGACACTCAAATATGGAGGTGCACCAATACAGGGAGTTTCACTGTCAAGAGCGCCTACCATTTAGCCAAGGAGTTGGACACAAACAGACAACCAGAGAGCTCAAGAAAGGTGAGGGACAATGTTTTATGGAGAATATTGTGGAAGCTTCCCCTGACAAATGGAGAAAAAAATTTCATGTGGCGGGCAAGCCACAATCTTCTTCCAACAAGAGATAATCTCCTTAGGCGAAAGGTAGTTCCGGACCCCATGTACCCTATCTGTAATAATGAAGCCGAGACAGTGTACCATATCATGTGGGATTGCCCTTTTGTGAGAGATGTGTGAGGGGCGAGTCATAGGTTTCTGCAGAAATTTTCTCATGGTGGTCCAGATTTGTTACATGTGGCTAAGGAGATTTTGAGAAAATATGGGCAGGATCTTCTCTCCACTTTCATACGGATAGCAAGGAAGATTTGGCTTAGATGGAACAGTGCTGTCCATGGCGACGAATTTACCCATCCAAACAAAATTATTTTGGAAGTGGAAAACCTTACAGAGGAGTTTACACGTCTCTTTGAATCTCCCCAAACACGCATGGTTGACAACATTCCCTCATCGGAAGTACCTTGGATGCAACCGCCCCTGGGTTGGTGGAAAATCAATTGGGATTTTGCTATCAATAAGGCCCAGTGTCGAACAGGGATGGGGATGTTAGTAAGGACCATACTAGAACGGTTATAGCAGCCAAGTGTCTCACCCGTATAGGCAATCTAGACCCGACGGCTGCGGAAGCTTTGGCATCTCTTTATGCAGTACACTGGTGCCAAGAATTAGGGAGACGAGCTATTATCTTAGAAGGGGACGCGAAGCAGGTAGTGGAAGCAATAAACTCCGATGTCAACAATGGAAGCAGATTTGGACACATTGTAGAGGATATTTGCCAAACTCTAAAAACGTTCCCAAGGTGGCGATGTGCTTTTGCAAACCGGAATGCGAATGCTGCTGCTCATGGATTAGCTAAGGGGGCAACAAAACTTGTCATGGATGGGGAATGGAAGGGGGAAACCCCGAACTGTATCTGTGATATTATTGAGAGAGAGAAAATTACTCTATCTCATGATTAATTTATGAAAGTTACAAATTTTCCTCAAAAAAATAATATTAATTCTCACTAAGAGAAAAGAAAAAAGAATTCAAAAAATAAAATAAAAGAGAGTGGGTTCAACTAATATTTATCTATGAAATTATTAGTTATTTTAGTTAATGTAATTTTCAAGATAATGTGTTTAATGCAATTCAAGAATATAATTTTATGTTTAGGTTATTTAAATGTTGAGCAATTATTATACATATTTAAGGATAGTTTTTTTAAAAATTAAAAAAAAAAAAAAAAAAAAAAAAAATTGGTAATAAATCTTCAATTAAAAATTCAAATTTTATTTTAAAGAAGGATGTTTTTTGTTTATTAGCATTCTCATATTTACATATTATAACTTAATATCAAATAATATTTGAAATATAAAAATACATTAAATTTGTATTTATTTTGTTTAATTCAATTTCTTAAGGTAATGTGTATAATGAAATTCAAGATAAAAAAGGAAGACATATTCTTTGCCCATAAACGCAAGAGTCAAACAATATTAATGATTCAATATGGCCATGTATAGCTTAAATGAGTGGATGTTGTGATCCTGAGCGTTAATTATGATAATCAATTTTAAAAGTTAACTTAAATCGTTGGATCAAAACTATAAGATTGAGCTCATGGTTATTTAAAGCATCATATAATTTGCAGATTGAGGTGGCCTACAGCTGGATCCCATTTTCCCTTCACCAACGGCTCATATTATAAATCAACGGTGCATTTTTGGCCTTGGTAAGCGTTATCGTTAGGCACAGAGAAATTATTAACTGTGAGTTTCTCCACATGCAATTACGCTCCACGTTGCCCAATGATTGATCCGAACTGTAAAATAAAAGATCTTAATTAGTTGATGATTAAATGAAATCGTTGGATCTTTGTGCTTTGATGGACATGCAGGACATAAGATTATTGCCTTTTGAGTTTGTGCGTATCCCATCACGCATCGGCATCAACGACTCACATTTAATCAAAACAAAATTGAACGATTCAGTGCGTTTTCACGAGAATTTAGGTGATTTAAATACAAATCCTTAATTAGCCAATACCAAAACGCACCATTTTTTATTTTTAGCATTAATTACTATTGACTTAGTGTTTAATGAAATTCAAATAAAATAATTTTATGTTTAGGCTATTTAAACGTTGAGCAATTATTATGCACATTTAAGGATAGTTAAGGAAAATTTAATATCAATCTTGAATTAAAAATTCAAATTTTATTTGAAAGAAAGAAATTTTTGTTTATTAACTTCTCATATTTACATTTGTCAAAATTCCCTATAATTCTTATCAAATAATTTTTTTTTTTTTTAAAAAAAAAAATACATTAAATTTGAATTTATTTTGGTTAATTCAATATGCAATTGCAAAATGGAAAAGGATCCTCTCCATTTCAAAATCCCTCAATTTCCTCCATTTAGTGCATTTTGAAGGGTAGTGTTGTCCAAAAGTTTTAATGATGGAAATGCATTAAATGCAATACCCTTCAAAATGCATTAAATGGAGCAAATGGAGGGATTTTGAAATGGAGAGGATCGAAACTTATTGGGTTTACAATTTTGAAATAAGTGGTAATTTAAGAAGAATTAGATTTGATTTGGAAAAAATTTTAGGAAAGGAGTGTGAAGTCTGGTGGGTTTTCTCGCTAGGCGTTTAACCTAGAGGAGAAGGATTTGTTTCCCATGTCTTTTGAAGATTGAGGGTGAATCACGTACGTGTGAAAGAATTTTTGTCCGAGATTGAAGAGATGGTGGAAGACATGCCCAATCCATGGCCTTGTCATCCACTGTTAGTGGAAGAAGATGAGCAAGTTGAAGTTTTCAAGGATGAAGTGCATAAGGTAGCAACCAGGGGCCAATTATGTGTAGTTGGGAAATTGTTTGCAGATAGGTATGTGAGCATGGAGACCATCAAGAATTCGCTATTGAAATGGTGGAAACCTTTGGAATCTATTACTTTCAAAGTGTTGGGTGAAAACCTCTTTCTGATTGAGTTTGAGAACAGTCGAGATAAGGAAAAGGTTCTTGAGAGTCGACCTTGGGTGTTTGAAGGTGATTTGTTCCTAGTGGAAGATTTTGATGGCCATTCAGCATTGTCAAAAATAGCATTTGATAGAGCCTCTTTTTGGATACGAATGTTCCATTTGCCATTGGTTTGTATGAGCAAATGAAGTGGGAAAGAAAATTGGGGCTACTGTCGGGGATGTGGAAGAGGTTGATACGGATGTGGATGGGGTTGGATGGGGGGAATAACTGAGAGTTAAAATCTCTTTAGATTTATCGAAGCCTCTTTCCAGAGGATGTAAGCTGAAGCTGGAAGGGGAATTAACATGGATCGCTTTCCAATATGAAAGGCTCGCGAAGTATTGTTTCCATTGTGGAGTTATCCGACATGGGGGGGTGCCAGGAGAAAAGTAGCATGTGAAATATGGAGCCTGCCAAGTTTGGTCCGGGACTAAGGGCGTCATCACCAACTTGGAGAAGTGATCGAAATTTAGACAGGCATGGGTTCAAACCGAGACAGGCAAGGTATGTCCATGCAAGTATGCAGAATCATGATCCGAAGAGTTCTAAACTGGAGACAACTAGGGGGATGGATGCGTCCAGGGAGGAGACGCCGGTAAGCTAGCCGGGAAAATTTTTCAAGAAGGTAGCAGAATCAATGGCGAGGATCATGGGTTTAAAGATGGTGCTCATCATATGAGGGATATGACAGAAACAGACGGATTCGGGGGAGAAAATATTGGAGTAGATTCGGAGTTATAGGGAAGTGATCACGGTATAAAACGTGGGAGCGAATCATAGGTGTCGCATAAGGATATTTCCTTTTTAGGCGAAAACGGTGAGCTGGAGGGGGAATCTAAAAATTCTTTTGAAGATATTAACTCCCACGTGATAAAGGGTAATAAGGGAGTCTTTATGTCCAGGGAAAAAAAGAAAAAGAATTTGGGCCAGAAGTATAGCCCAGGTGGATCTACTTACCCTAGCCCACTGATTGCAGATGTGGCCCAGACAGTCAAAGCGGCCCAAGAAGCAACCTGTAATCCTGAGAAGGCATTGGTTGCTTGGAAAAGAAAGTATGGGGAAGAGGATGATTCACCAATTTCTAAAAAAAGAAAGGGACATGGGGGAGAAGGTCGAATTGTCGAGAAGGGACGGTAACTTAGTGGTAACGTGACAAATGTTTCTGGATCGGGAGTGGCGGAGGCTGCAGGACAGCCCCGCCGACGACTATGACGATTCTTAGTTGGAACTGTTGGGGGCTTGGGAACTCTCGAGCAGTTAAAGCCCTGAGCCATTTGGTAAAGGAGAAGAGACCCACTTTGGTTTTCCTTATGGAAACCAAGCTCCGTCATAATAAAATGGAGCAAATTCGATGTAAACTTGGATACAATGGATTATTTGTGGTGGATTGCATTAGTAGGAGTGGTGGATTGGCATTTTTTGGGGTGAGGAGATCAACGTAGAAATACAAAATTATAGCCAGCATCATATCAATGGCGTGATTCGAGACCGACCGAATTGTGTGCCATGGAAGTTTATTGGCTTCTATGGCCAACCTGAAGTGAGTAAACGTCATGAATCATGGTGCTTGCTAAAAATTTTGGCACGTTTTTCACCCTTACCTTGGGTATGCATTGGAGACTTCAATGAAATTTTATTTCCATCCGAAAATGGGGTGGGAATACAAGAAGCAGAAGGCATATGTGGGATTTCCAACAAGCCTTGGAGGAGTGCGATTTAACGGATTTAGGCTTCTTGGGGCCTAAATACACCTAGAACAATTGTCAGGAGGATGCGGATTTCACAAAAGAAAGGCTTGATAGGGGGTGGCAAATTAGGAGAAGTTGAATTAAGGGTGGAGTTTGCTTTGGGATCAGACCATCTCCTAGTGTTTCTGCGACTGAATGGAAATTTTGGGATGAGAAAAAAGGGTTCAATTTTCAGGTATGAAGCTAGCTGGGCCCTTGAATAGGAATATGGTGAAGTGGTTAAACATGCATGGGAAGAAGCTTCACTGCAGGACGGTCCGTGGGAAAGCTTGAAGGCGAAACTAAGTTGTTGCAAAAATTATTTTCTGCAGTGGCAGCAGACTTGGCGAGACCCTTTGGGCACCATCAACCGAATAAAGAAGGAACTATTGACTCTTCAAGGGAAAGAAGAGGGATCTTCGGGTATGGAGGAAAAAAAGTTGATGAAGGAGTTACAAATTCTGATTGACCAGGAGGATGTCCGCTGGAGTCAGAAAGCAAAAGTTGCTTGGCTTAAACATGGGGATAGAAATACACGTTATTTTCATGAATGTGCTAATGCAAGGAGGAGGAAAAATTTTATCGGTGAAATAATGGATGAAACAGGGCAGGTGTGGGCTATTATAGAGAAGGTGGAATGGGCATTTGTTAAATATTTCTCCAACTTATTTTCTGCTGGGGACGTTGGGGATATGGAGCAATGCCTCCAACACATTAACTTGCGGGTAACAAGGGATATGAATGTATACCTGCTTAAAGAATTTTCAAAAGGTGAAATAAGTGATGCTCTGTTTCAAATGGGTCTTATCAAAGCCTCGGGTCCACATGGCTTCACAGCCGGTTTTTCCCAAAAGCATTGGAGCACTATGGGGGATGAGGTATGTAAAGTGGTGATTGATATCCTAAATTTTGGAATAATGCCTGCAGATTTAATTTTGACTTATATTGTGCTTATCCCAAAAGTCAAAAACCCGTCGTGTGTGAGGGAGTTTAGACCCATAAGTTTGTGCAATGTAATTTATAAACTGTTGTCTAAGGTTCTGGCTAATAGATTGAAAAAGGTCCTTCCTCATATAATTTCTCCAACACAAAGTGCTTTCATCTCGGGTCGCCTGATTTCGGACAACAGATTGGCCGCATATGAGACGCTTCATACTATGCACACTGGAATAAAGGGGAAAAAGGGATTTATGTCGGTCAAGCTTGATATGAGCAAGGCCTATGACAGGGTGGAGTTGAGGTTTTTGGAGGCAGTCATGCGGCATATGGGGTTTGATACAAGGTGGATTAATTTGATTATGATGTGTATTACCTCTGCAAAGTACGCAGTTTTAGTGAATGGGATGCCCTGTGGAAGTATTAGCCCTTCTAGGGGTATCCGACAGGGAGACCCCATATCACCTTATTTGTTTTTGCTTTGTGCTGAGGCGCTGAGTTCGTTGTTGACTAAGGCGAATACCGGTGGGTTGCTGACGAGGGTCCCCATGTTAGCCACCTATTTTTTGCCGATGATAGCTTATTGTTTTGCAGGGCAATTATTGTGCAATGGAGCAACTTGACAAGCATCTTAAGAGTGTACGAAGCGGCCTCGGGACAAAAATTGAACCAAGATAAGACGGCAATCTTTTTTAGCAACAACACTCTGCCGGCCGACAAAGATCTATTGTTGGAACTTGCAGGAATACCAGCCTCACAAAGATATGACACCTATTTGGGACTTCCCGCCTTAATGGGTAAGTCAAGAACATCAGCTTTTCGAAGTATCATTGATAGGGTTAGTAAGCGATTAAAAGATTGGAAGTTGAAATTTCTGTCTCAAGCTGGGAAAGAGATCCTTTTGAAGGCAGTCGTTCAAGCTATTCCAACTTATTGTATGAGTGTGTTTCGTCTTCCGAAATCACTATGTTCGGAGATAAACTCACTAATGCAAAAGTTTTGGTGGGGTCAAAAGGAGAATGACAAACGGATCGCTTGGATGAGTTGGAGCCGAATGGGGCTTTCAAAAAGGCGTGGGGGCATGGGTTTTCGAGATTTTACTTGTTTTAATACGGCCCTTTTGGCAAAGCAGTGTTGGAGGATAGGGAAGGTGCTGGATAGCCTTATTGCAAAAATTATGAAGCCAAGTATTTTCCGGATTGTTTGATTTTGGAAGCCCAATTAGGAAGAAAACCGTCGTTTGCGTGGCGAAGCATACAAAGCTCATGCGGTTTGCTTCGAGAAGGGTTAATATGGAGAGTGGGGTGCGGTGAAAAAATACATATATGGCAAGATAGGTGGATTCCCCAACCTCACTCTTTTAAGATTCAATCCCAGCCATCTCTGTTAGCTCCTATAGCCACAGTTAGCGAACTCTTGGACAATGCGACACTAGGGTGGAATCAGATTTTGGTGAATCAGATTTTCTCAAATGAGGAGTCCAAACTCATACTCTCTTTACCACTCAGTGGCTCACCGCAAGATGATCTCCTTGTATGGAGGGGTACGGCCAAGGTGGTCTTCTCCGTTCGTAGTGATTACTATATACAAAAAGAGGTGGAAAAGGCGACTCAAGCTGAAAGTTCCCATGGGGGTCAGCCTAGTGCAATTTGGGGGAAGCTATGGAAACTGTCGATCCCAAACGTGGAAAAGAACTTTCTATGTAGGGCCTGTCATGAAATCCTTCCGACTAGAGCGAACCTATACAGGCGCAAAATTTATTGCGAACCCAAAGTGCCCAATCTGTGAGTTAGAAGATGAAACGGCGGCCCATGTCCTTTGGAATTGCCCCTCAGCTGCGGATGTCTGGGGCATAGGGGAAAGAATATTCTAGAAAAGCTCTTTCCGTGATCAGAGTTTCTTACAAGTGGCCGAGGAAATGTTTGCAAGGTGTGATCGGGAGGAAATACTCCAGTTTGCAGGCCTAGCAAGGAGACTATGGCTAAGGCGAAATGAAATTGTCCATGGAGGTCCTTTCTCCTTTCCAGCAGCGATGGTTAAGTCCACTACGGATGCTATTCTGGAATATCATGCAGCTCACGTGGAGGGAGGACTTCCAAGCAGCACGACGAGATCCACAAAGTGGGAGGCACTGCCGGTGGGCTGGATAATGGCAAATTGGGACGCATTGATCAATAAACAGCAAGGAAGGTGGGGAATGGGGGTGATCCTAAGGGACCATATAGGGCGGATGATAGCGGCAAAGTGTTCCTCTCGGTTGGGAGTTTTAGACCCAACAGCTGCTGAGGCAATAGCTGCTCTGGAAACCATCTGTTTTTATAGCAAATTGGGCCATGATTGGATTCAGTTTGTGGGTGATGCAAAGGTGGTGGTGCATGCGGTGACAACATATGAACCTGACTGGAGTAATAAGGGTCATATTATTGCGGCGATTAGGACAGCAACCCAATCTTTTTCTCACTGGAAGATGCTAAGTGTGACAAGAGAAGCAAACCAAATAGCTCACGTCTTAGCAAGAAGGGCATCAAAACAATGCATGGAAAATGAGTAGTTTACTGACCCACCGGATTGTATTAAAGATCTTCTTGCCTTTGAGCAAGGGGTACCTGTTATTTTGAGCTAATTAATGAAGCTACTTCACTTTCAAAAAAAAAAAAAAAGGGAAGAAGAAAAAAGAAATGGAGAGGATCCTTTTCCAAGAATAGTTTTATGTCTAGGTCATTAATTAATGCGATATTTTGACATAAATTAACATAAATTTCAAAATTTTAATGCCTCATATTATCATATGGAAACCCCTTACAATCCGAAGCTTTACATTTTAGGAAATAAATTTTGTTGGTGGTTGTGTTATATGATTTATATAATCTTATATGAGAGTCTAAGACCGTATGAAACTTGACCCTATGATCTTTTAAAATAAATAATTTGGATGATTAGATCAAAAGTGTCCAATCATTTAAAAAAAAAAAAGATGATCATATCAAAATTTGATCTTCCAATCTTTAAAAAGAATAGATTAGATATCGAAATATGATTGTCTCATTTTTAAAAAAAAAAAAAAAAAGAAAAGAAGACAGTCATATCAAAATATAATTGTCTCATCTTTAAAATATATATATATAAATTAAAAAAAAAAAAAAAAAAAAAATTGACATGTCCGCACAAAAAGAGGAGAGAAATTACCAATATAATTAGATTAAAAATTCATCAAACAATATTATGTGACACTCTCAACTAACTTTCTATTTAGCTTTTAGTCAACAATATTTAGAACTCAAACCTACATTTTCATCTATTATTGATTTTTAACTAATTAATATATACAAAGTAGTCTTTTAATGATCAAACATGTTCTTCTTTTTTTTTTTTCTTTTTTTTTCGTCTTTTAATTAAGTTTTCTCAGCATGCTTTTAATTAGTATTATCAGCATGATATTTTTTTAATAAAATATATATATATCCCAGCGTTGTGAGAAAACACTGTGAGAAGAACTGAACAGCTTCATTTCAATATATATTTGTAAATTAGTTAAAGGGTCGTGATTTTCTCCTTAAATTTCAATCAATTAAATCATATATGATTTAATTGATTATATGATTAACATATTATATATGTAAGTTCCTATTGTCATTGACAACTTAACATAATATTAATTATCACTTAAGAGAAAAGAAAAAAGAATTAAAAATAAAAAATAAAAGAGAGTGTGTTCAACCGTACAAGGTTCAACTAATATGTATCTATGCAAATCAATATCCTGAAAACGAAGTTCAACTAAACAATCTAAATTTTCGAGAATTTCTTCAAATCAACACTCCTAAATCAAATCAATATCTTGCTCTGATCTTCTTCAGCAATATCGTATATGATTTAATTAATTATATGACTAACATATTATATATGTAAGTTCCTACTTACTGTATGTTGGTATATGATTAACAATTTAACATAATATTAATTATCACTTAAGAGAAAAGAAAAAAGAATTCAAAAAAATTAAAGAAAAGATTGCGGATTCAACTAATATCTATTTATGCAAATCAATGTCTTGAAAACTAGGTTCAACTAAACCGTCTAAATTTTCAAAAATCTCTACAAATCAACACTCATAAATCAAATCAATATATTGCTCTGATTATCTTTTTCAGCAAAATATATATAAGCTATGTAGCCCCTTATCACGCTACTACCTATTGCAAATTCTGCCCATTCCTACAAATTTCGCAAACACTTTTCAACTCATACAAGCTATAATCGTGAGGAAGACGACTCAAGTAAGTTAACTTTTCTTATTTCTTCTGATCAGTTTTATACAAAATAAACCCGGCCTCTTTATTTTTTATTTTTATTTTGCAAGTGTGAACGCTCATTTTAAGAGTGCCTGTAATTCAATTTTTTAATTTTTTCTATTTCTTGATGATATGACAAAACTAAGTTATTTGTATTGATGCATATGCTTTTCTTGATTGAATAGAATGTTTGTCTTTGTAGAAGAACTACGAAATTACTATTTTGTGGTATTTGTGTACATTTTGTTTTTTGTTTTTTATTTTTATTTTTTTGTGCTTAGTGTAGTTTGATATGAGATCTCCCCAAATTACTGGATGAGAGGTGCTTTTATACAGTTCCGCAAAAAACATTACCTTCCATTAAAATGCTGACACCTCATTTAGTACATTTTAAATAATTAAAACTAAAATTAGAGGTTCTACACGGTCTTGGCTGCCATTCATTAAAATGCTAACACCTCATCTAGTACATTTTAAGAAACTAAAACTAAAACACCTGATAACTATCTTCCAAACATTAAAAAACCAACCAATCTATGGATGCACAGAAATACGCTCGCATAATTTAAAACTTGCAGTGATGCTGTGTGAAATTACTTTTATCATAACTGTGTATAATTAGAAAAATAACTTTTAGAAATATTGTGCAGTGAGATTTCATTGATATTGCAGTCTCCACATAAATTGTGTGAGTTGCACTTCCCTTTTTTTTCTTTTTTTTTTCTTTTTTAATTTCATTTTTTTGTTTGTTTAAAAAAAATAAAAATTATTAATATACTTTTAATTTTTCCCGAATTTCTTTGGGTTTTTTTCCATTTAAAAAATATATTCCATGTGCATTTAGCTCTTCCTAAAGAAAGCTGTTAAAACAAAATTTTCAATTTTCAATTTTTTTTTTTAAATCGCTTTTTTCAATTAAAATTTTCCCTATTTTTAAAATTAAAAAAAAGAAAAAAGAAAAAAAGAAAAAGGAGTGGATAGTGAGAGACAAAGAAATAAATAAAATAATATAAAACAAAGTAAGTGGTGGGGATTAAGAAAAGAGAGAGCGGACGGGCGGAGAAGTTGGGAGAAAGAATAAAAAGGTGATGGAGAAAGACAAAAATGTACAAATAACTTTTCAATTTCTTTTCATTCAGGAAGGTCAAAATAGTCATTTTACTCTCAAACAAAAATTCCCTCCTGTGGAATCCACACTTGTTTATAGCTTTAAGTTTAAGATAAAGTCTAGCATTCTTTTATCAATTAAATGAGGTGTTTTTCACCTAATCTGATAACATAGATTTTGATAAAACTTGCGGTCTCAAAATTTAAAATTAAAAAAAAAAAAAATCATTTTTTTCAATTAAAATTTTCCTTTTTTTTAAAAAAAAAAAAAAAGAAAAGAAAGGGAGTGGATAGTGAGAGACAAAGAAATAAATAAAATAATATAAAGCAAAGTGAGTGTTGGGGAAGGAGAAAATAAGAAAAGAGAGAGAGGTAGCGGCGGAGAAGTTGGGAGAAAGAAGAAAAAGGTGATGCAGAAAGACAAAAATGTACAAACAATTTTTTAAATTATTTTCATTCAAGAAGGTCAAAATAGTCATTTTACTCTCAAACAAAAATTCCCTATTCTTGTGGAATCCACACTTGTTTATAGCTTTAAGTTTAAGATAAAGTCTAACATTCTTTTATCAATTAAATAAGGTGTCATTACACCTAATCGGATAACATAGATTCTGATAAAACATGAGGTCTCTTTGAGTTTTTATGTTAGATATTAATTAAATAATTAAATATATTATTTTTTATTTGACTTAATTTTTGTGAGATAATGATAATTTAATATGATGTTAAAAGGATTCAATTGTTGAGAGGAAATTTAAGCCTTGAGTATTAAAGTAGTAATTAAATAAATAAATTCATAATTTTTATCAACTTAACTTTTTAAGATAATTGGTAATTTAAGGCTCTAACCTTTATGCCTATCCTTTTTTTTTTTTTTTTTTTCTTTTTGATTTTTGATATCTTTATGCCTATTCTCATTTGCTTAACATAGAGGCTGGATTAGAAGATGTACCTTTTACATAATTAATTCTCATTCAAGCGTTTCACTAAATTTATAATTTTTTTTTTTTTTTTTTTTCAGATTTCAAATTATCATTTATATTAATCAATATATAATCAAGCTTTCATTAAAACAAATGTAGAAATATATTTTTCATTGTTAGGCTAGTGGGTGCTAAATACAATTAGAAAAAGGAAAAACGATTCAAATGTTATAGTTAGTAATGGACAAAAGTTGATGGTTAATATGTTTCTACGCATTTGATGTAGTTAGCAATGGACAAAAGTTGGATGACAAATAATAAACGGTCGGAGGAGTATGTGAGGGGGGTTAATGACTTTTTGGAGTTCGCATCTAACAATGGAACTCATAATGGGAAGATTCGTTGCCCATGTACGAGGTGTGCCAATGGCACCTTGTGGGTATGGGGTATGGTACACACACATTTGATAAATTATGGAATTTGTCAAGGTTACACTTGTTGGTATGCTCATGGAGAACAACTTGGGACTACTTCTAGTCATCAAGCTACTAACACCCCCTTTCATAGGGAGCCAATACATGATGGTTCCAGTGGAATGCTTGACATGTTGCATGAGGTTTTTCCTATTGTGACGGATCCTAATATGAGTCAATGCCCTATATCCGAAATGGGTGGGGAAGCTGAAGGAGTACACGAAGATCGACAAGGTACTAGTCAGGGTACTGAAAAGTTTTATGAATTCATCAATGATGCTAAGAAGCCACTATATGAAGGGTGCACAGAATATACTAAGTTTACTGCTATTGTAGACTTGTATAATTTAAAGTGTATGTCTGGATGGAGTAATAACTCATTTACACTATTCCTTGAAAAGTTGAGTAAAATGCTTCCACCGAATGCGTCGTTGCCCAATAACACATATCAGGTGAAAAAGTACATGAAGGAGTTGGGGCTTGGATATGAGAAGATTCCGGTCTGTCGTAATGGTTGCATGTTGTTTTGGAAAGACAACGAGAATCTGGAAAATTGTACAGTGTGTGGAAAATCGAAGTGGAAGTATATTATAAATGTGGCTGAGTCATCTAAAAAATTGAAGAGAAAACCAAATAAGATTTTATGGTGGTTTCCTTTGAAATCAAGATTGTAGAGGCTATTCATGTCATCAAAAACCGCTTTAGACATGAAGTGGCATGCAGAGAATCGCACGAATGATGGGGTACTAAGGCATCCAGCCGATGCCTTTGCTTGGAAGGCATTTGATTCACAGTACCCCGATTTTGCTTCTGACTCGCGCAATGTCAGACTTGGATTAGCATCAGACGGTTTTAATCATTTCGGAAACATAAGTACAAGTTACAGTACGTGGCCGATTATTTTGGTACCGTACAATTTACCTCCTTGGATGTGCATGAAACAATCATCTTTAATGTTGTCGCTGTTTATCCCAAGCCAAAAATCACCCTCTTTCAAAATAGATGTGTACCTAGAGTCTTTAATCTTAGAGTTAAAGGAATTGTGGGATGTTGGAGAACCAACTTATGATGTATCCTCTAATGAGATGTTTATGATGCGTGCTGCCTTGATGTGGACGATAAATGATTTTCCTGCGTATGATGATTTGTCTGGGTTGAGGACAAAAGGACGGAACGCATGTCCTTGTTGTATGGGTAATACAAAGTCTAAATGGTTAAACTATGGGACCAAATTTTGCTATATGGGGCATAAACAATACTTGCTAATGGATCATAGGTGGAGAAAGAAAAGAAAATTGTTTGATGGTACCCAAGAATTGGATCATCCACCTCCTATGCCGACTGGCAATGAAATATGGAGACAAGTACAAGGTGTTGATAGTGTCGCTGAGGCTATTAGGAAAGTGGTGGGTCATGATGACCAATCAATATGGAAGAAGCGAAGTATTTTCTTCACATTGCCTCATTGGAAAAATAATATGTTGCACCACAATCTTGATGTAATGCACATAGAGAAAAATGTAGTCGATAATATTATTGGCACGTTGTTAAACATGAAGAACAAAACGAAGGATAACATAAAAGCACGTTTGGACTTAAAAGAATTGGGTTTAAGACCTGAACTTCACCCAACCCTAAAGGTGCAAACAAGACGTATTTCCCCGCAGCCTATTTCACAATGACTAAGAAAGAGAAAACGGACTTCATAAAAGTTATACAGAATGTAAAAATGCCTGATAGACATGCTTCAAATGTGTCACATTGTATCAGAGTTGAAGAATGTAGTATTGTAGGTTTGAGGAGTCATGATAGCCATATTCTAATGCAACAACTTATGCCAATTGCTTTGCGCGGATCCTTACTGAATAAGGTTGTGAAACCTTTAATTGAGTTGTTTGGTTACGTTAAATAGATTTGTTCCAAAACCCTAAAATTGGAAGATTTGGATCGACTTGAGTCTCGAATCCCTTACATACTGTGCCAATTGGAAATGGTCTTACCACCCGGATTTTTCACACTGATGGTACACCTTCTCGTATATTTGGCTACTGAATGTAGGCTAGGAGGACCCGTTCATTATCGGTGGATGTATGTCTTTGAAAGGTATGAAATTATTATATTGCAAACTAATATTATTTTTATCTTATTTGACATGATACTTATATACTTTATTTAATATAGGTGCTTATATCGATATAAGGGTTATGTATGCAATAAAAGCGTCATTTGAAGGTTGTATTGCTGAAGGGTACATAGTAGAGGAATTATTGACGTTTTGTTCGCGCTATTTGCAATCATCATGAACGGTATTCAATAGACCCATTAGAAACCATGACGATGCTAGAGGAGAGGTCAAGAGTTTCAATCTTGATGAAAAATCATTGGCTCAGGCACATCAATATATACTCTTCAACTCTGATGATTTCATTCGATTCCGCATGTGAGTTTCATTTTTAATTTGTACACTTAGAAATTCATTACATTTTGAAAAAGTAATTGTAACATGAATTTGTGGTGCCACCCACAAATATAGGATGCACAAGGAGGAGCTAAAGACAAGAAATCGTAGGAATCGACAAATGACAAATGAATTAGATAAGTTGCATAGAGATCAAGTTTGTGATTGGTTCCAGGGCTATGTAAGTGTCATCTACCGGTGTCGATAGAGGACGCCGATGCATCCATCTCTGCCGGCGTCAACAGATAACACCAACACAGCTCCTTCTCCAGCGTTTGTAAAAGACGACGGCATATCTTCATCTACCGGCGTCGATAGAGGATGCCGGAGCATCCATCTCTGCCGGCGTCAACAGATAACGCCGGCACAACTCCTTCTCCGGCGTTTGCAGAAGACACCGACGCATCCTCATTTGCCAGCGTCGATAAAGGACACCGGCGCATCCATCTCTGCCGGTGTCAATAGATAACGCCGGCACAACTTCATTCTCTTCACCTGCGGTCGCCCAAAACGCCGGAAAACAGCTTTGCCGACACTGTTTAAGCCGGCGTTAGCACCAAACGCCGGGAATACAATTCCCGGCACTTGTTTTCTCTTCCACTGCGTTTTTTAGGTGCCAGGAGAACCTTTTTTTTTTTTTTTTTTTAACTTAATATTAGTTATTTGACTTAAAAATAACACTTACATAGCCCCGGAACCAATCATAAAATTGATCTCTGTGCAACTAATCTGATTCATTTGTCATTCATCGATTCCTACGATTTCTCGTCTTTAGCTCCTCCTTGTGCATCCTATATTTGTGGGTGGCACCACAAATTCATGTTACAATTACTTTTTCAAAATGTAATGAATTTTTAAGTGTACAAATTAAAAATGAAACTCACATGCGAAATGGAATGAAATCATCAGAGTTGAAGAGTATATATCGATGTGCTTGAGCCAATGATTTTTCATCAAGATTGAAACTCTTGACCTCTCCTCTGGCATTGTCATAGTTTCTAATGGGTCTATTGAGTACCGTTCGCGATGATTCCAAATAGCGCGAATAAAACGTCAATAATTCCTTTACTATGAACCCTTCAACAATACAACCTTCAGGTGACGTTTTATTGCGTACATAACCCTTATATCGATGTAAGCACCTATATTATATAAAGTATATAAGTATCATGTCAAATAAGAAAAAAATAATATTCGTTTGCAATACAATAATTTCATACATTTCAAAGACATACATCAACCGATAGTGAACAAGTCCACCTAGCCTACATTCAGTAGCCAAATGTACAAGAAGGTGTACCATCACTGTGAAAAATCCGGGTGGGAAGACCATTTCCAATTGCAATAGTATGTAAGGAATTCGAGACTCAAGTCGATCCAAATCTTCCAATTTTAGGGTTTTGGAACAAATCGCTTTAAGGTAACCAAACAACTCAATTAAAGGTTTCACAACCTTATTCGGTAAGGATCCGCGCAAAGCAATTAGCATAAGTTATTGCATTAGAATATGGCAATCGTGACTCTTCAAACCTACAATACTACATTCTTCAACTCTGATACAACGTGACACGTTTGAAGCATGTCCATCCGGCATTTTTACATTCTGTATAACTTTTAAGAAGTCCGTTTTCTCCTTCTTAGTCATTGTGAAACAGGCTGCGGGTAAATACGTCTTGTTTGCACCTTTAGGAATTGGGTGAAGTTCAGGTCTTAAAGCCAATTATTTTAAGTCCAAACATGCTTTTATGTTATCCTTCGTTTTGTTCTTCATGTTCAACAACGTGCCAATAATATTGTCAACCACATTTTTCTCTATGTGCATTACATCAAGATTGTGGGACAACATATTATTTTTCCAATAAGGCAATATGAAGAAAATACTTCGCTTCTTCCATATTGATTGCTCATCAGGACCACCTCTTTCCTAATAGCCTCAGCGAAACTATCAACACCTTGAACTTGTCTCCATATTTCATCGCCAGTTGGCATAAAAGGTAGATGATCCAATTCTTGGGTACCATCAAACAACGTTCTTTTCTTTCTGCATCTATGATTCATTGGCAAGTATTGTCTATGCCCCAATATAGCAAAATTTGGTCCCATATTTTAACCACTTATACTTTGTATTACCCATAAAACAAGGACATGCGTTCCATCCTTTTGTCCTCAACCCAGACAAATCACCATACATAGGAAAATCATTTATCGTCCACATCAAGGCAGCACGCATCGTAAACATCTCATTAAAGGATACATCATAAGTTGGTTCTCCAACATCCCACAATTCCTTTAACTCTAAGATTAAAGGCTCTAGGTACGCATCTATTTTGAAAGAGGGTGATTTTCGGCCTGGGATAATCAACGACAACATTAAAGATGATTGTTTCATGCACATCCAAGGAGGTAAATTGTACAATACCAAAATAACCGGCCTCGTAATGTAACTTGTACTCATGTTTCCGTAAGGATTAAAACCATCTGATGCTAATCCAAGTCTGACATTGCGCGAGTCAGAAGCAAAATTGGGGTACTGTGAATCAAATGCCTTCCAAGCTAAGGCATCGGTTGGATGCCTTAGTACCCCATCATTTGTGCGATTCTCTGCATGCCACTTCATATCTGAAGTGGTTTTTGATGACATGAATAGCCTCTGCAATCTTGATTTCAAAGGAAACCACCGCAAAATCTTATTCGGTTTTCTCTTCGATTTTTTAGATGACTTAGCCACATTCATAATATCCTTCCACTTCGATTTTCCACACACTGTACAATTTTCCAGATTCTCGTTGTCTTTCCAAAACAACATGCAACCATTACGATAAACCGGAATCTTCTCATATCCAAGCCCCATCTCCTTCATGTACTTTTTCACCTAATATGTGTTATTGGGCAACGACACATCCGGTGGAAGCATTTTACTCAACTTTTCAAGCAATAGTGTAAATAAGTTATTACTCCACCCAGACATACACTTTAAATTATACAAAGCTACTATAGCAGTAAACTTAGTATATTCTATGCACCATTCACGTATTGGCTTTTTAACATCATTGAGGAATTCATAAAACTTTTCAGTACCTTGACTAGTACCTTGTCAATCTTTGTGTACTCCTTTAGCTTCCCCACCCATTTCGGATATAGGGCATTGACTAGTACCTTGTCGATCTTCATGCACTCCTTCAGCTTCCCCACTCATTTCGGATATAGGGCATTGACTCATATTAGGATCCATCACAATTGGAAAAACCTCATGCAACATTTCAAGCATTCCACTGGAATCGTCATGTATTGGCTCCCTATGAAAAGGGGTGTTAGTAGCCTGATGACTAGACGTAGTCCCCAGTTGTTCTCCATAAGCATACCAACAAGTGTAACCTTGACAAATTTCATAATTTATCAAATGTGTGTGTACCATACCCCGTACCCATGAGGTGCCATTGGCACACCTCGTACACGGGCAACGAATCTTCCCATTATGAGTTCCGTTGTTAGATGCGAACTCCAAAAAGTCATTAACCCCCCTCACATACTCCTCCGACCATTTATTATTTGTCATCCAACTTTTGACCATTGCTAACTACATCAAATGCATAGAAAAATATTAACCATCAACTTTTGTCCATTACTAACTATAACACTTTGAATCGTTTTTCCTTTTTCTAATTGTATTTAGCACCCGGTCACTAGCCTAACAATGAAAAATATATTTCTACATTTGTTTTAATGAAAGCTTGATTATATATTGATTAATATATACAGTAATTCCAAATCTGGAAAAAAAATATATATATTTTAAGCACATGAGAATAGGCATAAAGATATCAAAAAAAAAAGCATAGGAAAAAATGTTAGAGCCTTAAATTACCAATTATCTTAAAAAGTTAAGTTGATAAAAATTATGAATTTATTTATTTAATTACTACTTTAATACTCAAGGCTTAAATTTCCTCTCAACAATTGAATCCTTTTAATATCATATTAAATTATCATTATCTCAAAAAAAATTAAGTCACATAAAAAATAATATATTTAATTATTTAATTAATATCTAACATAAAAACTCAAAGAGACCTCATGTTTTATCAAAATCTATGTTATGAGATTAGGTGTAATGACACCTTATTTAATTGATAAAAAAATGTTAGACTTTACCTTAAACTTAAAGCTATAAACAAGTGTGGATTCCACAAGAGTAGGGAATTTTTTGTTTGAGAGTAAAATGACTATTTTGACCTCCCCGAATGAAAATAATTTAAAAAGTTGTTTCTACATTTTTGTCTTTCTGCATCACCTTTTTCTTCTTTCTCCCAACTTCTCCGCCCTACCTCTCTCTCTTTTCTTATTTTCTTCATCCCCACCACTCACTTTGTTTTATATTATTTTATTTATTTATTTGTCTCTCACTATCCACCCCCTTTCTTTTCTTTTCTTTTTTGTTAAAAAAAAGGAAAATTTTAATTGAAAAAAAAAAACAATTTTTTTAAAAAATATTAATTTTTAAATTTTAAATTTTGAGACCTCATGTTTTATCAAAATCTATGTTATCAGATTAGGTGTAAGACACCTCATTTAATTGATAAAAGAATGTTAGACTTTATCCTAAACTTAAATCTATAAACAAGTGTGGATTCCACAGGAGAGAATTTTTGTTTGAGAGTAAAATGACTATTTTGACCTTCCTAAATGAAAAGAAATTAAAAAGTTGTTTGTACATTTTTGTCTTTCTCCATCACCTTTTTCTTCTTTCTCTCAACTTCTCCGCCCCGTCCTCCCTCTCTTTTCTTAATCCCCACCACTCACTTTGTTTTATATTATTTTATTTATTTCTTTGTCTCTCACTATCCACTCCCTTTCTATATATATATATATATATATGGAAAATTTTAATTGAAAAAAGCGATTTAAAAAAAAAAATAAATTTTAAATTTTAAATTTTGTTTTAACAAGCTATCTTTAGGAAGAGCTAAATGCACATGGAATATATTTTTTAAATGGAAAAATACCCAAATAAATTCTGGAAAAATTAAAAGTATATTAATAATTTTTATTTTTTTAAACAAACGAAGAATTGAAATTAAAAAAAATAATAATAATAATAAAAAAAAAAAAAGAAGTGCAACTCACAGAATTTATTTGGAGACTGCAATATCAATGAAATCTCAGTGCACAATATTTCTAAAAGTTATTTATCTAATTATACACGGTTATGATAAAAGTAATTTCACACAGTATCACTGCAAGTTTTAAATTATGCGAGCGTATTTATGTGCATCTGTAGATTGGTTGGTTTTTTAATGTCTGGAAGATAGTTATCAGGTGTTTTAGTTTTAGTTTCTTAAAATGTACTAGATGAGATGTCATCATTTTAATGAAAGGCAGCCAAGACCGTATAGAACCTCTAATTTTAGTTTTAATTATTTAAAATGTACTAAATGAGGTGTCAGCATTTTAATGGAAGGTAATGTTTTCTGTAGAACCGTATAAAAGCACCTCTCATCCAGTAATTTGGGGAGATCTCATATCAAACTACACTAAGTACAAAATAATAATAAGGGGAAAGTCCACATACCCCCCTCAAACTACCACCCAATTGATAATGTCCCCCTCCAAACTTTAAATTGCGACAATGTACCCCCCAAACTACCAAAACATTATCAATGTCCCCCTCATTGACAAAACTACCTTTAGTAAAATAAAATAAAATAAAAATCTTTTTATTAGAAAAAAAAATTAAAAAATTTTGATTTTTTTTTTTTTAATAAAAATTGAAAATTTCTCGTTTGTTTTTTTGTTTTTTTTTTTTTTAAATGTTTTCTTTTATAATTTTTAAATAAAAATTTCCGTTAAAAAAAAATAAAATATTTTTCGTTTAAAAAAAATAAAATTTTCGTTTTTTTAAAACATATTTTAAAAAAATCTTAAAAAATAAAAATTGATTTTTTTAAAAAAATAAAAATTTCGGTTTAAAAATTAAAATTTTCGTTTTAATTTTTTTTTTTTTGAATTTTAGGGGTATTTTTGTCATATTGATAAATATATAGGGGCATTTTGATCTTTTTGTTAGCTTTAGGAGGAATATTGACAATATTTTGGTAGTTTAGGGGGTACATTGTCGCAATTGAAAGTTTGGGGGGGACATTGTCAATTGAGTGGTAGTTTAGGGGGTATGTGGACTTTACCCTATTAATAATAATAATAATAAACAAAAAACAAAAAACAAAAGGTACACCGATACTACAAAATAGTAATTTCCTAGTTCTTCTACAAAGACAAACGTACTATTTGATCAAGAAAGGCATATGCATCAATACAAATAACTTAGCTTTGTCATATCATCAAGAAATAGAAAAAAATTAAAAATTGAATTACAGGCACTCTTAAAATGAGCATTCACACTTGCAAAATAATAATAAAAAATAAAGAGGTCGGGTTTATTTTGTATAAAACTGATCAGAAGAAATAAGAAAAATTAACTTACTTGAGTCGTCTTCCTCACGATTGTAGCTTGTATGAATTGAAAAGTGTTTGCGAAATTTGTAGGAATGGGCAGAATTTGCAATACGTAGTGGCATGATAAGGGGCTACATAGCTTATATATATATATATATATATATTGAAAAAGATGATCAGAACAAGATATTGATTTGATTTATGAGTGTTGATTTGCAGAGATTTTTAAAAATTTAGACGGTTTAGTTGAACCTAGTTTTCCAAACGTTGATTTGCATAAATAGATATTAGTTGAATCAGCTATCTTTTATTTAATTTTTTTGAATTCTTTTTTCTTTTCTCTTAAGTGATAATTAATATTATGTTAAATTGTTAATTATAATCAACATACAGTACGTAGGAATATACATATATAATATGTTAGTCATATAATTAATTAAATCATATATGATTTGATTTAGGAGTGTTGATTTGAAGAGATTCTATAAAATTTAGACTGTTTAGTTGAACCTAGATTTCAGGTTACTGATTTGCATAGATAGATATTAGTTGAACATTGTACCATTGAACACACTCTCTTTTATTTTTTATTTTTAATTCTTTTTTTCTTTTTTCTTAAGTGATAATTAATATTATGTTAAGTTGTCAATGACAATAGGAACTTACATATATAATATGTTAATCATATAATTAATTAAATCATATATGATTTAATTGATCGAAATTTAAGGAGAAAATCACGACTCTTTAACTAATTTACAAATATATATTGAAATGAAGCAGATCAATTCTTTTTGCAGTGTTTTCTCACAACGCTGGGATATATATATATACATATTTTATTAAAAAAATATCATGCTGATAATACTAATTAAAAGCATGCTGAGAAAACTTAATTAAAAGACGAAAAAAAGAAAAGAAAAAAGAACACGTTGTTTGATCATTAAAAGACTACTTTGTATATATTAATTAGTTAAAAATCAATAATGGATGAAAATGTAGGTTTGAGTTCTAAATATTGTTGTCTAAAAACTAAATAGAAAGTTAGTTGAGAGTGTCACGTAATATTGTTTGATGAATTTTTAATTTAATTATATTAGTAATTTCTTTTCTCTTTTTTGCAGACATGACAAAAGAAAAAATTTATTATATTAGTTAATTTAGTTTTTTTATATATATATATATATATATATATATATATAAATCATATAACACAACCACCAACAAAATTTATTTCCTTAAACGTAAAACTTCAAATTGTAAGGGGTTTCCATATGATAATATGAGGCATTAAAATTTTGAAATTTATGTTAATTTATATCAAAATATTGCATTAATTAATGACCTAGATCCTCTCCATTTCAAAATCCCTCAATTTCGGAACAGGATCCTCTCCAGTCCATAATGAACTGGAGAATATCCAGTTCATGGTAAGGATTTCTCGTCATAAATCCTATGGCTAAAAATGAGACACATATCTCACTAAAAAAATAATATTAAAATATTATTTTAAAATAAAAAAATAAAAAAATAAATTAATAAAAAAAGAAGAAAAAAGAAGGGGGTGGCTGGCCACCCCCTATGGTGGCCGACCACCCCCATTTTGGGGTAGGGGTGGCTCAAGCCACCCCCAATGGCCCATGGAGGTGGTTCGGCCACCCCCATCTTGCAAAAAGGGGGTGGTGCAGCATTGGGGGTGGCTCGGCCACCCCCTTTGGGGCAAGTTAAAAAAAAAAAAAAAATGAGTTGGCCCTTGGGGGTGGCCGAACCACCCCCAAGGGCCATGGGGTGGCTTCGGCCACCCTAGACCGGCCGGTCTAGGGTGGCCGAAGCCACCCCTTGGCCCAGAGGGGGTGGCCGAGCCACCCCCAAGGCGGCCTATGGGGGTGGTTCGGCCACCCTCTCGCCGGCCATTGGGGGTGGCTCAAGCCACCCTACCCCAAAATGGGGGTGGCCGGCCACCATACCACCCCCTTCTTTTTTCTTCTTTTTTTATTAATTTATTTTTTAATTTTTTTTAATTTAAAATAATTTTTTTTTTTTTTTTTAGTGGGATATTTCTCATTTTTAACCATAAGATTTATGAGGATAAATCCTCACCATGAACCGGATATTCTCCAGTCCATTATGGACTGGAGAGGATCCTGTTCCCTCAATTTTCTCCATTTAGTAGTACATTTTGAAGGGTATTGCATTTAATGTACTACCATTATTAAAACTTTTGGATAAGACTACCCTTCAAACACTAAATGGAGGAAATAGAGTGATTTTGAAATGGAGAGGATTTTTTTTCCATTCTTGCAATTGCATATTGAATTAACCAAAATAAATTCAAATTTAATGTATTTTTTTTTATTTTAAATATTATTTGATAAGAACTATAAGGACTCTTGACAAATGTACATATGAGAAGTTAATAAACAAAAATTTCTTTCTTTCAAATAAAATTTGAATTTTTAATTCAAGATTGATACCAAATTTTCTTAATTATCCTTCAATGTGCATAATAATTGCTTAACGTTTAGATAACCTAAACATAAAATTATATTATTTGAATTTCATTAAATACTAAGTCAATAGTAATTAATGCTAAAAATAAAAAATGGTGCGTTTTGGTATTGGCTAATTAAGGATTTGTATTTAAATCACCTAAATTCTCGTGAAAACGCACTGAACTGTTCAATTTTGTTTTGATTAAATGTGAGTCGTTGATGCCGATGCTTGATGGGATACACACAAACTCAAAAGGCAATAATCTTATGTCCTGCATGTCCATCAAAGCACAAAGATCCAACGATTTCATTTAATCATCAACTAATTAAAATCTTTTATTTTACAGTTCGGATGAATCATTGGGCGACGTGGAGCGTAATTGCTTGTGGAGAAACTCACAGTTAATAATTTCTCCGTGCCTAACGATAACGCTTACCGAGGCCAAAAATGCACCGTTGATTTTTAATATGAGCCGTTAGATTATTTTCTGTTTAATCTGAGCCGTTGGTGAAGAGAAAATGGGGTCCAGCTGTAGGCCACCTCATTCTCTGCAAATTTTATGGTGCTTTAAATAACCATGAGCTCAATCTTATAGATTTGATCCAACGATTTAAGTTAACTTTTAGAATTGATTATCATAATTAACACTCAGGATCACAACATCCACTCATTTAAGCTATACCTGGCCATATTGAATAATTAATATTGTTTGACTCTTGAGTTTATGGGCAAAGAATGTGTCTTCCTTTTCTATCTTGAATTTCGTTAAACACATTACCTTAAGAAATTGAATTAAACAAAATAAATACAAATTTAATGTATTTTTATATTTCAAATATTATTTGATATTAAGTTATAATATGTAAATATGAGAATGCTAATAAACAAAAAAATTCCTTCTTTAAAATAAAATTTGAATTTTTAATTGAAGATTTATTACCAAATTTTTCTTAACTATCCTTAAATGTGTACAATAATTGATCAGCATTTAAATAACCTAAACATAAAATTATATTCTTGAATTGCATTAAACACATTATCTTAAAAATTACATTAACTAAAATAAATAATAATTTCATAGATAAATATTAGTTGAACCCACTCTCTTTTATTTTATTTTTTGAATTCTTTTTTTCTTTTCTCATAGTGAGAATTAATATTATGTTTAATTGTTAATGACAGTAGTAGGAATTTACAAATATAATATGTTAGTCATATAGTTAATTAAATCGTATATAATATTGCTGAAAAAGATCAGAGTAAGATATTGATTTGATTTAGGAGTGTTGATTTGCAGAGATTTTTGAATATTTAAACAGTTTAGTTGAACTTAATTTTTAGGATGTTGATTTGCATAGATAGATATTACTTGAACCCACTATCTTTTATTTTATTTTTTGAATTCTTCTTTTCTTTTTTCTTAATTGAGAATTAATATTATATTAAATTGTTAATCACATGCAAATGTAGGATTGTAGGAACTTACAAATATAATAGGTTAGTTGCACTAGGGAGAGATTAGAGTTTTGCTGGAAGTTTAATTTTGACGGGATTGTATTCATGATCTATTTTTCTTGGATTAATAGAGGAGTCTATACGAACGTTTCCCTTGCTAATCAATACTAGCAGAGGGGAGAAGCGGAGGGTTTTCTCTCCAGCCCAGCTCTAGAGGAGAAGGAGTAGTTTCTCAAAATCTTCGAGAGATTTTTGAGAGTATCTTTTCGTTGTGTGGTATCAATGGCGGAGGATCTGTCAAACCTCTGGGCAAAGCTTTCATTATCCGAAGGAGAGGATGCAGAGGTGGAGATTCAAGCAGTGGACGTTACAAAGGTGATCAGGCGCGGTCAATCATGTATTGTGGGGAAATTATTGTCGGATCGAATTGTAAGCAAGGAAACCATCAAAACTACGCTCAAACGTTGGTGGCGGCTAACCGGGACTCTAACCTTCAAAGTTTTAGGGGGCAATCTTTTCTTGGTTGAATTTGAGAATGCAAACGATAAGAAGTGAGTCCTCGAAGGGAGACCCTGGGTGTTTGAAGGCAATCTTTTCTTGGTGGAAGATTTTGACGGCCGGTCATCGCCATCAGAATGCAGCTTTGATAAAGCTGCTTTTTGGGTAAGAATGTTGAAGTTACCTCTGGCCTGCATGGGTAGAGAAGTCGGCCTTAAACTGGGAGAATCAGTTGAGATTGTTGAGGAAGTTGACACGGACAGAGATGGGATTGGATGGGGGGAATTCCTTAGAGTGAAGATCTTAATTGATTTATACAAGCCTCTTCCCCGAGGACGGATGATGAAATATGAAGGGAAATCACACTTGATTGGTTTCCAATACGAAAGGTTACCGAAATTCTGTTTCACTGTGGTGTAATATGTCACGGGCCAGAGGGGTGTTTGAAGAGGAAAACAATGAGGAATCAGGAGGACTTTACCCAGTTTGGACCATGGATGCGGGCGCAATCTCTGACTCGAAGTGGTGACAGAATTCTGGGTAGATATGCAGAAAAAACATCTACGGCAGATGGAAGAAAACTGGACGAAAAAAAACAGAGCAGACTGGCCAAAGAAGCAGAGGTCGGAAACGGGGAGTAAAGGAATCCGGCAAGAGGGCCGATGTCAGAGAGCCAAATCGGGAAAGTCATCAACAATATCCCACAAAAAACGCAAGCCTTTATTCAGACGGGAATATGGGGAGAAGAGACCGGAATTTCCTTAGCAAAAGCAAAATAGATTTAGAAGGAGTTAACGTGGGAGTTATGAAAGATCAATTTGAATTCAAATCTGTTAGAATTAGGGGTGGGCACGGGTCTGGGCGGGGTGCGAATTAGCATTTTCCTCACCCGCCCCGCACACTGCGGGTTCTGAAAATTTCCACCCTCCACCCGAGGACAACGCACAATATCTGGGCGGGGCTGGGTAGAACAGAGCGGGGTAGATTGGGGCGGGTTGTGCGGGTTTCTTTCTTCTCCTCCATTTTCGTCTTTGTTTCTTTCTTCTCCATTCTCTTTGTTTCTTTCTTCTCACAACCCAACAACAGAAGTTACAGAGCCCAAAAAAAAACCTATAAACAATGGAAAAAAAAAATTATTTGTTTGAACAAACACAACCCAACATCAGATCTGTTTTGATCCATTTATGAAACAGGTCTAGAGAGAGAAAAAAAAAAAAACCTGATCGTGGTTTGTAGAAGAGGAAGCGGCGCTGTAGCTCGTGGTCTCTGAAGATGTGGAGTGGCGACGCAGACGAGAGACTGAGAGAGAGCAGACCATACAGACCACTAGACCAGAGAGAGAGAGAGCAAGAGAGTCGGAGAGAGGGAGATAGGCGGAAGAAAATGAGACAAGGTCTGAGAGAGAGGAAGACAGGAAGACAGGCGGCTGAAAATGAGAAAGTTATGAACTTAGGGTTAGGGTTTTTTGTTTTTATAGTCATGCGGGGCAGATCGGGGCGGGGCGGGTACCCGCAGGAAATAAATTCATATACCCGCAACCTGCCCCGCCCCTCACGGGTTGGGTAAATCCTACCCGAACCTGCAAAAATTAGCCTAAAAACCGCGCAGGGCGAGTCTGCGGGTTGGGCGGGTTTTTGCCCACCCCTAGTTAGAATGAAGGTGCAAGGGGATGCTGTTCTGGAAGGAAAGAATCAAGAGGCTTTTATGTGGAGTATGATGGCAGAATTAACTCCAAACACCAGTAGGTGCGTGACAATGAAGGGAACGTGGCAGAATAGGGGAGACGTAAATAGAGATATGTAGCCCAATCAGGGTGTGGGCTGTGACGGGCTATTCAAAAATGTTAGGGGCCCATTTACAGGTCCTGTGCTCACAGAGGTTGAAAATTCTCTGAAAGAAGCAAAGGAGAAGAAAACACTGGAGAACGAAACAAATACAAGTGGCCAGGGAGGGACCCAATATTCATGGAAGAGGAAGAGTAGAGATGAGCGGGAGACACCTCTATAAGTTCATAATGCTCTTAAAAGAAGCTGTAAAAAACGGGTAGTTGGAGTTGAAGGAAAATTCAAGGGGTTTGGTATAACGACCTGCTTTGTAAGTGTTTCAAATGAATATTGTGACGGTTCGAGGATGGCGGCGGCTGGTGACCAGCCCCGCCGACTGCAATGAACATTTTAATCTGGAACTGTCGGGGGCTTGGGAACCCTTGAACAGTTCATGAATTTCGCCGGATGGTGAAAGAAAAGCGTCCCAATTTAGTCTTCCTCATGGAGACTAAATTACGAAAAAAAAAATTAGCGACTATTCGTATGAAGATGGGTTTCGATAATATGTTTGCGGTGGATTGTGTGGGGAGAAGCGGGGGTTTGGCTTTATTTTGGGAGGAAGGATGGGAGGTGGAAGTTCAAAACTATAGCCTTAGACACATAAATGCTATAGTTCATAACCAACATCAAAATTTAACTTGGAAGTTTACCGGATTCTACGGCCACCCGGACCCGACAAAAAGACATGAAGCCTGGAATATTTTGAAGTATTTGGCTCGGTTAACCCCTGACCCGTGGCTAGTCCTTGGGGATTTTAATCAAGTTTTGACTATGTCGGAAAAATACGGGGGAAATATAAGGCAGAGATACCTTATGGAGGCCTTCCGACAAACCTTGGAGGAATGTGGACTAAATGATTTGGGCTATAATGGTCCTAAGTTTACCTGGAGCAATCACCAAAAGGGTAATGCACTCATTAAGGAGAGGCTCGATAGGGGGGGTTTGCAACTTTGCATGGAGGAATATGTTCCCGGATTCCCAACTTTTTGTGGGTGCGGCTATTAGCTCGGACCATGCTCCGTTGTTTTTACATTTATTGGGGGCTGCAGTACAGGCTCATAGACGACCCCAATTCTATTATGATGCAACTTGGGATTTGGAGGAAGGGTGTAGAGAGGTCATTAAAAATTCCTGGCTTCTTGAGGGAAGGCCTGCTACGGATTGGGCAGGATTTTCTTCAAAAATGGCAACTTGTGTGGAAAATGTGCTACACTGGCGGAAGGAAAATAATAAGAACAACCAAGCATCGATTGATACCTTGCAACGGAGACTTAAAATACTCCAAACCAGGGAGCGTGTTTCGGCTGAAGCTGAGATTAGAAAAACTCAACTGGACCTTCAAGGTTTGCTTGACAAGGAGGAGCTTTGGTGGAGACAAAGAGCGAAGGAGGAATGGCTCAAGTTTGGCAATCGAAACACAAAGTATTTCCACACTTGTGCCAATTCCAAGAGAAGAAGAAACCATGTGGAAAGAATTTCTGATGTAGCAGGGCAGACTTGGAAGACTAAAGAGGCGGTTGAGGGAGCTTTTGTATCTTATTTTACGCAGCTTTTTACTATGGGTCCAACTGGCGATTATGGCCCCTGCATCCAGCCTATATCTAGAAGTGTTACTCAACCCATGAATGAGGAGCTGCTCCAGATTTTTACAGTAGTGGAAATTAAAGAAGCTTTATTCCAAATGGCACCTTTGAAAGCGCTGGGTCCAGATGGGCTCAATGCATGCTTTTTTCAAAAAAATTGGTCCACCATGGGGAAGGAGGTATGTGAAGTTTTACTTGGCATTCTTAATTCTAGTATGTTACCTCAAGCTATGAATTTAACTCACGTAGCTTTAATACCAAAGATTAAGAATCCTAAGAGTGTCACGGAATTTAGGCCAATTAGCTTATGTAATGTGTTATACAAAATTATTTCGAAGGTGTTAGCTAATCGGCTGAAAAAAATTCTTCCTATGATTATTGACCCTAAGCAAAGTGCTTTTATCCTGGGCCGTCTCATCACAGATAATGTAATGGCGGCCTATGAAACGCTCCATACAGTGCACTCGGGGATGAGGGGAAAAAAGAGTTTTATGGCCGTAAAGCTCGACATGAGCAAGGCCTATGATATAGTGGAATGGGGCTTTTTAGAAGCAGTGATGCAACAGATGGGCTTTGATGGGAGGTGGATTTCTTTGATGATGATGTGTGTAAAGACGGTGTAATATTCGATTTTGGTGAATGGGAACCCTTGTGGCCTCATCACCCCATCTAGGGGTCTCTGTCAAGGCGACCCAATCTCACCTTACCTATTCCTTATTTGTGCAGAAGCCCTGAGTGCCATGTTCTCCCAAGCCAACTTGAAGGGGAGTTTAACAGCGGTGCCTACATCGAGGAAGGGGCCGGCGTTAAGCCACCTTTTTTTCGCCAATGACAGTTTATTGTTTTGCAGGGCACAGTTATCTCAATGGAACAATCTGACTTCCATCTTAAAGATGTATGAGGAGGCATCGGGACAGAAAATGAACACAAATAAGATGGCCTTGTTCTTTAGCCATAACACCTCAAATGAAGACAAGCGACACATCCAAGAGATAGTCGGGATTCCAACAAATCAGCACTACGATACTTATTTGGGGTTGCCCGCCTTGGTGGGACGGTCTCGAACCAGAGCTTTTAAACGCATCAAGGAAAGGGTGTGGAAGAGCCTCCAAGATTGGAAGCCCAAGTTCTTATCCCAGGCGGGGAAAGAAATTCTATTAAAGGCCGTGATCCAAGCAATCCTTACCTTTTGCATGGGAGTTTTCCGAATTCCAAAGGTTCTATGTAAGGAGATTAATTCGCTTATGGCGAGGTTCTATTGGGGCCACCAAGCGAATGAGACTAAAATCCATTGGTTGAGTTGGAGTAAGATGGGCCTATCGAAGACTCAAGGAGGGATCGGATTTCGGGACCTAGATTGCTTTAACAAAGCTCTTTTGGCAAAACAAATATGGCGCCTTTGGAAAACACTGGACAGTCTTATTGCGAAAATCATGAAGGCTAAGTACTTTCCAAATTGTACGGTTCTTGAAGCCTCTTTGGGGAACCGGCCTTCTTTTGTATGGTGGAGTATCCAAGGGTCTAGTGATCTCGTAAAAAATGGACTAGTGTGGAGAGTGGGAAATGGTAAATCAGTCCAAATATGGAAGGACAAATGGATTCTTAGACCACCCGCTTACACGGTGTACTCTCCTCCTTCAATCCTTGACCCAAATGCCACAGTTAACCATCTTATTGACGCAGACAAACATTGCTGGAATTCTGCCTTAATGGAGAGATTGTTCTCCAGATAAGAGAATATGTCTATCCTTTCCTTACCTATAGGCTCCACGGATCAAGAAGACAAGCTGATATGGAGAGGAACGGCCAAGGGAATCTTTACAGTGCACAGTGCTTATCACCTTGAAAAAGTGAGAGAAGCGGCTGAGGGCTCTTCCCGGGTCCGCTACAGTGAGGTGTGGAGATCAATATGGAGGCAAAAAATACCACATGCTGAGAAACACTTTCTCTGGCGAGCCTGCCACGAGAGTTTACTTACAAAAGAAAACCTTTGTACCCGGAAAGTGAGCCGAGATCCTTACTGCCCAGTATGTGAGAGGGAGGCGGAGACCACCTTTCACGTGTTGTGGCAATGTCCTGCAGCCAAAGATACTTGGAGCGCTAGGTGTCGCAAATTTCAAAAAAGTTGGTTTGAAGGACCATCTTTTCTTCAGGTGGTGGAAGGAATGCTGAGGTGTTATGATCAAAAAGAATTTGCTCTGTTTGCTGGAATTGCCCGCCGCATTTGGTTAAGGCGTAATGAGCTGATTCATGATGGGGGTTTCCTGCACCCAAACATCATCATCCAGCAAGCAACCAAGGCGGTGGACTCATATCTTCAAGCAGTTGAGGAGACAGTAATGCATAACCGTGATCAGAACATGTCGTCTTCCTGTAACTGGCAAAATCCTCCCTTCAGATGGGTAAAAGCCAATTGGGACGCCGGAGTCCATAAACAAACAGGCCGTATGGGTCTTGGAGTCGTCATTCGGGATCACCATGGAAAAATGTGGGTGGCAAAGACTATGACAAGAATGGGATTGTTGGACCCTATAACAGCAGAAACCTTAGCCGCTTCCATGGCAATTCAGCTGTGTACCGAGATGGGGTTCAAGCAGGTCCAGTTGGAGGGAGATGCAAAGGTGGTTGTGGATATGGTGACCTCCAAGCAGCCGGATGAAAGCAATAAGGGCCATCTTATGGAAGACTTGCGTGTAGCTCTTCGGTCAATAGAGTCATGGAAAATGGGATATATAGGGAGAGAAGGCAATAAAGTTGCCCATGTACTTGCAAGCTTGGCTTTGCACAATGAGATGGATAGGGTGTGGCTTTACGACCCCCCAGAGTGTATACGCGAGATTATGCATGCAGAGGCCTTAGCCCTGCAGTGTATGAGCTCATTTTAATAATATCACGACTGCTTTTTCAAAAAAAAAAAAAAAAAAAGAAAAGTTACTTGTATAATTATTTAAATCATATATGATAATTGATCGAAATTAAAGGAGAAAATCATGACCTTTAATTAATTTACAAAATTGAAACGCAGCTGTGCAATTCTTCTCGCAGCATTTTCCCATAACATTGGTGTGTATATATATATATAAAATAAATAAATAAATAAAAAGACCACATTTAAGCCTTTTCATAATAGGTCTGCAGCTACTTACAAAAATAATAATAATAATGCTTGCCAGCTGATTTCACCCACCATGCAATTAGCTCCACGTGTCCAACTTGATTGAATAAGCTGCAGACCTACTTTCACTTCCTTCCTGCCTCTCCCCTTTCGCAAACCAGCTGTCGATCTCCTCCTTCTTCCTTTCTCACCCTAGTTCCATCTTTTAGCTAGTTAGGTTTAACTCCTCAGATTAAACCCTACCAAAGAAACGCCTTTCCCCAAAATGGACGGCGTTTTTTTGACAAACGCGAACCCAGTGACGGTGCTTCATCTAAAAACGCTGCCATTGTTGGCCCATTACCGGCGGCCGCACAACACGCCGGCATATGATGTTTTAGACGGCGTTTTATAGAAACACTAGAATTGGAAACGCTGGGAGAACCTTTTTTTTTTTAGTAGTGGCTGTATTTATCTAAAGTACAGAATATGCAAAAGTTTTTCCAAAAGTTCTGTATAGTTAAAATCCTGATAGAAGAAAATGAAAACGCGGACTTTTTAGCTCGATTGGGTTCAGCAACTGATGATGAGGTAGAAGAAACCGATCAACCAATTCAAGTTTTACAACAACCAGCTATAACCGAGGAGGTTATGATTTTAACGATTGAAGTTATGCCTGCTTGGGCTGAAGAAATAGTTGAATATTTATAAAAGGGTGTTCTCCCATAGGATAAGAAGAAGGCAGTGCAATTAAAGAAAAGGGCTGCTCGGTTCACTCTACTTAATGGAGTTTTTTTAAAACGAGGATTTATGTTGCCTCTTCTTAAGTGTGTTTCTAAAGAATAAGGTAATTATATTCTTCGGGAAATCCATGAAGGGGTTTGTGGTTGTCATTCGGGAGCAAGAATGTTGGCACACAAAGCTATTAGAGCAAGATTTTTCTGGCCGAATATGAATTAGGATTATGTACAGATAGTCAAAACTTGTGACAATTGCCAACGTTTTGCTAATATCATTAAGCAACCTCCTGAGGAGCTTAGTTCAATCTCTTCACCTTGGCCATTTTCACAATGGGGAGTAGATATAGTAGGACCGTTACCTCGAGGGAAATGGGGTGTTCAGTTTGCTGTAATTGCTATAGATTATTTTACCAAATGGGCAGAGGTTGAAGCGTTGGTAAATATTATAGCAAAGAGTATTGAAAAATTTCTTTGTAAAAACATTATCTGCCGATATGGAATTCTACATGCAATTGTCACAGATAATGGCAAACAATTCGACTGTGATTCATTTCGGGAATGGTGTGCTAAGCTTTATGTTAGAAATTATTTCTCATCTCCAGGACATCCACAAGCAAATGGCCAGGTAGAAGTAACAAATAAGACTATATTCAAAATTTTGAAGAAAAAGCTCAGTGAACATAAAGAAAACTGGGCAGAGGATCTTCCAGAAGTTTTATGGGCATATCGCACCACCAGAAGAACTCCGACTGAGGAAAACCCTTATGCTTTAACTTTTGGAACCGAGGCAGTCATTCCAGTTGAAATTGGATCAGGGAGTTTTCGCGTAGAAACTTTCAATTCCGAGTTTAATGATGAAGGTCTGAAGCTACATTTCGATCTGTTACAAGAAAAAGGGGATCAAGGTCAGATAACTATGGCAGCATATCAACAGAGGATAGCTCAGTATTTTAATTAGAGAGTTAAACATCGTAGTTTTAAAGTTGGAGATTTGGTCTTGAAAAAAGTCACTGTAGCCACTAAAGATTCAGCTGATGGAAAATTAGCACCAAATTGGGAAGGACCATACAAGGTGATTGAGTGTACAAGAGCAGGAGCATATCATCTCGCAAATTTAGAAGGAAAACGACTCTTGGAATTCTGAGCATCTTAAGAAGTATTTTGTATAAGAATTATAATTTCAAAGATTCATCATTTGCTATTTTGCTATTGTAAAATAAGAGTTTTATGAATAAAGAATCTTCTGAAGTTATAATCATGCAAAAATCTTAATATACACAATACATCAAATGCTCTACTTCATACTCAGAAAATATAGCTGAACTAAGCGCTTTTCCGAGCATCCAAATTGGAAATATAGCTCTACAAATATTGATGTGGTATTTTTTGTGTCCAAAATTATCAATAATAAAAATTACCACTCGCAATAGAACGAATCTTTGTAGGATACGGCTATAGAGAGGGTGTCGAACCTCAAGGACTGCAGGGGTTTTATTATCAAAATTCGAAAGATTAAAATTAATTTAATTAAAAAGAGAATTGATTTGATTTTCTTTAAAACTTAAAGTGCATGAAAATAAAATAGATTTAAAATAAGAGAGAGAGTGTAGGGTATTGACTTCACCTCCATTCGCACAACAATGGCTAATCATAATTAATCCCATAATTAATCACAGAAAACAAGAATGATTTGATTTCAATAAAAGTAAAATACTTTCTAAGACAAGAGAAGAATTTCACAAATATTGATTTTGGAATTTAAGAACAATTGCATTTAATAATTAAGAACATAAATCAATTGTAGCAATCCTCATAGTTATACAATCAACATACATGAATTGAAAATCTAGAAATTAAATACAATCAAACCATTGTGCTTGGATAGGGTTACATCAACACCCCACAAAGGGGTTTAGCCGCTCATGATCTTCTAAGCTCCAAAGACAAATTGCTGATTTCTATTTCTAGGAAGCGGTGTGTCTGTTTACAATGTTTAGAGCCCTATTTATAGGGATTTGGAAAACCCTAAAACCCTAGAAAACCGGAGAGCACTCTCCCAGTCCAATTGGGAGACTGAAATCCAAGTCCATGCTGGAGAGGAATTATTGCCGTGCACTATACGCTCGTGTGCGCTCGATCCAAGATTCGGTGCGCTCGAGCGCAGTGCGCTCGCTGGTGTGCGCGCGAGCGCAGGTATGCGCTCGATCCTTGGCTGCAGACGCCCGAGCGCAGGTGCGCTCGATCCCAAGGGTACTACGATCGATCCTAGCTCTAGAATGCTCAATTTGTTGTCCTTTTAAGCCCAATTTTCAATGGTTTGTCAAATAAGACCTTAAACACAAAAAAAAAACAAAATTAAACAAATAACAACGCTAAGGAATTAACATATGCAAATTAAGGGGCTTGAATGTGCAACATTCGGCGCTTATCACACCCCCAAACTTACATATTGCTAGTCCCTTAGCAATACAAAACTGAAAATAAACTGAAAAACAAAAAGATAAATCCAGCTTTCGTGGGATGTACGATTGCATTTAGCGTATGCAACAAGCCTTTTAAACCCCTAGGCATTCCCTAGAGGACGAGTGAAGTCTCGTGAGGGTTTCCCAGGAATGATACCCACAAACATTGTCATCATTATGTCATTCAAAAGGATAAAGCATCACAAAAATAATGGTTCTCATTCATTAGCAAGCTTAAAATTATAAACTTCATCTTCAAAATTTCAAGGAATTCACAAGTTAAATCACTTACAAATGGCAGATTGAGATACACAAATTTCAATTAGTGCAAAGTGAACTAACACATAGTCATGAGGCTTCAAAATAATTCCAATATGAATGAATCACCATCTCAGAATTCATTGGACTTCATATCAAATGAAACAACCAAGGCATACATTTTTTTTTTCTTTCTTTCTTTTTTTTTTTTTTTTTTTTTTTTTTTTTTTTTTTGTTGCAGGCTTTGCAATGCTTAGCTCCCTTAAGCTTTCTAGTTGACCCATGTATCGAGTGTTAAGTCAATGTCTCCCAAACCAAATGGCTTTAGGGCATTAGGTGTGAAGACACCCCTAAGGACTTACTAACTCGAGTTAAAAAGGCTACGAAGCTAAGCTAGCCATTTTATTAATCAACCCAAAAATTTCACTTTTTGACGCGAACACTCACTGCTTAATGAGGCAAGAGGTTCGGTTACTCAGCAAAAAATTCAAACTAGATTTTTTTTTTTTTTAGCATGCCAAAGTTATTCACCCAATATGTCACCCAACAGAATTCACGATATTGAAAACAAACATAAGTGGTCTCAAAATTCATACCTCACAGACATGTGCTAGTGTGCTCAAGATAGATTTAAATTGAAACAAGAAGCATCTCATGTTGCCAAAAGTAAGTAATAAGACTCAAAATCCCTAAGTCATATGATCATGTGTTCACAACTTTAAGCCTATCAATGAAATTTATAGCAAAATCAAAGCTCAACCATGTGCTTAAGAATAACAACAAAAATGGACCGTGTTTTGTTTTTCCATACCCCCAAACTTGAATCATACATTGTCCCCAATGTATGTATAGAACTAAAGAATAAGATCAAGAATACAGAAATACCTGAATGAACAGATGTGGGCATATCATACCCCCAAACTTGAATGCAAAAACACATGTCCTAAGAATAAAGTGATACTCCAACCAAATACCAATCAAGTGCACACATTGTTGTAAAAAGATAAACAAAGAAGGAAACAACAATGGATAAAATAAACTTGGATGGAGATCATATGCCCTGGTGGAGTGGAGGGTCAAGCGCACAGGGCCTGCACTTGATCCTAGGAGGTATTTCTCAATGTAAGTCCGAGTCCCGAAGGATCTTACCTCGATCCTTCAGAAGTCCAATCAAGCTCTTCCATCTCTTCTTCTTTATGATCATGTGACACTCCACAAGGAAGAGGATTCTTCTTAACATCCCGAAACTGCCTCTCCCAGGGAATAGGTCTTGATGCCCTCCATGACAATGTTCAGGGTGTTTGTCCTGAACTGGTTTCATGATCAACCTTTTGTCTCTATGGGAGTTCTCAAAAACTGGGGTAGCCAGGGAATTTGCCAAAAGAATTTCCACCCCAATGAAATCAACTTCAGCAACCTCTGACTGAAATATGTCCCTTGTGGGGTTGTCATCAGGTGGTGGAGTACTTGAAGTGAGAGGCATAGGCTCCAGTGGGTTTCTCCATGATGGGGCTCCAGATGGAGGATTAGGAGGTGGTCTTCAACAATTTCTCCAATGTCATCCAAGAAGAAACATGCATTCTGATCAGGCGCATTCTGGAAGGCATTGAAGATGTTCAATCTGATTTTCATATTCCCAAAAGAGATCTTCATTACTCCGGTCCGACAATTGATGCATGCATTGGCTGTGGCGAGGAAAGGACGCCCAAGGATGACAGGAATTTGCTTCTCTGGATTTGGGACCGATTCTGTGTCCAGAACTATAAAGTCAACTTGATAGTAGAACTTGTCCACCTTGATAATGACATCTTCCACAATCCCGCGGGGTTTCTTGATCGAGCGGTCAGCCAATTGCAAGGCAGTACTTATCGGTTTCAATTCCCCTAAGCCCAGTTTCTGATATACCGAGTATGGAAGCAAATTAACACCAGCTCCTAAGTCGAGGAGAGCTCTCTCAATCTCAGTGTTTCCGATGACGCACGAAATTGTAGTCGCTCCGGGGTCTTTGAACTTTGGAGGAGTGTTATGCTGAATTAGAGAGCTTACTTGCTCAGTGAGAATGACCTTCTTGGGAGTGTGCTTCTGATTCTTCCTCTTTTGAATGCACAAGTCCTTGAGAAATTTAGCATAGGCTGGAATTTGTTTGATGGCATCAAGGAGTGGGATGTTGATTTGAACCTGTTTGAAGGTTTCCATCATGTCTTGTATCTTTTCTCCTTGTTTCCCGAAGTGGGAAGGTGCCTTGAGACGTTCTGGGAAAGGGGCCTTAGGCTCATATGGGACCTCAAGAGTGGGGGTAGATGATGAAGATGCCTCGATGCTTACTTGTTTACCCTTGTCTTGATGCAGATTCTGTGGGGCCTCAATTTGCTCATCCTTCTTTTCTTCCACATGATTGTCAACCATTCTTCCACTTCGCAATGTGGTGACGACTTGAACTTGCTCCAGTTGAGATGTGCTTCCTTCTACCATGTATAGTCCCCTAGGGTTGGTCACTGGCTGACTTGGAAGCTTTCCTTCTTCCCTCCTGTTGAGGGTATTGGCAAGTTGTCCGACTTGAGCTTCTAGCTTGGCAATGGAGTGGGTATGTGAGTTTACTCTTTCCTGTTGAGATTTGATTGACTGCTTTATCTCGCTGGTCAGCTCATTCACTGCTTTTAGAATCTGATCTTCAAAATTAGACTCTGATGGAGACTGGTAGTGCTGTTGTGGAGGCCGGTAAGTGGAATGAGGTTGGTAAGGCTGTCTGTTGGATTGAGCTTGATTGTATGGCCCTGGGGCTGAGTTGCCCGAATTTGAATTTGCCCACGAGGAATTTGGATGATTTCTCCACCCAGGGTTGTAGGTATTGAAGTACTAATCATTACCCGGTCTGGAGAAACCTGCATTAACCTGCTCATTTGCAATATTCGTATAATTTCTAGTAACAGGGCAGTTATTTACCTGATGCATAGGACTGGAACAGAATGAGCATGCTTCAGTGTGTGTGTGAGCAGCATTAGGAGCAAAACCAGCAGTCAACAGACCTTGATCTAACTTCTTGGTGATAGCCTCAACTACTTGGTTGGCCATGTTTGGGGAATGGCGTGCTTCATACAAACTCTCCTTCCTGAGTGCTTTAGGTGCTGGTGCCCTCCGTCTGGTAGAAACCTGCTGAAGAGAATTGTTACTCAAGTTTTGAAACATAGACCATGCTTCATCTTCGCTTTTCAACATGAATGTCCCCCCACATGATGCATCTACCATTTTTCTATTGGACTCGGTCAGGCCATCATAAAAACACTGCACTAGCTGCCATTTAGGGACAGCGTGGTGTGGACATGATCTAAGCAAGGTTTGCAACCTATCCCAAGTCTCATGGAAATCCTCTCCCTCGTACTGGGAGAAGATAGTAATGGCTCTCCTAGTATCATTGGTCATGCCTATGGGAAAGTACTTCTTAAGAAATTCTTGTTGCAATTGAGCCCAAGAAGTGATAGAATTGGGTGTTAAGGACTGGAACCAATGTTTGGCTTTTTCCTTGAGGGAGAAAGGAAAAAGACGCATCCTTAGGGCATCCTCAGTGAATCCATTCATTTTAGTGGTCTCACAGATTGCTTCGAAATCACTGAGGAATTCATAAGGATTTTCAGTGCTAAGCCCTAAGAAGGAAGGTAAACTTCGTATAGTGCTAGGCTTAATTTCATAATGGGTTGCCGTAATTTCCAGCAACCGGAGGCATGTGGGAGTGGTGTAAGTGGTAGGAAGATAGTGATCTTGCAATGCTACGTGGTTACCGTCCCCCATGGTCTCAGTGGAACGCTCTTCTAGCAAATTAGAGTTCTTTTGGGATCTAATTTGTCTAAGAGTGCGTTCAATTTCAAGGTCGCAAGAAATTAATGGAAAAGATAAAGAACGACGACCTAGCATAAACTAAACAGAAATTTAAAAGAAAACAGAAAAAAAAAAATTAAGCTAAAACAGAAAACAAACAAGCTCACAAACGGCCTTAGTGTGCACTTAGGGTCTGGATACAGGATGCCGCAAGTGCGCTCCATCGCACGGCAGGGTGCGCTCGAGCGTACTGCCGCATATGAGTGCGAGCGCAGGAGTAGAAGGCTCGAGCGCTACTGGCTGGGATCCTGCTGAAGTGCGGCCGTGCGCTCGATCGCACAGGGGCTGCGCTCGATCGCAGTCACAGAGAAGGCAGCTTACGGACCTGTTTGCAATTCTAAAAAAAATAAAATTAACACAAAACAGAATTAAAAATTAGCAACTTAAAACAGGGAAATAAATTATTAAGCTAAAATTAATCTCTAAAATTTGACAACAAAACCGTTAAGCAGTCCCCGGCCTGGGTTCGATCCCCGGCAATAGCGCCAAATATTGATGTGGTATTTTTTGTGTCCAAAAATATCAATAATAAAAATTACCACTCGCAATAGAACGAATCTTTGTAGGATACGGCTATAGAGAGGGTGTCGAACCTCAATGACTGCAGGGGTTTTATTATCAAAATTCGAAAGATTAAAATTAACTTAATTAAAAAAAGAATTGATTTGATTTTCTTTAAAATTTAAAGTGCATGAAAATAAAATAGATTTAAAATAAGAGAGAGAGTGTAGGGTATTGACTTCACCTCCATCCGCACAACAATGGCTAATCATAATTAATCCCAGAAATTCATTCTATGCATGTTATAAATAAACAAGAAACTACCTTATTAAAGAATAAGCATAATCTATCTTCGGTTGGCACGGATTGTCCACCTAACCACTAAGACGCGGTACGACCCGTCTTCCCTAGGTATAAATTATCAAATTTTATAACAAGATATATACAATCAATGAATAAGTGTAACCCATCTTCGGTTGGCACGGACTGTCTACCTAAATTACACTAAACTAGGGTGTAGTACAATCCGTCTTCCCTAGGCGTGGCCTATCAAATCCTATTGATCATATGTCAATTAAACCCATTGTATAACCATCATCCTCATAATCACAGAAAACAAGAATGATTTGATTTCAATAAAAGTAAAATACTTTCTAAGACAAGAGAAGAATTTCATAAATATTGATTTTGGAATTTAAGAACAATTGCATTTAATAATTAAGAACATAAATCAATTGTAGCAATCCTCATAGTTATACAATCAACATACATGAATTGAAAATCTAGAAATTAAATACAATCAAACCATTGTGCTTGGATAGGGTTACATCAACACCCCACAAAAAGGTTTAGCCGCTCATGATCTTCTAAGCTCCAAAGACAAATTGCTGATTTCTAGCTCTAGGAAGCGGTGTGTCTGTTTACAATGTTTAGAGCCCTATTTATAGGGATTTGGAAAACCCTAAAACCCTAGAAAACCGGAGAGCAGTCTCCCAGTCCAATTGGGAGATTGAAATCCAAGTCCATGCTAGAGAAGAATTCTTGTCGTGCACTGTACGCTCGTGTGCGCTCGAGCCTAGCTGGTGTGCGCGCGAGCGCAGGTATGTGCTCGATCCTCGGCTGCAGACGCTCGAGCGCAGGTGTGCTCGATCCCAAGGGTACTACGATCGATCCTAGCTCCAGAATGCTCAATTTGTTGTCCTTTTAAGCCCAATTTCCAATGGTTTGTCAAATAAGACCTTAAACACAAAAACAAAACAAAATTAAACAAATAACAACGCTAAGGAATTAACATATGCAAATTAAGGGGCTTGAATGTGCAACATTCGGCGCTTATCAGGTACTTTCCAAACCCTTCGGTGAAATATAGCCACATTACTTTCCCGAGCTTAGTTCGGTGAAATACAACTGAGGTGCTTTCCCGAAGATGAGTTCGGAAATATAGTTGAACTAAGCGCTTTTTGAACTTAACCTTTAAACAAAGTTTAACCATAGTGAAATATAGGAAATGCGCTTTCCTGAGCATAACTCGGAGAAATATAGCCAACGCGCTTTCCTAAGGCAAAAGTCCTCAAAGAAATATAGCTACACAAAGCGCTTTCCTGAGGCACCACTTTTGGAGAAATATAGCTAAAGCGCTTTCCTAAGGCAAAGACATCGGAGACAAATAGCAAAACTAAACGCTTCCCTGAGGCAAATGTTCAACTAATACATTTGAACCGAGTACTTTCTAAACCCAACATTCTCAGTTGAACAAAGTTTTTCCCGAAATCAAGTATTATGCAAAACAATCACAATGATTAAATTTCTACCCTGTAATTTGTAAAGATTCCCATTGTTTATTAATTAAGCTCATAATCTATGGGAATCGGGGGGTTACACATGTATGAAGCAATTTACGAAGCAATTCATTTACAAAGCACAAATCACAGAGTAAGAAGAGCAAAAATCAAAAACTTTCTATTCATTGTCAAAAATGGAAGAAACAAAAATTCATTTCATTGCAAAGGATTACATTTGAAACTTCAGTTAGCTCCATCCGATACATGGTCCCATTCTTCATCTAATACATTTATTGACTTTTCTGAGTTATCTTCAGATAAAGATTCTTCGGGATGCTCTTTAGCAGCAGAAGGTTCCCCATTTTCATATCTAGCAAATGGGTTAAAACCAAAATATGTAATGCCTTTGCAATCTGGCATTTGCTCCTGTCCGACTATAGCAATCTTCGTGATAGCTTCTTCAATAGGGGGAATAGCTTTGGGTTTAATAGTATTGAGGTCAACACCTTTGGGGGGATTCTTTGACCAGCTCCGGAAAGTTTCAAACCCCGAGATGAAACCTATGTCCCAACCATAATCTCGGCCCCAAGAAGCAAATGAAAGCTACTTATAGAAATTCTGAGCTTTATCCTTATATCTGATTACTTGATCTTTAGCTCGGGTAAATTTTCTTTTAAGACTTAAAGTCTTCTACTCAGCAGCCTTAAGCTTTTTGTCTGTTGATTTTTGTTTCTTCCCAGCAACCAAAAGTTGTTCTTCAGTTTCAGCTTTCCTTCAGCTACCTCAGCTCTAGTACACTGAACAGAAGAGTATCTCTATGCTTCTTCAAGTTCTTCAGAAACTGAGTTAATACGAGACTCGGTAGCTCGGCATTGAAGCTCAGCATCAACATGCTTCTCTTTGAACTGATTAGCTTCATCTTCAATAATTGAGTAGTCGGTTAACAACCTCTCATATTTGGCCTTCTCAGCAGCTAACTCAGTTTCTAATTCTCGAATCCGAGAATTTGCTTGAATAGATTGAGCTTCCAATTCAATTATTTGTTCTCTAGAAAGAAGAAGCTCACTTTCTTGCTGAGATGATACTTCTTGCAGCCGTTTAATTTCAGCCTCAGCATCTTTAAGTCTCTTTTTTGAATTCTCAGCTTCTAAAGCCGAACTCTCAGCAGACCTTCTAAAATGAAGATAGTAATTCATGTTGTGCATTGATCCCTACAAAGAAAGAGAAGTTTATCAGAATAAGAATATTATTATCAAAATTCAGAAAGACAAAGGGATATTTACCTCAAGTTGGTGGTACAACATGTGTTCCATTACTTCCTTCAGGAATTGAACACTGATATTTGGTGCATGATTGGCCTGTATTAAATCAGCTAAGGTAACAAAGGGATTGCCATACCAACTGTCACCCAGCCGAGAAAGAGGTTCCCTGAATGTCCAAGTGATTGGCTTAGGTGTACGGTTTACCGATGAACCAGCTGCTTGTGAAGTCCCGGCAGGATTTTGTGCATCATCACCAACTGGATTATTTCTTGGCAGCTAAGTTGATTCTTCAGGATTAACTGATTCCCCACCAGTTGGAAAATTAAAGTCAACCTCTTCAAATTCATTGGCTGCTATTACATGTTTAGCAGCTACAGGTTCGGCAGCCAATTGTTCAGTAACTGCAATCTCAGTAACTTCACATTCAGCAGTTACATTCTCAGCAACTGTATGCTCAACAATTACAGATTCTGTAATTACTGGCACAGTAGTAGCAAGTTTAGTAACCAAAGGTTCAGCAATTACTAGTTCTTCGGCCACAACTCCATCAGCTATAAATTCAGAAACTAAAGGCTCGGTGCTAGTAACCTCAGGGTTTACAGATGAACTCTCTACTTCGATTTGCCCTGAGAGGATCATTGCAAGTGGCTTTATTAGCGGCATCGTTGAAGCAAGATCTCTAAGGATACATCCTGCATCTATAGGGCTTCCTTCTTTAGACTTAGCAGCACTCAAGTGCACAGCTTCAGTAGGAGTCGAGGAAAGAGGCACGACAGAGAGTGGTTCAACCTCAAATGCTGCCGGAAAAGGAAGCTCGGTTCTTGTTGGTGTAATGGAAGATGATCAGGAAGGTCGGTTTGCAAGAAGGGCATCTCAAACTGATGTATCTTTTGTACCCAAAAACTTCCTAATAACACCGAGAACACTAGAATACGCTCTGACATGAGGAGCAGGTGCTTCTACTTCAGGGGCAGTTCTCTTTGTACTTACTCCTAAATCAGAAGTAGTTCTGATTCCTTGTTCTTCAGGGAGGACATCGGATATTGTTCCCACTGGTTCTGCCCCTGAGCTTACTTCAAGTCCCTTTGACTCCAGATCAATAACTGGCTTCACTATTTTTGAGCCACCCTCGGTTTTCTTTGTCTTCTTCTTTTTCTTTAGAGGAGAAATGTTATAATCTTCAGGCTCGTTAGCAATCACCAGAGAGACTCTAGCAGCAATTGGGGGTCTTGCCGAGGGTTTCTTCGGGAAAGCATCTCCAACTTTCCTTTTGCCTTTTTTTTTAGAAGGCTCTTCAGCTTTGCTAGTTCTTTTCCTCGGAGGCTCGGCAGACTCGGCAGTTGGTCTTCTTGAAGCCTCAGCAGATGACTTCCTCAGTGGAGCAACTTCTGCCGGTCTCTTAGTTATGGGAGCCCACAAGTATAGCCTTTTATTCTCTTCTGACATAACAGCATCATAATCCATCTCCAATGGATGTAGTTCGGCCTAATCCAGAACTCTCCTTACTCGGCTCATCTCTTCTCCGGTTAAAGAAGGTTCTTGCTGACCTAAAAATAATAAAATATGTTAAGATTAGCTTTGCTACAAAAAGAAAAAAAGAAAAACCAAACAAAACAATGTTTGGTTTATACCTCGGTTTGAAGGGGCAATGGTTTCTCGAGGGATACTTGGGTCTCTAATTACTTCTGAAGGTGCAAATTCCCATTCACCTTGAACAAAGAAAAATTCATCTTTCCATCCTTTGTTGCTGGTATAAGTGTTCCTGAAGGAGAGGAGCTTTAATCTTTTCCAAGTTTGAAAGGTGAACAAATGGTCGGTTCTAGGACCCTTTGACAGTCGGTATACCTTCAAAAATTCTACAACAGTAAGGGGATGTTTTGCCTCAAGGACCTTCGGCCAGACAATCATACAAGCGAAAAAAGTTCTCCAACCATTCGGCATGAGTTGATGAGGGGCTATTCTAATATAACTCAATAGTTCACGAACTATCCTCAGGAAGGGTAATCTCAAACCTATCCGAAACATATCCATATATACACAAGCTTCATTTCTGTCAACATCAACTACAGCTCTGGTTCCTTCATTATCAAAACGTAGCTATACCGAATCAGGGATGCAACAGGTTTGACAAACTTCGGGTTCATCTTCATCTGTTAAAGTTGTCTCCCATGTAGTTGGGTATGAATTACCCAATACATTGGGACCAGTACCACCTTTACAACTCATAAGGTATCGAAGTTCAGGGACTAATTGACGAGGAATGAGAGGATAACCTTGCTGAATTAGAAGGTGGGTACACTTAAATGAAGATGACCAACAGATGGTTCAATCAGAGGAAGACAAAAATCGAAATAATGGAGTATTGGGCTGTTTGGATGAACAAAAGGCTTGGCAGAAGGGACAGACTCAACCGCAGTTCTAAAATATACCACTCTTAAGAAATAATATTGAGCAGAGTAATCCGAATGAAGGAGCTCCGGTTGTGGAAAACTTAAACAAAAGCTTGAAGAAAAACAACAATGGCTTCTGGTGGGGTGAAAATAGGGGGTGAACGAAGGTGAAAACAGTCTTAAAAGGCTTCGGGAAGGTGAAACGCAAGCGGTGCATTTAAAACCCTAGTAGCTAGGGTTCTTCGAGAAAGTGTGCCATTAAATTCTTACCCCTTGTGCAAATGATGACATGTGGTTGTGTAAGACCACACCTCAATGATACACAATATTGTCCACTTTTGGCTCCCCCAAACTAGACTTCCTAGGAGGTCACCCATCCTGGTACTACTCCAGCAGAAGCACGCTTAACTACAGAGTTCTGATGGGATCATGACCATCACAGCTTTAAAACTCATTGTTATCAATAAGGGTGTAGTATACATTTAAGCACATCCTCATATCCATACCCAGACGATGTGGGACATCACAATCACCCTATCTTAGGACCCAGTGTTCCTGCTGGCGACCTTCATAGGATTAGCCCATTCTTGGTGTCCGTCCCAGCGAGTGCCCGCTAGCGATCTTCATAGCCTTGTGCACGCTCCCCACATCTAAGGGAGAGGAGGTCACCCATTATGGTACTATTCTCGCAGAAGCACGCTTAACTGCAGAGTTTTGATCAGATCATGACCATCACGGCTTTAAAACGCATTGTTGTCATTAAGGGTGTAGTATACATTTAAGCACATCCGCATCTCCATACCCAGGCGATATCAGACCCTCATGGTAAGTGAATTTACTATCCCTTCCAAAAAATATATTGTGACGTCCCACATTGCCTGAGTATGGAGATGAGGATATGCTTAAATGTATACTACACCCTTAATGACAACAACGCGTTTTAAAGCCGTGATGGTCATGATCCCATCAGAACTCAGCAGTTAAGCGTGCTTCTGCTAGAGTAGTACCAAGATGCGTGACCTCCTGGGAAGTCTGGTTTGGGGGAGCTTTAAAGCCGTGATGGTCATGATCCCATTAGAACTCCGCTGTTAAGCGTGCTTCTGCTGGAGTAGTACCAAGATGGGTAACCTCCTGGGAAGTCTGGTTTGGGGGAGCCTGAGATGTGGGGAGCGTGCACAAGCCCATAAAGATCGCTAGCGGGTACTCTCTAGGACGGACGCTAATCCCATGAGGGTCGCCAGCTGGAACACTGAGTCCTAAGATGAGGTAATTGTGATGTCCCACATTGCCTAGATATGGAAATGAGGATGTGCTTAAATGTATACTGCACCGTTAATGACAACAACGTGTTTTAAAGCCGTGATGGTCATGATCCCATCATAACTCCATAGTTAAGTGTGCTTCTGCTGGAGTAGTACCAGGATGGGTAACCTCCTGGGAAGTCTGGTTTGGGGGAGCGAAAAGCGGACAATATTGTGTGTCATTGAGGTAGGGTGTTACAAATGGTATCAGAGCCATTGTCCAACCTGAGATGGGGGGGAGCGTGCACAAGCCCATGAAGATCGCTAGCGGGCACTCGTTGGGACGGATGCCAAGAATGGGCTAATCCAATGAGGGTCGTCAACGGGGACGCTAGGTCTTAAGAAGGAGTGATTGTGACGTCCCACATCGCTTGGGTATGGAGATGCTTAAATGTATACTACACCCTTAATGACAACAACGCGTTTTAAAGCCGTGATGGTCATGATCCCATCAGAACTCCGTAGTTAAGCGTGCTTCTGTTGGAGTAGTACCAAGATGGGTGACCTCTTGGGAAGTCTGGTTTAGAGGAGCCAAAAGCGAACAATATTGTGTGTCATTGAGGTGGGGTATTACAGGTTGCTTGATTTTTTAACCGCAAGAAGCTCGACATGTGGTTTTAAAAAGGGGAAGGTAAATCGTTTATTGCTCTAAATATTCCCTCTTGAAATTCGAAAGTTCTGAAATTTGAATTTTGAGAGCCAACTCACCTTATTTTACCGAAAACAAGGCCGAACTTATAAAAGCTGACCCATTCTCAGAAATATGAAATTTCCATAGTCTGTCAGACTAGGAAATTGGGGGGTAACTGTTGGATCAGGGATCAGCTATACTAAGCCCAACAAAACAATCATATGGCCTATAATACATGCGCGGTTATTTACACCTGCTTACCGAACTTAAGTTTGGTAATTTTATATCCACCCAAGTTCAGTATGCAACACTCGGTTCAAAGGCTCGGTAAACCGAGTCTAGCATGTACTCCCAAAGGTTTTCCTCGGGAGGCTTTATTTGCTTACGTGGCATTCTCCTATTATTCATCAATACAATATATGTCACGTGGATCCTCGGTAGGACCACTATGCCAAATAAGCAACTACTATCTGATGCGTAAAAAACGAAGTCTCATCTCAGTTTTTGGTAACTTCTTTTTCCTTAATCGAATATTTTCAATTCTCTTCATCTCTTTTATAATCTTTAAAGTTTATATATTCTCTCAAACACAATGACTAATTTAGGCATCGGAGCTATTCCTCACCTGCAAACACCGGCAACTTTGATCCTTTTCTTACTATTTTGTTGTTTGGTGATTCTTCAGATATCACAACATTCACATGGTTCATGTTACGTTATTGTTCGGAAAACTGTGTTTAAACAAAGAAGATAGAGGATTTGAGTTGCTGACAAGAATTTAATTAAAAAGAAAAAAAAAAAAAAAAAAAAAAAAAGAAGAATACCATGATTAATAATAAAATCACGAAATTACCTCCCTTTTTTTATTTTATTTTATTTTTTTTCCCGATGCTTCTTGCAAATCCACTCACTTCAACCTTTTCACAGCACTTCAATTACTCCATTGATTCCCACACAGAACTTCATTGAAGACATCAACAATAAATACTTGAATATTCTCTCCACCTCTCTCCCTTTGAAGTTTCTCATTTCCATTTGGTTTTGTTAACTTGTCATTTTTGCAATAAATCTTTGGTCCGAAGCTGAAATTCGGAGAACACACCCAATTATTTTCTTCTTTCAAGTCTTTTTTTCTTTTTTTAGTATTTTTTTTAAATTTTTTATTAGGACATAGGACAAGTAGCATGTTTTGATTGGTTTTACGTGGCAATCTGTTAGTTTTATAGACAAAATATAGATGGAGATACTATTTCCGAATTTACATATAAGATACTAATTAAGATAGGTACCATTTATGATACAAAATAAAACCTAAATGGAAAAAAAATAAAGTCGTTAAAACCTAAGTACCAAAAGGGCATTTAACCCTACATTTACAGAAAGATTTTCCTGCATTTTTTTTTTTTTTGACATGTCCGCACAAGAGGGGGTAGGGGGATTCGAACTAATGACTTCTACTTCATTAGGCGTAGTCCTAGCCGATTGAACTACCGCTTTGAGACATAATTTTCCTGCAATAAAATATCAGTGGTTGTTACCGAAATTATGCCTCAGTATTTCATTAAATTAAACTATATTTTTATGGCATAGTAACAGAAACAATACACGTACATTACATTTGTGAAAACTCAGGTCTCTTCTTTCAAAGTTGTAAATTGCTACTTAAAGGCTCCTTGCCTACTCGACTGTGATATTTGCCTACTAGATTGGAATTGACACATTTCAAAGATTTGGCAATTCATGCAATTTTGCTTAATGAGTTCTTGGATGAAAATTTAATTTTTGGGGCCTTAGAGCTTAGTGATAAAGTTTAGATGAGCATAAACTTTGCTAAAATTATTTACTTCAAGGTTTAGTTAAATTTTTCGCATATTTGCTTTTTTCTATCTTTCTTTCATTCCTTTTTCTCTACTTTTTTTTTAAAAAAAAAAAAGAAAAAAAAAAGCAACAATTAAAAAGAGAAAATGAACTGTTTTAATATAAGAGTATGATCTATAGTGTTGCTATGAACTAATAGAGAAAGGACCCTAATATCTATTAGTAGTTATTGTTCCAGAATAGGGCGTTCAAGGATGGACCCAATAATTTTGGCTATTATAAGATTTGATGAGGAAAATTATGAATTTTGCTGAGAGAATATGTACATGGCTATGAATAATTTTCTTCTTTTCTTTGTTTAAATAAAAAAGAATTCTGTGATATGGAGAATGATTGTTTTCTATATAAGGTTTTCAGGTGGGGGACAAGAAGAATCGAGCGGATCATATGAAAAAAGTATGCAGAGGAACAAAGAGTATCACAAAGGGCTTTCAGAAGTGCATATTGCAATGGAAGGAATAAGTTCATGTATTACAAAGCTATCCAAACCAAAGTTGTTTCTTTTTATCTTAAAATTGAAGAAAATGTTGAGCACTTTTTCTTTTTTTTCTTCTCTTCGAGGCAGGGTGCTCTGTTCTGTGAATATTTTCTTTCATTTTAGTCATAGCTTAATTTACTATGACTGAGCTCACTCTGGTGCTTAGTCTTAGCTAAATTCAATTTGACTTAGCTAAGACTTTGATGCCTTTGATTATCTTTAAATTCAAATCTCATCATAGATTCTAATAAATTGGAAATTCAGACTCAATGGGCGAAAAGGAAGAGTTGGGGTTCTGAATCTGCAAAGTTGTACAGAAGAGAACATTCATTAGAGCATTAAATATGATGTTTAGTCCAACTACCCCAAATGAAAATACCGGCCGTATGGGGTGGTCGAAACCACCCCCAGCCCCTTGGGGGTGGTCCGGCCACCCCCAAATGCACCGGTTCCCTTTTTTTCTTTTTTTTTTTATTTGGGCCAAGGGGTGGCCGGACCACCCCCTTGGCCACGGGGGTGGTTCAACCACCCCCAGATCGGCCAGGAGGTGGCTCCAGCCACCCCATTGGCCAAAAATGGGGTGGTCCGGCCACCCCATTTTGGCCAAGGGGTGGCTGGAACCACCCCAGCGTTCCCCACCCCTTTTTTTTTTTTTTTTTTTAATATTTTGATTTAAAAAAAAAATTAAGATAAAAAAATCAATTTCTGGCGCCACGTGTCAGTTGGCACTGTAGTTGGAACAGTGCCGTTCCAGCTACAGTGCCGGACTGCTCTTCCCAAACATAGCTCTTAATCATCGTGGTGGGGGAAGAATGGACACTTTCAATGCACCATTTATTTTTATAATTGTTTTTTGGATAAGTGATTTTTTAATATAATATTATAAGATATTTTTTGAGTCTAGATATAAGCTCCTCCTACAATAATTAATTACGTTGTCAGCTTCAAGGAAGTTGCCAACAAGTTGCTCCTCCTCCTACAGTCATCATGAAATCTTTATTTATCTCTTCAACAAATATATATATATATATATATATATATATATATTCTTCGTGTGAAGAAGCATCAGCAACTTGTTGGCAACTTCCTTGAAGCTGACAACGTAATTAATTATTGTAGGAGGAGATTATATCTAGACTCAAAAAATTTCTTATAATATTATATTAACCGTGTGAGAAGGGGGTGAGCGGAGGGTCCCTACAAGATTGCTTGAGATTGCAAGGCTCCTGAGCTTTTGACCTGTGAATAAATATAGCAAAAGCAAATGTATCAAATAATCACTAAGGTTGTAGTTGAGTCGGTAAAGCAGCATAGGATAAAATTTAATTCCTCTCCTTTCTTCCAAGTGGTCAAACCCGTTTGCCGCAGTAATCCGCAAACTAGATGCTACTAAGAATGGGTTTTACCAACTTGTATTTTGGTTGGACTGTGGTGACGAACTTGCCTTTTCAGGCAGTAGCTATGGCTTAAACCGAACATTCCATAGTAGGTGGGAATCCCAATGGTCACGCTCAATGGGAGAAATTACATTGATCGTCCCTTCTGGCCCTTTCAATTTTTTTTTTTAAAAAAAAAGGAATCAAATAGAGAAAAAGAATTAAAGAAAGAGAAATCTATGACAGCATATTGAGAAGGGAAATATTATGGGTACCTTCTTTGTATAAGTGAAGCTCATTCATTGGAAAGTATTAAAATATTTAATTAAGAGAAATGTTACGATTATCGACAGTACCAATTTTTTTGTTAAAAATATTGTAATTATAACATTTATCTTCGAGGAAACTTCATCACATTTTCACCCTCACAGTTAGATTTTGGAGTTAAATTAGATAGAGTATATGTAAAATGTCCTTTATAATTTTAAATAATAAAAAATTATTAAAAGAAACGGAACAATAGCTTGGCCGTGGCTTAGCGGTGGCTTAGTTTGGCAGCAATTTTTTTTTTTTTTTAAATAGAAGTATTTTTAGAATTTAGAATTTATCGGTTAGCATTTAACAAAAAAATCCTTGACATCACATATTTTTTAGGGATAAATGCAAAATTGGTCCATGTATTTGGCTTATTTTACAAATCACTCCTTGTGGTTTAAAAAATAATTTATAAGTCCACAGGGTAGGCCAAAATATCATTTTACTCCTTGAAACTATTTTCCGTTAAATGACTTAACAGAAATCGTCTCATTGCCACGTCACACCCAATAAAAATGCGACACGTGTTTTTTTTATTTATGATTTTAAAAAATGACAGGTAACCTCTTCCATGTCATCTTGAGGCACCAGAACACACTCTCCATGTCATGTCAATTCTACGGTAAATAAACCTAAGCCCTATATCCCCACCATGCGTCTTCATCTTCCTTACCGATTCACTGTCCATCTTCAGGCGAGTTGTTGTGTTTCGTAGCACAACTAAAATCGCCGCCAGAGAACTGCCGGAAACGTCACAACAGTAAGCAGAGAATCATAAATAGAGAAAGGAGGTGCTAGTAAGTTCTGCAGCTTGCAAACTGTAACCTTTTCACCACAAATTGGGTTCAAACAATTGAAGTTTCAAATAAAGATATTACTCCAAAATGATATTTGATGTTCATCATTGTACCTACCAGTAAACCATAGAACAAAAAAAAAAAAAAAAAAAAAAAAAAAAACGACAGAGAGAGAGAGAGGGATAGATTCCGATGCCCAGAAACAATTTTCGAAGATGCTTCAATGCCCAAAAACAAATCCAAATTTCCAAATAAAGACTGCCAAAAAACGCACTACTCCAAAAACGTAGATACTCAAAAATCTCATAATAACTCACAGATAGAAGATGCCCAAAATCTTAAAAGCTTACTTGTCATTTTTTAAAACTATAAGTAAAAAAGAACACGTGTCTTATTTTTATTAGGTGTGAGGTGGCAATGAAACAGTTTCTATTAAGTCATTTAACGAAAAATGAATATAGAGGGTAAAATGTTATTTTGGCCTACTATAGGGACCTATAAATTGTTTTTTATACCACAATGAGTAATTTATAAATTAGGGCAACCACAAGAACCGATTTTGCATTTATTCTAATTTTTTAAGTTTAAAACACTAAACAGAGAGTTTTTTAACTTTAAAAAATAATGACAAAATAAATTAAATTTTTTGAAGATTAATTAAAGTTTCAATCTTTATTTCGTGACGGGAGGGCCTTTATTTTTTTTAATCAATTTTGACCAATATCTGTGCATTTATTATCTTCCTTCTTTTAACACATTTAGATCGGAAAAGGATCCTCTCCATTTGAAAATTTTTCAATTTCTTTCGTTTAATGCATTTTGAAGGGTATTGCATTTAATGCACTACCATCATTAAAACTTTTGGATCATACTACCTTTTAAAATGTACTAAATGAAAATAAAAAAAAATAAAAAAAAATTAATGAATTTTGAAATGAAGATGATCCTTTTCCGTTTAGATTGAAGGATAAAAATTCAACAATATTGGACCCACTTGAACATCACTTTCAACACGCGGCTTTGAATCGCGGCTTTGAATGGTGAAGAATGTTTGAAGTATGATGACCAATATTTTATCCCAAATCAACGGTGAAGGATGCTTTTTATTTGTTGTTGTTTTTTTTTTTTTATCCCTTACATTGAATAATGTATTAAATTATTATTTTGGTTCACCGGCCGTCAAACACATTCAATGTTTGGTTGTTTGTACAAGGAAGTTGCCAACAAGTTTCTTCTTGGCCTTCTTTTTATGATGCCGCATCAGATTGTCTATTTCTCTTCCACTTAAGGATCTGTGGCACTTCTGCAACTGATGTCTCTCTAATTTTTTCTACAAAGCACCAGTCCTGCATACATAGATAGTGGATAGCTTCTTCCATGGCCTCTTCATGGACTTATGATGTGTTCTTGAGTTTTAGAGGTAAGGATACTCGCAACAATTTCACTGCCCATCTATATGATGCTTTGCGTCGAAATGGAATCAACACCTTCATGGATGACCAGCTTAGAAGCGGAGAAGAAATTTCACCGGCACTCCTCAAAGCCATTGAAGAGTCACAAATTTCGATCATTGTATTATCTAAAAACTATGCATCATCCAGATGGTGCTTGAACGAGTTAATGAAGATCCTTGAGTGTAAAAGAACAAAGGGGCAACATGTTTTACCATTGTTTTATAATTTAGATCCGTCGGAAGTGCGGAATCAAACCAATAGTGTTGGAGAAGCATTTGTCAAGTATGGAGAGAGGTTCAAGAATGATGAAAATAAGGTACATGGGTGGAAGACAGTCCTAACAGAAGCGGCCAATTTGTCAGGAAAAGTTTTGGGAAACAGGTATTTCTAAATACTCTTTTTATCTTATCCGAAGGAATTCTAGATTCTCTAAAACTTTCATTTACATTGAGATCATACTTTGAAAATCAGTCATTTTAAACACATGTAATTTTACAAATTTTGTATTTGTAGGGACGAACCAGAATTTATTCACGAAATTATTGAATGGGTGAATTCAATATTAGTAAAAAAGACAGACTTGCAAGTTGCCCGGTATCCGGTTGGAATAGAGTCCCTTTTACAAGATATGAAGTTGCTTTTAGATATAGAGAACATTGTCAGTATACAAACGGTAGGGATCTTCGGAACTGCTGGAGTTGGTAAGACAACTCTTGCCAAAGCCATTTACAACTCGATTGCTTCTCAGTTTGAAGGTTGTTGTTTTCTTGAAAACATTAGAGAAACTTATAGCCAAAAGGGTCTGATCCATTTGCAAAATAAACTTCTTTCTAAGATCCTAGAATGTTCAAGTATAATAGTTGACAATGTTGATCAAGGAATTATTTTGATAGAGCAGAGGCTTTGCCTAAAAAGGATACTTCTCGTTCTTGATGACGTGGATCATTCAGACCAAATAGAAAAGATTGTTGGAAATTGTGATTGGTTTGATTTAGGAAGTAGAGTCATCATAACAACAAGAGATGCACATTTACTAACTAAGTATCAAGCTTTAACCTACAGGGTGAGAGAATTGGATCACTACAAAGCTCTTCAGCTCTTTAGTTATCATGCGTTCAATAAAGATAGCCCTGATGATGGTTATGTGGAAGTCACAAACGATGTAATAAATTATGCCGGAGGATTGCCACTAGCTTTAGTAGTGCTAGGCTCAGCTCTTAAAGGTAAAGATATACCTTATTGGAAAAGTAAATTGGATGAGTACAAAAGAATTCCTCACATGAATATTCAAAAAATACTTAGAATAAGTTTTGATGTTATGGATGAAAATGCGAAGAATGTTTTCCTAGACACCGTGTGTTTCTTCAAAGGAAAGGAGGTAGGATATGTCACAAAAATACTAGGTAGTTGTGGCATCAAAGAGCTAATGGACAGGTGTCTGATAACTGAGTCTGACAAATTATTGGAGATGCATGACTTATTGCAAGAAATGGGTAGAGAAATTGTTCGACAAGAATCACCCAAAGAACCTGGCAAGCGGAGTAGATTGTGGTTTCATGAAGATGTTCGTAATGTCCTAGAAGGAAATACGGTAAGACTTATGTTAAAATATATTCTAATTTTATTTTTGTTTCTTTTTCAATTGCTAAGCTATTAGAAAAGCATTGACCTCTTTTTTCATTTGCATAAGAAATACTTCCTGTTTGGTTAAATTTTCGAAGCTCTTTTCCATTCTCAAATGCTGAAAAGTCTTTTCAAATGCCCTTAATTACTCTCTCTTTCTCTCTCTCTCTCTTTTTTTTTTTTTTTTTTTTTTATGAACAAGGGTAATATATGTTGAGAAATAATCTCACATTGCTTGTGGACAAGACCTTGGGCATCTTTATAAGAAGTGGGCAACCTTCTCTTATTGAACCGGTTTTATGAGATGAGCTAGGCCCACAAATTTCTTCAATATATATATATATATATATATAAAAGACAAATCAATTTTGAGAATGTGATGATCTTTCACTTTAGGACCCTAATAATAATAATAAAATACTCATTTTGAAAATGTAAGAAAGAAACAAAAAAGAAGAAATATTTATCAAGAGATGAATTATAGTTCTAGCAAGAGTTAAAATATGAAGAACTATATGTTACAGTTTTACTGATACACTTTACTATAAATTGTCTTGTTAGGGAACAAACAAAGTTGAGGGCATATTGATAAATTTGCCTGAAGAAGACGTGATACGCTTGAGTCCCAAAGTTTTCAAGAAAATGAAAAGGCTCAGAATTTTTATAAACAATAATGCACGCATTTTTGGAGAGCCTAGTTTTCTTTCTAATGAATTAAGAGTGCTTGATTGGCCTAAATATCCTGGAGAATTTTTGCCATCTACTTTTTGTGGAAAGAACCTTGTCATTCTAAGCATGCCTCATAGCCATCTCAATGAATTGGAGGGAGTCCAGGTAAAATTATTGTTTTTAATATTTCTTGCTTTCAATTACATTGTAAACTTCTTTCAAAGTAAAAATTAATTTATTTCCTCTTTTTCTTGACAGAATTTCGTAAACTTGACATCTATGAATTTCTCTAATTGTGAATTCCTTAAAAAAATCCCTGATGTTTCTAGGATTCCAAATTTAGAGAAATTGGATCTTGGTTATTGCAAGAATTTAGTTGAGGTTCATCATTCAGTTGGATTCCTCGATAAGCTCATTTCTTTGTTTGCTAGAGAATGCACTAATCTTGGATGTTTTCCGGGAAGCTTAAAGTTGAGATCTCTCAAATATCTTAATCTAAGTTTTTGCTCAAGACTTAAGAACTTCCCTGAAATTGAGTGTGAAATGGAATGTTTAAAGTACATCAACTTAAACAATAGTGGTATAGAGGAATTGCCATCGTCCATTGGGTACCTCGTTGGGGTTGAAAGATTATTTCTTTGTGGGTGCACAAATCTTAAGAATCTTCCAGATAACATTCATCGGTTGCAAAATTTAATGTGGCTTTCTCTCAGCGATTGTACAAGTATGAAAGAACTTCCTCCATCCATTGGGTACTTGGGCAAGATTAGAAGAATAGATCTAGGTTTTTGCAAAAACCTCATGACTCTTCCAGATAACATAAATCAATTGCAAGATTTAATGCATCTTTTTCTCGATGGTAGTGGTATAAAAGAATTTCCTTCATCCATTGGGTACCTGGGTAGTATTGAAGAATTATATCTCGGTGATTGCACAAACCTTATGAATCTTCCAGATACCATTTATCAGTTGCAACATTTAAAGTATCTGAATCTCGCTGGTAATACAAAAGTTGTTGAGTTTCTAAAGAAGGGGGAAGATATTTTATCGATGGAGAAATTTGCAATTTCATCATGGGCAGAATCACTCCAATTGTCACCTCCACCAAATACAAGCGATTCTAATGATTCTAATGATGGTTGTTCCTCGGCATCATTTCCAAAACTTCAAGAATTGGATCTTAGTAATTGTGCCCCATCACAATCAAATTTTTGTAGGATCTTAGCTTTTTACTCCTCATTAGAGACATTAGATCTATCAGGGAGCGATATTGTAACCCTTCCTCCATACGTAAGAAGATTTGTCGGATTGAAGTCCCTTTCTTTGAATAAATGCAAGCAACTTCGAGAAATTCTAGGACTTCCACCGAATGTAAGAGAAGTGTATGCTAAGAGCTGTGTATCTTTGGAAATATTTTTAGAACAAGCTAGAAGCTCTCTTGAATTGTTTAATACGTGCGACCCACCAGAGCCCGTGGAGGCTGGAACGGTACGTTCCACACTGCTATCGCTGAATCTTGGCAATAGTGTCCTAACAGAATTAGATTTCGCGACTCAACATGAATGCCCTTTCAATTTGGAAATTCTATGTCTATCAAGTAGCAGTATTGTTAGCCTTCCTACGTGGGTCAACAAATTTGTTGCATTGGAAGAGCTTAACTTGGACAGTTGCAAGCAACTTCGTGAAACTCCAGAACTTCCACCAAGTATAAGATCGATAAATTTGAGCCAATGCTCGTCATTGGAAAGACATAAATTTGGTGATATACGTGATTTACCAATGCTTCGGTGGATTGACTTGTCTGATTGCTCTGAACATATAAACAATGATGTACAAATGCATTTATTGAGTCAGGTATCTCTCTCTCTCTCTCTCTCTCGTATGCATATGTGTATACATGTTAGTATGTGCCTTGATTTGTTGTCATATATGTGTAGGTGCATCTTAAGGACCGTTACTTTGGATGTATATATCCGGGAAATAAGATTCCAGAATTCTTCAGCCATCGTAAAGAGGTTTCAAATACAAATTGGTGTGAAATAGATATCAATGAGCCTATACATTTGGGTTCGAAGAATGCAAGATTTGCTTTCTCTGCTGTTTTTGGAAGACCGGATGGACAAGTTGAGGAAGGTACTGTAATGTGTGTTGAAGTCATCATTAATGGTCATGAAATCTTTTGTCTTGACCGAGTACATATTTCAACCAGCTCAGATCATGTATGGTTGCTTTACCGTGGTTCGTTCGATTCTCAGATAATGATGGGTACTCTTCGAGTTCAATTTACATGCAAGGATGTAAATGAAAATCCTTCAAAGTCGGTGTTCTTGAAAAGTTGCGGATTCCATCTAGAACACAGATATCAAGAGAATACAATAGGTTTAACGGACGGTGTTCAACTTTCTAAGAGACACCGTGATGATGATGACGACGATGACAAGTTTGAATCCAATTGGTACCCACACCAAAAAAGGCATTCTTCAATGCTCCAGACTAGTTTAACCTTGGGCCTTAGAGTTTCAGATGCAGAGGATATGCCCCTATGTGAATCACAACCACTGAACCACATCAATCAAATCACAGACAAAACTTAAACTAGCAACCTTGTTTTCACTTTTGTTTCTCCAAGTAGTCCATAATGCTTGTTAAATTTGTTTTGGGCTCAATATTGAATGCGGAGGCTTCAGAGGGTTGTTTCTTTATTCGCCCACTTATATTTTGCTAGTTTGGAGACAATCATGCTATATTTCGAATCCTTGGTGGAATTGACAAATGGGGTTCCATATGTAAATGAGTGGGTTTGTGCAGGCAACTATTTGGGACAGATTTACTAGCTTGGGTTCTAATAATGTAAGTGCTTCACTTATTTGGACTCCTATTTTTTAATTACTCCTATTTTTTAATTAAGGTTTGGATTATTATTATTATAAAAATCATTACAAGTGAATTTTGGCTTCTATAGAAAGAGGAGGGGGAAGATTCAAAGCCGATTTTGTTTCCTCTTGAAATTATTATTGCTTTATTTGAGGGGCTTCATGTAGGGCATATTTCACGATTTCATTTTTGTTGGGGAGAGAAACATTAAAGGAGTTAAATAAGAGTAAATTAATATATATATTAGGATATCATTTCTAGCCCAAAAACCTATGATAATGGGCTTGGGTCATTTAGGTATATTAACCACTCTTATTCTAGATCTTTATATTTTTTCAATGTGGGATACAAACTTCACAAGTATATGCACAACAATTTTGCTTTGGGCTTGTGCGTTATGCAGAATTTGCGTAATGTGGAAAGGCTGTTCACATGCTGCAAATTTCATGTTAGTGGTGTTACTCTCTGTTGCCTCGATCTTCTAATAATTCTTTTTTGTTAAGTGTTAAAAGGTCAAATTGTCCACGTGATTTTAATCTGTGACTTGCAATTCTTGGTTAAAGTCTTACTACTCTAAAATGAGTCATAGTTTTTATCTGTCATGTTGTAAGCCCACCTTTGTAAGACTCAAATTACAATTGGTAATAGCTACATATTTGTTTTCTTGTTTTATTTGTGCAAGTATTATGCTAAGGCATTTCTTAATCATGGCCATGCTCTTTTGTAAATTGTAAGATTGGAATTGACCGGACGATTCAAAGATTTGGTCATTCATGCAATTTTGCTTAATGAGTTCTTTGATGAAAATTTAGTTTTTGGGGCCTTATAGTTATATCTTTTAGGGATAAAGCTTAGATGAACATAAACTTTGCTTAAATTATTCTTTTACTTCAAGGTTTAGTTAAATTTTTCACATATTTTCCTTTTTCCATGTTTTTCAGTTTTTTTTCTCTGTTTTATTTTATTTTTTTTTATTTTTTTTTAATTCATCTCCTAAGAATTCTATGATATTAAGAATGACATTTTTTTTTAATTGAAATTGGTACTGCTATATAAGGTTTTCATTTGGGGGACAGAAAGGATCTTGCAATCATATGGATAAAGTATGCATATGTACCAAAATTCTTATAGTGTGTTCAGTAAGGATATAAATTTTCTACAATTCATCTTTTTTGTGGAACAAAAGTGCTATTCACTTTAATCGGAGTACGATTCTCTCAATTTTAAATGAAATGTGTTGTGTCCATTTTATGGTCAGGGTTGAAAGCTTGTGCATCCAACCCATGTATATGAAGTTAATATTAACACGTTTTTAAAAAAATTTAAATAATGTAAAATATTCTTAACCATGTTGTTAGATACATATATCAACTTTAAATCTTAACCATTAAATGAATACTCTTCATTTAAAAATGGAGAGGATCTTTGTCTACTTTAATCACATACTAGCTTGGGTTCCACATGTTTTTTTGTTCTCAATATTTATTTTTATTTTTTATTTTTTTTCCAAATACACTTCTTAAAATTTTACCAAACTAAATTTTCATTGATCAACCCACATGCAACACTTTTTTAAAATGTGGCCTCTACTAAATCAATTCTAAATTTACACATTTTTCAAAATCCAAAACACTTCTCAGAACTATATCAAACATAGCGACTTTCAATAATTTGTTATTCCTTTTACAATAACAAATAAAAAAAATGATGAATAATATTACAAAAGAGCTTAGTAAATGAAATGCTTTTAATTAAAAAAAAAAAAGGTTAAATAACAATTTAGTCCCTGCATTGATAGATTCTATTAGTGTGCCATGTCAACAACAATAAATGATGACACGTGTTGAAGTAAAAAATTAATTTTTTTTTTTTTAAAAAAAAAAATAGGGGACAGCCGCCATCTTGTGAGATAGGGCGGCCAGTCAATTGAGCTATCCCTTAGGAATATACTCTGTTAAATTATTATTTATTTCAACAGCTTAAACTAGTAAAAAGAAGTAAATTTAATTATTTAATTAATACTTTCACAGTAATTTTTAGAGACAAGTGATTAACATGATATTAGAATAGGTTTTGAGTTTAGATATTATCTATGTAATTCTTAATTCATTTTAATTAGATACTATGTGTTAGTTCTTACTTATTAAGTAAGAGTATTAGAATATTATTATTTAAATATTAGTTCAATTTTTTTATTAATCTAAATTTTTGAAATAAGTAATAATTTAAATAATAATAATCACCACCTAATGAAATATTATTATATGCAGGTTCAGAAGGTAGGCTTCAAAAGCATAGAGTTAAAGGTAGGATGACATTTATTCTTTTTTTTTTTAAAAAAAAAAAAAGAAAAAAAAAAAAGAAAAGAAAAGGAATCGAGCCATAGTCTATAGTGATTTTGATCTAACTTTTAAACACCAGAAAAATGAGGTTGAGGATTTGAAGAAACCAAAGTAGGCGGTTGGAAAGCCTCTAAAAAGGAAGAGGCAAGGGCAGTTGCGTGATAAATTTGAAGAAGCAAGAAAAAGAGCCAACTTAAATTGGCCAATGGTGGGAGAATGATCTTCTCAATTTCCTTTGAAACAGAGAAGAGCCGGTCCTTCTTTCTACAAGGGTAGAATAGTCCCAAAAAAGAGTGAAATGACCATTCTACCCTTGTAAAATAAATTATTGGCTCCTCTTAATTTCTTTTGAAATTGAGAAGATCCTGGTCCATCAATGACCACACCATTTTCATTTAATTTTTAATTTTTAGAGATAAGTGGTTAACATGATATTAGAAGAGGTTTTGAGTTTAGATATTATCTATGTAATTCATAGTTCATAGTTCATTTTAATTAGATATTATATGTGTTAATTAGTTCTTACTTATTAAGTAAGAATATTGTTATTTAAATGATTAGGTTCGATTTTTTATTAATCTAAATTTTAAAAATAAGTAATAATTTAAATAATAATAATCACAGCCTAATGAAATATTATTAAATGCATGTTCGGAAGGTAGGCTTCAAAAGCATAGAGTTCAAGGTAGGATGAAAGAATGACATTTAAAAAAAAAAAAAAAAAAAAAAAAAAAAAAAAAAAAAAACTAGAAAAGGTAGGAAGATTTGTATATATATATATATATATATATATATATAAAAGAAAAAGGAAAATACATTTTACCCCTTATGAAGCATACACTCATTTTTGCTTTAACATCTAATATTTAAAAAGTGACACTAAACCCCACAAAGTTTAACACAGTAACAAAAAAACCCACCCGTTACTTTTGGGCGTGAATTTGGACGGAAATCTAAGGGTATGCCACTCATGTGACATTTTTCAACCAAAAAGTTCGAAAATGTCCTCGGGGGGTAAAATTTAAACATAAATTACTCTGGGGTAAACTATAAACATAAAAAATAATAATAATAATAATAAAAATTAAAAAATTAAAAAATAAAAAAAATTTTAAAATTTTTTTTTAAAAAAACTAAACTAAAACAAACAAAAAGCTCGGGTTAATTACCTCTTTAGTACTAAGGTTCTCACTTTTTCTTTTTTCTTTTTTCACCTAGATTACAAATTGTATAACAGATGGTACACGACTTATGGAAAAAGACCAATTTAGTACTTCCCTCACATTTTGTTAGCATAAACTAACGGATTGCCACGTGTCACCCTAAAAAAATGCCACATGTCCTAAAAATATTTGATGCTATATGTCCTAAAAAAAATGCCAATTTAGCGCCACATGTCCTAAAAAATAAAAATAATTAAAAAACAATCAAAAAAGATAAACCCTAAAAAATTAACACATATAATATAGTGCCGAGCACTCAGTGGTTCCTCATTCCTCTCCAAAAACACCAAGGAAAACTCTCAAAAGCTCACAACAACACTCAATCAGGGTCTCTCTAGGACTCAGAGGGTAGAATGGGCTGGTAAGGGCGTGGGAGGGGGGTATTTATTGCGTAGAAAAGCTAAGAGTACTGTAGGAGCAGGCCTGCAGTGCAACGAGTGCCCGGTACTACAGTGCCGAACGTTCGCGTACTGTTTACACAACGGTTTTAGGGTTGCACTCGTATACTCGAGCAATATCCAATAGTCAACCAAAATTTAACGTATGCTTAGCTGGTCCCTACACAAGCATTCGTGTGCTGTTTGCAGATGAGCGCTCGTGTGGTCCCACATGAGCGTTCGGCCAAAAAGTCCAAAATTTCCAAAATGACTCCCCAACTATCCTTAGTGACCCAAAAGTCTAAATAACCCTCTAACTAAGCTATCTTAACTTAGTTAATTATTTGGGTCACTACATAAGTCCCACGCAGGTCACCTTGGTGACCCTCCATTGGGTCTTGTGACCCACGGCATCGCTGGTCACCTTGGTGACCCACAACGGGGACCCAAGTCACCCAATGACCTTCTGGAATTTCTAGAATTTTTTTTAAAATGAGGGCATTTTAGGGATTTCACATCCTTCCGTTAGGATTTAATAGAAAATTTTAATGGAGGAGGGTAATTGGAAAAAATCAAAAATCGATACACCAAAGTGAAATTTTTTGAACTTTGAGGGGGTCTTTGCAAAATGCGTGACATTTTAGGAGATGTAAGTGAAGCTTCCCCTAACAAAAACTACAAAAATGGATCAATGCCATCTTGATCTTCCCTTCAATCATGAGCATCTTGTATACCACTATAAACTTATTTGCATAAATTCATTTAAGCTTTATATATGTTTATTAAAAACTCAAGAGTCACCAGACTTGACTTTAATCAAAATTTACGCCCATCAAAACGTTTCCAAGATCACCATGTTTAAACAGCTATTTCCTTAAATAAATTCAACAACTTTCATGCTCGATTAGAGACGAATTTTGCTATTAAAAAAATAACTCTTAAAAATTCTTGGATGACTATAGTAAAATCTCAACAGTCATGAGATATGACCTTAACCAAAATTTACGTTAGTCATAACCTATCAAATGTTTCCAAGGTCACCATGCTTAAACAACTCTTCACTTTAACTAAATTAAATTTAAATACAACTTTTATGCTTGATTAGACATGAGTTTTGCCATTAAAAAAACTCTTAGAAATTTATGGATAGATGTTTATAACAAAAACTTAACTATGAGGAGGCTTTACCTTAACCAAAACTCAAGTTAGCCAAGAGCCATCAAACCTTTCAATGGCCGGTATGCTTAAACAATTCTTCATTTAAATAAAAAATTTTCATTTTTTAGGAATTTTTCGTCTAAAATATCATATAACTCTTGTATATAAAAGCTTTAGATATTGTAGATTATGGATTCATCTTGGAGTTCCCAAAATTAAGCAATTCCAAGATAGGGAGAGTAACCATGGATATGAAGAGACTTACGATGATGACAATGTGGCTAGTGACTCTTTTTATAGTTATGAAGCCTGTAGAAGACCGTTGGCTTCCCTTTTCTGCCTCCTCTATGCCCCCATCTATCCATCTCTTCTCGCTGCCCACTCGATTTCCCTATTTCTCTCGACTTTACTTTTCTACCCTCCGCACGAAAAGAATTGTTGAAAGGAAAGTGGAAACTTGGAAAAGTTGTTATATAGACTGTACTATGATTTTCTTGAAAGATTGGGATTTGCATGGGATGTACTTTGCCAGGGAGCAATTCGAACTTTGTCATGAAATGTGCGAAAAATTACATGGCATATGATAATTGTGCTATCAATTGTAGCCCCCACAATTATATATATTTTGTTGTTGCAAGTGTTGAAGGTATCAACGAGGATCCGTAAGCCTCATACTTAGGCTACTATAATTGAGGCCACAGGATGCTGCATGTATTTTGTGTCAGTCAAATGTTTGGAAAATACTAAGTGTTCTTCTAGTGTTCTCATAGAGTCATGGTATCCTCCTAACTGTGATGTACCTTTTAAAATTACTGCAGAATTTAAGATTATCATTTTTGACTTTTAATCTATTGGTGATTTTAAAAGTCACATCACAGTTGGGAGGACACTAGGAGAACATTAAAAGAACACCTAGCATTTCCCCTAATATTTTAACATTTACAATGTATTTACCTTTTGGTTATGGACCATTTTTGTTACGTTTATCAACATTTAAGATGTATTTTTGCTTTGTGCCACCTATGGCACTTTTGTATAGCCAGTGTTTAAGATATGTAAATATACAAAATAAATGTTTATAAATATAAAAGTTACTTGTTAACTCAGTGTGTTATGCGGTGTTCAATGTTTAGATGTTTTCTTTGCGAGTTAATGCACTCCGATATGATGAGAGTATGTAAAGGAGATGTTCAGTGTAGTATCCTGGGCGTCCGCCCTTGTTATAATTTGGGGCGTGTGGTTGTAGGTAAAGGAGAACAATAAAAAAACACCTAGCATTTCCCCAAATATTTTAACATTTACAATGTATTTACCTTTTGGTTATGGACCATTTTTGTTATGTTTATCAACATTTAAGATGTATTTTGGCTTTGTGCCGCCTATGGCACTTTTGTATAGCCAATGTTTAAGATATGTAAATATGCAAAATAAATGTTTATAAATATAAAAGTTACTTGTTAACTCAGTGTGTTATGCGGTGTTCAATGTTTAGATGTTTTCTTTGCGAGTTAATTCACTCCGATATGATGAGTGTATGTAAAGGAGATGTTCAATGTAGTATCCTGTGCGCCTGCCCTTGTTATAATTTGGGGCATGTGGTTGTAGGGTCATTACAACTTAGCATAATGAAGATGATGTTCCTGAAGGAGCTTTGTGGAAGGCATCTTCCCCCCCCCCCGGCGCACGTGTTCAATGTTTAGATGTTTTCTTTGCGAGTTAATGCACTCTGATATGATGAGTGTATGTAAATGAGACGCTCAGTGTAGCATCCTGTGCGCCCGCCCTTGTTATAATTTGGGGCGTGTGGTTGCAGGGTCATTACAACTCAGCAAAATGAAGATGATCTTCATGAAGGAGCTTTGTGCGCCCCCCCCCCCCCCCCCCCCCCCCCCCCCGGGGGCGAAATGTCATGCATTTAGCAAAGACCCACCAAGTTTAAAAGTTCTTACTTCTGTATGTCGATCTTTTGATTTTTTCAATTACTCCTCTCCGTTAGAGATTGGGGTTAAATTAAACGGCAAAAAAGGTAAAGTGATATTTTATACCCGTGAAACTTTTCTAAAATTTCAAATTTATCCTTAATTACAAAAGAAAATTGTTTATATTTCTTCTGTATTATCTTACAAATTTAATAGATATAGGGTCTACCATTGACTTGTGTTAGATCCACATATGTCTATAAATCTACTGATTGATTTGTAAGATGAGATGAAAAAAATATAAGCCAAGTATTTCTCTTTTATTAATGGTATTTTTGTCTTTGGTGTGATATTTGTAATTTTCTTTTTGTAGTTTGGAAGACATTTTACA